>NC_138306.1:96990000-97000000 GCF_965601325.2 Salmo salar | reverse complement strand
TCCCTGTCTCCCCGTCTCTCTCTCTTCCCATCTCTCTATCCGTCTCCCCGTCTCTCGCTCCGTCTCCCCGTCTCTCGCTCTGTCTCCCCGTCTCTCTCTTTCTCTCCCTGTCTCCCCGTCTCTCTCTCTTCCCATCTCTCTATCCGTCTCCCCGTCTCTCTCTCTTCCCATCTCTCTATCCGTCTCCCCGTCTCTCTCTCCGTCTCCCCGTCTCTCTCTCTCTCTCTCTCTCCCCGTCTCTCCCTGTCTCCCCGTCTCTCTCTCCGTCTCCCCGTCTCTCTCTCCGTCTCCCCGTCTCCCTCTCTCTCCCCGTCTCTCTCTCTCTCTCCCCGTCTCCCTCTCTCTCCTCATCTCTCTCTCTCCGTCTCCCCGTCTCTCTCTCTCTCTCTCTTTACCTTGAAGGAGGAAAGCAGCAACCTTCTCTGTTTGTTGTGAGATGAAAGGCAGGACGACCTGTGACTGTGTTCGGTTAGCTTTCTAACCCAGACAGTACAGTCTACCATGTCGTGGACAAGGCAAAAAAGGTCAAAACCAGATCAGAGTCCAGGAGGTACAGAGTGGCAGACAGGGTCAGGGTCAAGGCAGGCAGAAAGGTCAGGCAGGCGGGTACAGAGTCCAGAAACAGGCAAGGGTCAAAACCCGGGAGGACTAGAAAAAGGAGAATGGGGAAAAACACTGGGAGACAGGAAACACAGGGATAAATACACAGAGAGACAGGAAACACAGGGATAAATACACAGAGAGACAGGAAACACAGGGATAAATACACAGAGAGACAGGAAACACAGGGATAAATACACAGAGAGACAGGAAACAGGGATAAATACACAGAGAGACAGGAAACACAGGGATAAATACACAGAGAGACAGGAAACACAGGGATAAATACACAGAGAGACAGGAAACACAGGGATAAATACACAGAGAGACAGGAAACACAGGGATAAATACACAGAGAGACAGGAAACAGGGATAAATACACAGAGAGACAGGAAACACAGGGATAAATACACAGAGACAGGAAACACAGGGATAAATACACAGAGAGACAGGAAACACAGGGATAAATACACAGAGAGACAGGAAACACAGGGATAAATACACAGAGAGACAGGAAACACAGGGATAAATACACAGAGAGACAGGAAACACAGGGATAAATACACAGAGAGACAGGAAACACAGGGATAAATACACAGAGAGACAGGAAACACAGGGATATATACACAGAGAGACAGGAAACACAGGGATAAATACACAGAGAGACAGGAAACACAGGGATAAATACACTGTTACAGAGAGACAGGAAACACAGGGATAAATACACAGAGAGACAGGAAACACAGGGATAAATACACAGAGAGACAGGAAACACAGGGATAAATACACAGAGAGACAGGAAACACAGGGATAAATACACAGAGAGACAGGAAACACAGGGATAAATACACAGAGAGACAGGAAACACAGGGATAAATACACTGGTACAGAGAGACAGGAAACACAGGGATAAATACACAGAGAGACAGGAAACACAGGGATAAATACAGAGAGAGACAGGAAACACAGGGATAAATACACAGAGAGACAGGAAACACAGGGATAAATACACCGAGAGACAGGAAACACAGGGATAAATACACAGAGAGATAGGAAACACAGGGATAAATACACTGGTACAGAGAGACAGGAAACACAGGGATAAATACACAGAGAGACAGGAAACACAGGGATAAATACACAGAGAGACAGGAAACACAGGGATAAATACACAGAGAGACAGGAAACACAGGGATAAATACACAGAGAGACAGGAAACACAGGGATAAATACACAGAGACAGGAAACACAGGGATAAATACACAGAGAGACAGGAAACACAGGGATAAATACACAGAGAGACAGGAAACACAGGGATAAATACACAGAGAGACAGGAAACACATGGATATATACACAGAGTGACAGGAAACACAGGGATAAATACACAGAGAGACAGGAAACACAGGGATAAATACACTGGTACAGAGAGACAGGAAACACAGGGATAAATACACAGAGAGACAGGAAACACAGGGATAAATACACAGAGAGACAGGAAACACAGGGATAAATACACAGAGAGACAGGAAACACAGGGATAAATAAACTGGTACAGAGAGACAGGAAACACAGGGATAAATACACAGAGAGACAGGAAACACAGGGATAAATACACAGAGAGACAGGAAACACAGGGATAAATACACAGAGAGACAGGAAACACAGGGATAAATACACCGAGAGACAGGAAACACAGGGATAAATACACAGAGAGACAGGAAACACAGGGATAAATACACTGGTACAGAGAGACAGGAAACACAGGGATAAATACACAGAGAGACAGGAAACACAGGGATAAATACACAGAGAGACAGGAAACACAGGGATAAATACACAGAGAGACAGGAAACACAGGGATAAATACACAGAGAGACAGGAAACACAGGGATAAATACACAGAGACAGGAAACACAGGGATAAATACACAGAGAGACAGGAAACACAGGGATAAATACACCGAGAGACAGGAAACACAGGGATAAATACACAGAGAGACAGGAAACACAGGCATATATACACAGAGAGACAGGAAACACAGGGATAAATACACAGAGAGACAGGAAACACAGGGATAAATACACTGGTACAGAGAGACAGGAAACACAGGGATAAATACACAGAGAGACAGGAAACACAGGGATAAATACACAGAGAGACAGGAAACACAGGGATAAATACACTGGTACAGAGAGACAGGAAACACAGGGATAAATACACAGAGAGACAGGAAACACAGGGATAAATACACAGAGAGACAGGAAACACAGGGATAAATACACATAGAGACAGGAAACACAGGGATAAATACACAGAGAGACAGGAAACACAGGGATAAATACACAGAGACAGGAAACACAGGGATAAATACACAGAGAGACAGGAAACACAGGGATAAATACACAGAGAGACAGGAAACACAGGGATAAATACACAGAGAGACAGGAAACACAGGGATATATACACAGAGAGACAGGAAACACAGGGATAAATACACAGAGAGACAGGAAACACAGGGATAAATACACTGGTACAGAGAGACAGGAAACACAGGGATAAATACACAGAGAGACAGGAAACACAGGGATAAATACACAGAGAGACAGGAAACACAGGGATAAATACACAGAGAGACAGGAAACACAGGGATAAATACACAGAGAGACAGGAAACACAGGGATAAATACACAGAGAGACAGGAAACACAGGGATAAATACACAGAGAGACAGGAAACACAGGGATATATACACAGAGAGACAGGAAACACAGGGATAAATACACAGAGAGACAGGAAACACAGGGATAAATACACTGTTACAGAGAGACAGGAAACACAGGGATAAATACACAGAGAGACAGGAAACACAGGGATAAATACACAGAGAGACAGGAAACACAGGGATAAATACACAGAGAGACAGGAAACACAGGGATAAATACACAGAGAGACAGGAAACACAGGGATAAATACACAGAGAGACAGGAAACACAGGGATAAATACACCGGGGGAAATCAGCGACACCTGGATGGGGGTGGAGACAATCACAAGGAACAGGTGCAACAGATCAGGGCGTCTCAGTCTATTGTGATTATACCTTTAAACTAAGGCTTTATACAGGTAATTAATTATACAAACCCACATTGACTTTCCCTCTCTGAGTGATCGCCTGTCACCCAGCCAAGTCACTCTACACGGCTGGAAGCCAAGCAAATAGCACCAGTGGAAACGTTGATCAGCCACGCCGTAAAGGTTAACTGCTGATCAGCCATGCCTTAAAGGTTAACTGGCTCACCACAGGAGTGGTAACATTGATCAGCCATGCCTTAAAGGTTAACTGGCTCACCACAGGAGTGGTAACACTGATCAGCCATGCCTTAAAGTTTAACTGGCTCATCCCAGGAGTGGTAACATTGATCAGCCATGCCTTAAAGGTTAACTGGCTCATCCCAGGAGTGGAAACACTGATCAGCCATGCCTTAAAGGTTAACTGTCTCACCACAGGAGTGGTAACATTGATCAGCCATGCCTTAAAGGTTTACTGGCTCACCACAGGAGGGGTAACACTGATCAGCCATGCCTTAAAGGTTAACTGCTGATCAGCCATGCCTTAAAGTTTAACTGGCTCACCACAGGAGTGGTAACACTGATCAGCCATGCCTTAAAGGTTAACTGGCTCACCACAGGAGTGGTAACACTGATCAGCCATGCCTTAAAGGTTAACTGGCTCACCACAGGAGTGGTAACATTGATCAGCCATGCCTTCAAAGATAACTGGCTCATCCCAGGAGTGGTAACATTGATCAGCCATGCCTTAAAGGTTAACTGTCTCACCACAGGAGTGGTAACATTGATCAGCCATGCCTTAAAGGTTAACTGGCTCACCACAGGAGTGGAAACACTGATCAGCCATGCCTTAAAGGTTAACTGTCTCACCACAGGAGTGGTAACATTGATCAGCCATGCCTTAAAGGTTTACTGGCTCACCACAGGAGGGGTAACACTGATCAGCCATGCCTTAAAGGTTAACTGTCTCACCACAGGAGTGGAAACATTGATCAGCCATGCCTTAAAGGTTTACTGGCTCGCCACAGGAGGGGTAACACTGATCAGCCATGCCTTAAAGGTTAACTGGCTCACCACAGGAGTGGTAACACTGATCAGCCATGCCTTAAAGGTTAACTGGCTCACCACAGGAGTAAACCACTCTCAGCCCGTATTGTTCCCGTGTTTTTATCACCATAGCAACAGCATAACCACATGGCGCCCCAGCCGTTAAACTGTTTGGAGGATTTCCTGTGTGGTTTATTAGCGGTCCTGTCCCATGTCACCACTATCTGTTGTTGTTTGTTTACAGACTGTTGATGTGTGTTTTGACAGTTCAGGGATTGTTTGTGTTTCTGTCTGTTGGTTCACTGAAGGGTTTGAAGTCTTGTTAGCAAAGTTTAAGTGTTGTTATTTATTTATTTCACCTTTTTATTTAACGAGGCGAGTCGGTTAAGAACAAATTCTTATTTACAATGACGGTCTACCAGAAGGCAAAAGGCCTCCTGCGGGGACGGGGGGCTGGGATTCAAAATACAAAAATAAATACAAATAAATATAGGACAAAACACAACATGACAGCAACACAACATGACAACAACACAACATGACAACAACACAACATGACAACATGGCAGCAACACAACATGACAACAACACAACATGACAACAGGGCAGCAACACAACATGGCAGCAACACAACATGACAACATGGCAGCAACACAACATGAAAACAGGGCAGCAACACAACATGAAAACAGGGCAGCAACACAACATGACAGCAACACAACATGAAAACAGGGCAGCAACACAACATGAAAACAGGGCAGCAACACAACATGAAGACAGGGCAGCAACACAACATGAAGACATGGCAGCAACACAACATGACAACATGGCAGCAACACAACATGACAACATGGCAGCAACACAACATGACAACAAGAGAGACAACACAACATGACAACAAGAGAGACAACACAACATGACAACAGGGCAGCAACACAACATGACAACATGGCAGCAACACAACATGAAAACATGGCAGCAACACAACATGGCAGCAACACAACATGGCAACATGGCAGCAACACAACATGACAACATGGCAGCAACACAACATGAAAACAGGGCAGCAACACAACATGACAGCAACACAACATGACAACATGGCAGCAACACAACATGACAACATGGCAGCAACACAACATGAAAACAGGGCAGCAACACAACATGACAGCAACACAACATGACAACATGGCAGCAACACAACATGACAACATGGCAGCAACACAACATGGAAACATGGCAGCAACACAACATGACAGCATGGCAGCAACACAACATGGCAGCAACACAACATGAAAACATGGCAGCAACACAACATGAAGACATGGCAGCAACACAACATGACAACATGGCAGCAACACAACATGACAACATGGCAGCAACACAACATGACAACAAGAGAGACAACACAACATGACAACAAGAGAGACAACACAACATGACAACAGGGCAGCAACACAACATGACAACATGGCAGCAACACAACATGAAAACATGGCAGCAACACAACATGGCAGCAACACAACATGGCAGCAACACAACATGGCAACATGGCAGCAACACAACATGGCAGCAACACAACATGGCAGCAACACAACATGGCAGCAACACAACATGAAAACATGGCAGCAACACAACATGAAAACATGGCAGCAACACAACATGGAAACATGGCAGCAACACAACATGACAGCATGGCAGCAACACAACATGAAAACATGGCAGCAACACAACATGAAAACATGGCAGCAACACAACATGGAAACATGGCAGCAACACAACATGGAAACATGGCAGCAACACAACATGACAGCAACACAACATGGAAACATTATAGTGTATTGTCCTGTCATTCTCCAGGTTATAGTGTATTGTTCTGACTGCTCAGGACAAACTCACTGAGACCCACATGCGATTAGTATGAAGAGTACAGATATTTAGAGAAAGGTCAGCAGCTGTCGTGTGTGTGTGTGTGTGTGTGTGTGTGTGTGTGTGTGTGTGTGTGTGTGTGTGTGTGTGTGTGTGTGTGTGTGTGTGTGTGTGTGTGGTCAATTGAAACATATTTCTGTTCCCCTTAATGATACCCTTGCCTTAATTGGATCATAGGATTACATTCACGTTTTGCAGCAATACTATTCCGTTATTATGTCAGAGGATTTCAAAACAAAAGTCCTTCCAGTCTCTTTCAATCCTCTTGAACACGATATGTAATTATAAAGACAACTGCACAAACTTGGGAAAAAAATGTCTTTGGCGACAGATAAATGGTAAATGTAAATAGCAGTGTGTAATATGGATAATCTACATTCGTATCCCGGTGGCTGTGTCTAAATCACATGAATATTGTGTTACTATCAGAAGCTTTACATGAATCATTAATGCTGCTTGTGGGCTGTTATTTAAGCTGTTTAAATATTAATGTTCTGGACTGACTCCCTATACATAACCCCAGTCAGTGGTACATATCTCCCTATACATAACCCCAGCCAGTGGTACATATCTCCCTATACATAACCCCAGTCAGTGGTACATATCTCCCTATACATTACCCCAGTCAGTGGTACATATCTCCCTATACATTACCCCAGCCAGTGGTACATATCTCCCTATACATTACCCCAGTCAGTGGTACATATCTCCCTATACATAACCCCAGTCAGTGGTACATATCTCCCTATACATAACCCCAGTCAGTGGTACATATCTCCCTATACATTACCCCAGTCAGTGGTACATATCTCCCTATACATTACCCCAGTCAGTGGTACATATCTCCCTATACATTACCCCAGTCAGTGGTACATATCTCCCTGTACATTACCCCAGTCAGTGGTACATATCTCCCTATACATTACCCCAGTCAGTGGTACATATCTCCCTATGCATTACCCCAGTCAGTGGTACATATCTCCCTATACATTACCCCAGTCAGTGGTACATATCTCCCTGTACATTACCCCAGTCAGTGGTACATATCTCCCTATACATTACCCCAGTCAGTGGTACATATCTCCCTATATATTACCCCAGTCAGTGGTACATATCTCCCTATACATTACCCCAGTCAGTGGTACATATCTCCCTGTACATTACCCCAGTCAGTGGTACATATCTCCCTATACATAACCCCAGTCAGTGGTACATATCTCCCTATATATTACCCCAGTCAGTGGTACATATCTCCCTATACATTACTCCAGTCAGTGGTACATATCCTTGGCTGATTTACAGGTAACTGCCAAAATAAAGGAAACACCAACATTAAGTGTCTGAATAGGACGTTGGGTCGAACCGAACCGCCAGAACCACCAGAACCTCGGCATTGATTCTACATGTGTCTGGACTCTATGGGATGCGACTCCATTCTTCCATCAGAAATTCCATCATGTGGTGTTTTATTGATGGTGGAAAACGACTCAGACGCACACACACACACACACACTCGCACGCTCGCACGCACGCACGTACGCACACACACACACACTCGCACGCACGCTCGCACGCACGCTCGCAAATCAATGTTATTCCAACGTAATTTTCACAATGTATTGTAACGTGGAATCTACGTTAGGAAAATACATTGGATTTGATAAACTGTTGTTTTGAGGGTGAAATTTCAACCACAGAATTAGGTCATGGTGGTAACCAACCTGCAATAAATAATGTTGAACGTTCTAGATGGAGTGAACGTTCTAGATGGCGTGAACGTTCTAGATGGAGTGAATGTTCTAGATGGAGTGAATGTTCTAGATGGCGTGAATGTTCTAGATGGCGTGAATGTTCTAGATGGAGTGAATGTTCTAAATGGAGTGAATGTTCTAGATGGCGTGAATGTTCTAGATGGAGTGAATGTTCTAGATGGAGTGAATGTTCTAAATGGCGTGAATGTTCTAGATGGAGTGAATGTTCTAGATGGCGTGAATGTTCTAGATGGAGTGAATGTTCTAAATGGAGTGAATGTTCTAGATGGCGTGAATGTTCTAGATGGAGTGAATGTTCTAGATGGAGTGAATGTTCTAAATGGAGTGAACGTTCTAGATGGCGTGAATGTTCTAGATGGAGTGAATGTTCTAGATGGAGTGAATGTTCTAAATGGCGTGAATGTTCTAGATGGAGTGAATGTTCTAAATGGAGTGAATGTTCTAGATGGCGTGAATGTTCTAGATGGAGTGAATGTTCTAAATGGAGTGAATGTTCTAGATGGATTGAATGTTCTAAATGGCGTGAATGTTCTAGATGGCGTGAATGTTCTAGATGGAGTGAATGTTCTAGATGGAGTGAATGTTCTAAATGGCGTGAATGTTCTAGATGGCGTGAATGTTCTAGATGGAGTGAATGTTCTGTGATGGAGTGAATGTTCTAAATGGCGTGAATGTTCTAGATGGCGTGAATGTTCTAGATGGCGTGAATGTTCTAGATGGAGTGAATGTTCTAGATGGATTGAATGTTCTAAATGGCGTGAATGTTCTAAATGGAGTGAATGTTCTAGATGGAGTGAATGTTCTAGATGGAGTGAATGTTCTAAATGGAGTGAATGTTCTAGATGGAGTGAATGTTCTAAATGGAGTGAATGTTCTAAATGGAGTGAATGTTCTAGATGGAGTGAATGTTCTAAATGGCGTGAATGTTCTAGATGGAGTGAATGTTCTAAATGGAGTGAATGTTCTAGATGGCGTGAATGTTCTAGATGGCGTGAATGTTCTAGATGGCGTGAATGTTCTAGATGGAGTGAATGTTCTAAATGGAGTGAATGTTCTAGATGGCGTGAATGTTCTAGATGGCGTGTATGTTCTAGATGGAGGGAACGTTCTAGATGGAGTGAATGTTCTAGATGGCGTGAATGTTCTAGATGGCGTGAATGTTCTAGATGGCGTGAATGTTCTAAATGGAGTGAATGTTCTAGATGGCGTGAATGTTCTAGATGAAGTGAACGTTCTAGATGGCGTGAATGTTCTAGATGGAGTGAATGTTCTAAATGGAGTGAATGTTCTAGATGGCGTGAATGTTCTAGATGGAGTGAACGTTCTAGATGGCGTGAATGTTCTAGATGGAGTGAATGTTCTAGATGGCGTGAATGTTCTAGATGGAGTGAATGTTCTAGATGGCGTGAATGTTCTAGGTCGTTCTGTGCAGAACCTCGAACGGTATTGATCGCTCTTGAGCCATATACTTTTAATGGGATCTCAGCTGCAGGTCGTTGGTTCTGTTATTGGGACGACGCCCATGAAATGAAATGTATGCATTCACTACTGTAAGTCGCTCTGGATAAGAGCGTCTGCTAAATG
>NC_138306.1:96947500-96985000 GCF_965601325.2 Salmo salar | reverse complement strand
GAGGGGCGGCAGGTAGCCTAGTGGTTAGAGTGGAGGGGCGGCAGGTAGCCTAGTGGTTAGAGTGGAGGGGCGGCAGGTAGCCTAGTGGTTAGAGTGGAGGGGGGGCAGGTAGCCTAGTGGTTAGAGTGGAGGGGCGGCAGGTAGCCTAGTGGTTAGAGTGGAGGGGCGGCAGGTAGCCTAGTGGTTAGAGTGGAGGGGCGGCAGGTAGCCTAGTGGTTAGAGTGGAGGGGAGGCAGGTAGCCTAGTGGTTAGAGTGGAGGGGAGGCAGGTAGCCTAGTAGTTAGAGTGGAGGGGCGGCAGGTAGCCTAGTGGTTAGAGTGGAGGGGCGGCGGGTAGCCTAGTGGTTAGAGTGGAGGGGCGGCGGGTAGCCTAGTGGTTAGAGTGGAGGGGCGGCAGGTAGCCTAGTGGTTAGAGTGGAGGGGCGGCAGGTAGCCTAGTGGTTAGAGTGGAGGGGAGGCAGGTAGCCTAGTGGTTAGAGTGGAGGGGAGGCAGGTAGCCTAGTGGTTAGAGTGGAGGGGCGGCAGGTAGCCTAGTGGTTAGAGTGGAGGGGCGGCGGGTAGCCTAGTGGTTAGAGTGGAGGGGCGGCGGGTAGCCTAGTGGTTAGAGTGGAGGGGCGGCGGGTAGCCTAGTGGTTAGAGTGGAGTGGCGGCAGCGTAGCCTAGTGGTTAGAGTGGAGGGGCGGCAGGTAGCCTAGTGGTTAGAGTGGAGGGGCGGCAGGTAGCCTAGTGGTTAGAGTGGAGGGGCGGCAGGTAGCCTAGTGGTTAGAGTGGAGGGGCGGCAGGTAGCCTAGTGGTTAGAGTGGAGGGGCGGCAGGTAGCCTAGTGGTTAGAGTGGAGGGGCGGCGGTTAGCCTAGTGGTTAGAGTGGAGGGGCGGCGGGTAGCCTAGTGGTTAGAGTGGAGGGGCGGCAGGTAGCCTAGTGGTTAGAGTGGAGGGGCGGCAGGTAGCCTAGTGGTTAGAGCGTTGGGCCAGTAACCAGCAGGTAGCCTAGTGGTTAGAGCGTTGGACCAGTAACCAGCAGGTAGCCTAGTGGTTAGAGCGTTGGGCCAGTAACCAGCAGGTAGCCTAGTGGTTAGAGCGTTGGACCAGTAACCAGCAGGTAGCCTAGTGGTTAGAGCGTTGGACCAGTAACCAGCAGGTAGCCTAGTGGTTAGAGCGTTGGACTAGTAACCAAAAGGTTGCAAGTTCAAATCCCCTGAGCTGACAATGTACAAATCTGTTGTTCTGCACCTGAACAAGGCAATTAACCCACTGTTCCCCGGGCCCTGAACAAGGCAGTTAACCCACTGTTCCCTGGGCCCTGAACAAGGCAGTTAACCCACTGTTCCCCAGGCCCTGAACAAGGAAGTTAACCCACTGTTCCCCGGGCCCTGAACAAGGCAGTTAACCCACTGTTCCCCGAGCCCTGAACAAGGCAGTTAACCCACTGTTCCCCCGGTAGGCCGTCATTGAAAATAAGAATTTGTTCTTAACTGACTTGCCTAGTTAAATAAATAAAATATGTTTTAATGCCTCGGATTGGTCACCGAGTGAGTCTACTGTGCGCCATAGACTATTTCTGCATATTAATTAATCTGGATATAATAACAACCGATTACATAGCCTAGTGGGCTTCCTCACAATATGACCTGGTAATGAAATGAGAAATCCACTTGCGACGTTATACAATTACAAGGGGCTTGAAGTAGCCTCGTTGAATTTGGAGCTCAAGGGATTCAAGTAGGTTCCTGGGATAGGTATTACCTTGGAAGATCAGACGTTTCCTCCGTTTCGCGAGAAGTCCTTGTAGCTGATTTTTAATATCTCCTGCTCCTTTATAAGGATGTTAGTTCCTTTTTTTTTTTTTATCCGTTTGTTGTGAGACGGCGGCCATTATTTTATTTTTTTTGTTTCCCGCTGCTTCAATTGAACCGCGGTAAAAACCCACCGTACGGGTTATTATGAGGACGACAGCATCTAATTCAACTTGGCTTTCCAAACACAGCCTTCCTTTAAAAAAATAGAAGGAACCTGTTTTTTTTTGGGGGGGGGGTCACTTTCTCATGATAAAAAACAGCGATGGTGTGATTCAAATGGAGAGATTACTACTACCGCTATTCATGGATGTATTATGTGTGTCTGCGTCAGGCCACGTAGGGTACGGAGCCGTCACCATACATCCACTCTGTTTAGTCGGGCAATGTCCTCATTATTCTCACACGTTATAATGAAACAATCCTCTGAATATCAATAGCAAGACCTAAAACACATTATAATGAAATAATCATCTGAACATCAATTGCAAGCACTAAAACACATGTTATAATCCTCTGAATGTCAATAGCAAGACCTAAAACACATGTTATAATCATCTGAATATCAATAGCAAGGCCTAAAACATACGTTATAATGTAATAATCCTCTGAATATCAATAGCAAGACCTAAAACACATGTTATAATCATCTGAATATCAATAGCAAGGCCTAAAACAGACGTTATAATGAAATAATCCTCTGAATATCAATAGCAAGGCCTAAAACACACGTTATAATGTAATAATCCTCTGAATATCAATAGCAAGGCCTAAAACACATGTTATAATCCTCTGAATATCAATAGCAAGGCCTAAAACACATTATAATGAAATAATCATCTGAACATCAATAGCAAGGACTAAAACACATGTTATAATGAAATAATCCTCTGAATATCAATAGCAAGGCCTAAAACACATGTTATAATCCTCTGAATGTCAATAGCAAGACCTAAAACACATGTTATAATCATCTGAATATCAATAGCAAGGCCTAAAACATACGTTATAATGTAATAATCCTCTGAATATCAATAGCAAGGCCTAAAACACATGTTATAATCCTCTGAATATCAATAGCAAGGCCAAAAACACATGTTATAATCATCTGAATATCAATAGCAAGGCCTAAAACAGACGTTATAATGAAATAATCCTCTGAATATCAATAGCAAGGCCTAAAACACATGTTATAATCCTCTGAATGTCAATAGCAAGACCTAAAACACATGTTATAATCATCTGAATATCAATAGCAAGGCCTAAAACACACGTTATAATGTAATAATCCTCTGAATATCAATAGCAAGGCCTAAAACACATGTTATAATCCTCTGAATATCAATAGCAAGGCCTAAAACACACGTTATAATGTAATAATCCTCTGAATATCAATAGCAAGGCCAAAAACACATGTTATAATGTAATAATCCTCTGAATATCAATAGCAAGACCTAAAACACATGTTATAATCATCTGAATATCAATAGCAAGGCCTAAAACAGACGTTATAATGAAATAATCCTCTGAATATCAATAGCAAGGCCTAAAACACACGTTATAATGTAATAATCCTCTGAATATCAATAGCAAGGCCTAAAACACATGTTATAATCCTCTGAATATCAATAGCAAGGCCTAAAACATATGTTATAATGAAATAATCCTCTGAATATCAATAGTAAGGCCAAAAACACATGTTATAATGTAATAATCCTCTGAATATCAATAGCAAGGACTAAAACACATGTTATAATGTAATAATCCTGTGAATATCAATAGCAAGGCCTAAAACATAATTTGAAGTGGTAATTTAATACTTTTTGACACTTTACATGTTCTATATTAGGATCTATATGTACAGTATATAAATCATACAAATGTATAACATCGAGATCCTTGAAAATTACAATTAAGTCGTTGAAAATGTCCCTGAAAGTCCTTGAATTTGACTTGTCAATGTCTGTATGAGGCCTTGCTTAAAGGATGTGTATATAGTCCTAGGCCTGTGTTGTTGTAGAAGGACGTATAGTGTTGATGGCCGTCTTTACAACGGCCTGCATCTGTTATTCTCCTTTATGAAATCTCACCAATCGTAATATCTTTAACAAATTATTATTATCTAGTTCCCTTGGTCCTCTCCCTTCATCTCCCTCCCTCCCTCCCTCCCTCCCTCCATCTCTCTACCCTCCCTCCCTCCCTCCCCCTCCCTCCCTCCCTCCTCCCTCCCTCCCTCCTCCCTCCCTCCCTCCCTCCCTCCCTCCCTTCATCTCCCCTCCCTCCCTCCATCTCTCTACCCTCCCTCCCCTCCCCCTCCCTCCCTCCCTCCCTCCCTCCCTCCATCTCTCTACCCCATCTCCCTCCCTCCCCTCCCCCCCCTCCCTCCCTCCCTCCCTCCCTCCCTCCCTCCCTCCCTCCCTCCCTCCCTCCCTCCATCTCTCTACCCTCCCTCCCTCCCTCCCTCCCTCCCTCCCTCCCTCCATCTCTCTACCCCCCCTCTCCCTTCATCTCCCTCCCTCCCTCCATCTCTCTACCCCCTCTCCCTCCCTCCCTCCCTCCCTCCCTCCCTCCCTCCCTCCCTCCCTCCCTCCCTCCATCTCTCTACCCCCTGTCCCTCTCCCTCCCTCCATCTCTCTACCCCCCTCTCCCTCCCTCCCTCCCTCCATCTCTCTACCCCCCCCTCTCCCTCCCTCCCTCCCTCCCTCCCTCTCTCTACCCTCCCTCCCTCCTCTCCCTCCCTGTCCCTCTCCTCCCTCCATCTCTCTACCCCCTGTCCCTCTCCCTCCCTCCATCTCTCTACCCCCTGTCCCTCTCCCTCCCTCCATCTCTCTACCCCCTGTCCCTCTCCCTCCCTCCATCTCTCTACCCCATGTCTCTCTCCCTCCCTCCATCTCTCTACCCCATGTCCCTCTCCCTCCCTCCATCTCTCTACCCCATGTCCCTCTCCATCTCTCTACCCCCTGTCCCTCTCCCTCCCTCCATCTCTCTACCCCCTGTCCCTCTCCCTCCCTCCATCTCTCTACCCCATGTCCCTCTCCCTCCCTCCATCTCTCTACCCCATGTCTTCTCTCCCTCCCTCCATCTCTCTACCCCATGTCCCTCTCCCTCCCTCCATCTCTCTACCCCATGTCCCTCTCCCTCCCTCCATCTCTCTACCCCATGTCCCTCTCCCTCCCTCCATCTCTCTACCCCCTGTCCCTCTCCCTCCCTCCATCTCTCTACCCCATGTCCCTCTCCCTCCCTCCATCTCTCTACCCCCTGTCCCTCTCCCTCCCTCCATCTCTCTACCCCCCTGTCCCTCTCCCTCCCCTCCATCTCTCTACCCCATGTCCCTCTCCCTCCCTCCCTCCATCTCTCTACCCCCCTGTCCCTCTCCCTCCCTCCATCTCTCTACCCCATGTCTCTCTCCCTCCCTCCATCTCTCTACCCCATGTCCCTCTCCCTCCCTCCATCTCTCTACCCCATGTCCCTCTCCCTCCCTCCATCTCTCTACCCCCTGTCCCTCTCCCTCCCTCCATCTCTCTACCCCCTGTCCCTCTCCCTCCCTCCATCTCTCTACCCCCTGTCCCTCTCCCTCCCCTCCATCTCTCTACCCCATGTCCCTCTCCCTCCCTCCATCTCTCTACCCCATGTCCCTCTCCCTCCCTCCATCTCTCTACCCCATGTCCCTCTCCCTCCCTCCATCTCTCTACCCCATGTCCCTCTCCCCTCCCTCCATCTCTCTACCCCATGTCCCTCTCCCTCCCTCCATCTCTCTACCCCATGTCCCTCTCCCTCCCTCCATCTCTCTACCCCCTGTCCCTCTCCCTCCCTCCATCTCTCTACCCCATGTCCCTCTCCCTCCCTCCATCTCTCTACCCCATGTCCCTCTCCCTCCCTCCATCTCTCTACCCCATGTCCCTCTCCCTCCCTCCATCTCTCTACCCCATGTCCCTCTCCCTCCCTCCATCTCTCTACCCCATGTCCCTCTCCCTCCCTCCATCTCTCTACCCCATGTCCCTCTCCCTCCCTCCATCTCTCTACCCCATGTCCCTCTCCCTCCCTCCATCTCTCTACCCCATGTCCCTCTCCCTCCCTCCATCTCTCTACCCCCATGTCCCTCTCCCTCCCTCCATCTCTCTCTACCCCATGTCCTCTCTCCCTCCCTCCATCTCTCTACCCCATGTCCCTCTCTCCCTCCCGTCCATCTCTCTACCCCATGTCCCTCTCCCTCCCTCCATCTCTCTACCCCATGTCCCTCTCCCTCCCTCCATCTCTCTACCCCATGTCCCTCTCCCTCCCTCCATCTCTCTACCCCATGTCCCTCTCCCTCCCTCCATCTCTCTACCCCATGTCCCTCTCCCTCCCTCCATCTCTCTACCCCATGTCCCTCTCCCTCCCTCCATCTCTCTACCCCATGTCCCTCTCCCTCCCTCCATCTCTCTACCCCATGTCCCTCTCCCTCCCTCCATCTCTCTACCCCATGTCCCTCTCCCTCCCTCCATCTCTCTACCCCATGTCCCTCTCCCTCCCTCCATCTCTCTACCCCCATGTCCCTCTCCCTCCCTCCATCTCTCTACCCCATGTCCCTCTCCCTCCCTCCATCTCTCTACCCCATGTCCCTCTCCCTCCCTCCATCTCTCTACCCCATGTCCCTCTCCCTCCCTCCATCTCTCTATCCCCATGTCCCTCTCCCTCCCTCCATCTCTCTACCCCATGTCCCTCTCCCTCCCTCCATCTCTCTACCCCATGTCCCTCTCCCTCCCTCCATCTCTCTACCCCATGTCCCTCTCCCTCCCTCCATCTCTCTACCCCATGTCCCTCTCCCTCCCTCCATCTCTCTACCCCATGTCCCTCTCCCTCCCTCCATCTCTCTACCCCATGTCCCTCTCCCTCCCTCCATCTCTCTACCCCATGTCCCTCTCCCTCCCTCCATCTCTCTACCCCCTGTCCCTCTCCCTCCCTCCATCTCTCTACCCCATGTCCCTTCCTCCCTCCCTCCCTCCCTCCCTCCCTCCATCTCTCTACCCCATGTCCCTCTCCCTCCCTCCCTCCCTCTCTCCCTCCCTCTCCTCTCTCTGGGCAGAGTTGTCTCACAGTTGATGTTGTGTGAAGATTAAACCATCCTGTCTGAATTAAACGGTCTGTTAGAGGCACTATGCAGAAATCACAGGGGGTAGAGAGAGGGAGGGGGAGGGAGGGAGGAGGGAGGGAGGGGGGGTAGAGAGAGGAAGGGGGAGAGAGGGGGTAGAGAGGAAGGGAGAGAGGGAGGGAGGGAGGGAGAGGGGTAGAGGGAGGGAGGGAGGGAGGGAGGGAGGGAGAGGGAGGGAGGGAGGGAGGGAGAGAGAGGGAGGGAGGGAGGGAGGGTAGAGAGATGGAGGGAGAGAGATGAGAGGGAGGGAGAGGGACATGGGGTAGAGAGATGGAGGGAGGGAGAGGGACAGGGGTAGAGAGATGGAGGGAGGGGAGAGGGACAGGGGGTAGAGAGATGGAGGGAGGGAGAGGGACAGGGGTAGAGAGATGGAGGGAGGGAGGGAGGGAGGGAGGGAGGGAGGGAGGGAGGGAGGGAGGGAGGGAGGGAGGGAGGGAGATGAAGGGAGAGAGACATGGGTTAGAGAGATGGAAGGAGGGAGAGGGACATGGAGTAGAGAGATGAGAGGAGAGAGAGAGATGGGGGGAGGGAGACAGACAGGGGGTAGAAAGATGGAGGGAGGGAGAGGGGGAGAGGGAGAGATGGAGGGTGTGGCTGGCAGATGTTTTGTTGGACCAGGTATTTAATGTCATTCTAGTGTTTAACCTTTCCCCAACGGCACAGAGATATAGAGATATAGGGGTAACAGAGGTATAGAGATATAGAGATATAGGGGTAACAGAGGTATAGAGATATAGGGGTAACAGAGGTATAGAGATATAGGGGTAACAGAGGTATAGAGATATAGGGGTAACAGAGGTATAGAGATATAGGGGTAACAGAGGTATAGAGATATAGGGGTAACAGAGGTATAGAGATATAGGGGTAACAGAGGTATAGAGATATAGGGGTAACAGAGATATAGAGATATAGGGGTAACAGAGGTATAGAGATATAGGGGTAACAGAGATATAGGGGTAACAGAGGTATAGAGATATAGGGGTAACAGAGATATAGGGGTAACAGAGGTATAGAGATATAGGGGTAACAGAGATATAGAGATATAGGGGTAACAGAGGTATAGAGATATAGAGATATAGGGGTAACAGTGGTATAGAGATATAGGGGTAACAGAGATATAGGGGTATCAGAGGTATAGAGATATAGGGGTAACAGAGATATAGAGATATAGGGGTAACAGAGATATAGAGATATAGGGGTAACAGAGATATAGAGATATAGGGGTAACAGAGATATAGAGATATAGGGGTAACAGAGGTATAGAGATATAGGGGTAACAGAGTATAGAGATATAGGGGTAACAGAGATATAGAGATATAGGGGTAACAGTGGTATAGAGATATAGGGGTAACAGAGATATAGAGATATAGGGGTAACAGAGATATAGAGATATAGGGGTAACAGAGATATAGGGGTAACAGAGGTATAGAGATATAGGGGTAACAGAGATATAGAGATATAGGGGTAACAGAGATATAGAGATATAGGGGTAACAGTGGTATAGAGATATAGGGGTAACAGAGATATAAGGGTAACAGAGGTATAGAGATATAGGGGTATCAGAGATATAGGGGTAACAGAGGTATAGAGATATAGGGGTAACAGAGGTATAGAGATATAGGGGTATCAGAGGTATAGAGATATAGAGATATAGGGGTAACAGTGGTATAGAGATATAGGGGTAACAGAGATATAGGGGTAACAGAGGTATAGAGATATAGGGGTATCAGAGATATAGGGGTAACAGAGGTATAGAGATATAGGGGTAACAGAGATATAGAGATATAGGGGTATCAGAGATATAGAGATATAGGGGTAACAGAGATATAGAGATATAGAGATATAGGGGTATCAGAGATATAGGGGTAACAGAGGTATAGAGATATAGGGGTATCAGAGGTATAGAGATATAGAGATATAGGGGTAACAGTGGTATAGAGATATAGGGGTAACAGAGATATAGGGGTAACAGAGGTATAGAGATATAGGGGTATCAGAGATATAGGGGTAACAGAGGTATAGAGATATAGGGGTAACAGAGATATAGAGATATAGGGGTATCAGAGATATAGAGATATAGGGGTAACAGAGATATAGAGATATAGAGATATAGGGGTATCAGAGATATAGGGGTAACAGAGGTATAGAGATATAGGGGTAACAGAGGTATAGAGATATAGGGGTAACAGAGGTATAGAGATATAGGGGTAACAGAGGTATAGAGATATAGGGGTAACAGAGATATAGAGATATAGGGGTATCAGAGGTATAGAGATATAGGGGTAACAGAGATATAGAGATATAGGGGTAACAGAGATATAGGGGTAACAGAGATATAGAGATATAGGGGTAACAGAGATATAGAGATATAGGGGTAACAGAGATATAGAGATATAGGGGTAACAGTGGTATAGAGATATAGGGGTAACAGAGATATAGGGGTAACAGAGGTATAGAGATATAGGGGTATCAGAGATATAGGGGTAACAGAGGTATAGAGATATAGGGGTAACAGAGGTATAGAGATATAGGGGTATCAGAGGTATAGAGATATAGAGATATAGGGGTAACAGTGGTATAGAGATATAGGGGTAACAGAGATATAGGGGTAACAGAGGTATAGAGATATAGGGGTAACAGAGATATAGAGATATAGGGGTATCAGAGATATAGAGATATAGGGGTATCAGAGGTATAGAGATATAGGGGTAACAGTGGTATAGAGATATAGGGGTAACAGAGATATAGAGATATAGGGGTAACAGAGATATAGAGATATAGGGGTAACAGAGATATAGAGATATAGGGGTATCAGAGGTATAGAGATATAGGGGTAACAGTGATATAGAGATATAGAGATATAGGGGTAACAGAGATATAGAGATATAGGGGTAACAGAGATATAGAGATATAGGGGTAACAGAGATATAGAGATATAGGGGTAACAGAGGTATAGAGATATAGAGATATAGGGGTAACAGAGATATAGGGGTAACAGAGATATAGAGATATAGGGGTAACAGAGGTATAGAGATATAGGGGTAACAGAGATATAGAGATATAGGGGTAACAGAGGTATAGAGATATAGGGGTAACAGAGATATAGAGATATAGGGGTAACAGAGGTATAGAGATATAGGGGTAACAGAGATATAGAGATATAGAGATATAGGGGTATCAGAGATATAGGGGTAACAGAGGTATAGAGATATAGAGATATAGGGGTAACAGAGGTATAGAGATATAGGGGTAACAGAGATATAGGGGTAACAGAGTTATAGAGATATAGGGGTAACAGAGATATAGGGGTAACAGAGATATAGAGATATAGGGGTAACAGAGATATAGAGATATAGGGGTAACAGAGATATAGAGATATAGGGGTAACAGAGATATAGAGATATAGGGGTAACAGAGGTATAGAGATATAGGGGTAACAGAGATATAGAGATATAGAGATATAGGGGTATCAGAGATATAGGGGTAACAGAGGTATAGAGATATAGAGATATAGGGGTAACAGAGGTATAGAGATATAGGGGTAACAGAGGTATAGAGATATAGGGGTAACAGAGGTATAGAGATATAGGGGTAACAGAGATATAGAGATATAGGGGTAACAGAGGTATAGAGATATAGGGGTAACAGAGATATAGAGATATAGGGGTAACAGAGATATAGAGATATAGGGGTAACAGAGGTATAGAGATATAGGGGTAACAGAGATATAGAGATATAGGGGTAACAGAGGTATAGAGATATAGGGGTAACAGAGATATAGAGATATAGGGGTAACAGAGATATAGAGATATAGGGGTATCAGAGGTATAGAGATATAGGGGTAACAGAGATATAGGGGTAACAGAGGTATAGAGATATAGGGGTATCAGAGATATAGAGATATAGAGGTAACAGAGGTATAGAGATATAGGGGTAACAGAGGTATAGAGATATAGGGGTAACAGAGGTATAGAGATATAGGGGTAACAGAGGTATAGAGATATAGGGGTATCAGAGATATAGAGATATAGGGGTAACAGAGGTATAGAGATATAGGGGTAACAGAGGTATAGAGATATAGAGATATAGGGGTAACAGAGGTATAGAGATATAGAGATATAGGGGTAACAGAGGTATAGAGATATAGGGGTAACAGAGATATAGGGATATAGGGGTAACAGAGATATAGAGATATAGGGGTATCAGAGGTATAGAGATATAGGGGTAACAGAGGTATAGAGATATAGGGGTAACAGAGATATAGGGGTAACAGAGGTATAGAGATATAGGGGTAACAGAGATATAGAGATATAGGGGTAACAGAGGTATAGAGATATAGGGGTATCAGAGATATAGGGGTAACAGAGATATAGAGATATAGGGGTAACAGAGATATAGAGATATAGGGGTAACAGTGGTATAGAGATATAGGGGTAACAGAGGTATAGAGATATAGGGGTATCAGAGGTATAGAGATATAGAGATATAGGGGTAACAGAGGTATAGAGATATAGGGGTAACAGAGATATAGGGGTAACAGAGATATAGAGATATAGGGGTATCAGAGGTATAGAGATATAGGGGTATCAGAGATATAGAGATATAGGGGTAACAGAGATATAGAGATATAGGGGTAACAGAGATATAGAGATATAGGGGTAACAGAGATATAGGGGTAACAGAGATATAGAGATATAGGGGTATCAGAGGTATAGAGATATAGGGGTATCAGAGATATAGAGATATAGGGGTATCAGAGGTATAGAGATATAGGGGTAACAGAGGTATAGAGATATAGGGGTAACAGAGGTATAGAGATATAGGGGTAACAGTGATATAGGGATATAGGGGTAACAGAGATATAGAGATATAGGGGTAACAGAGATATAGAGATATAGGGGTAACAGAGATATAGGGGTAACAGAGGTATAGAGATATAGGGGTAACAGAGATATAGAGATATAGGGGTAACAGAGATATAGAGATATAGGGGTAACAGAGGTATAGAGATATAGGGGTAACAGAGATATAGGGGTAACAGAGGTATAGAGATATAGGGGTAACAGTGGTATAGAGATATAGGGGTATCAGAGGTATAGAGATATAGGGGTATCAGAGATATAGAGATATAGGGGTAACAGTGGTATAGAGATATAGGGGTAACAGAGATATAGAGATATAGGGGTAACAGAGATATAGAGATATAGGGGTAACAGAGATATAGAGATATAGGGGTAACAGAGATATAGAGATATAGGGGTAACAGAGTTATAGAGATATAGGGGTAACAGAGATATAGAGATATAGGGGTAACAGAGGTATAGAGATATAGGGGTAACAGAGGTATAGAGATATAGGGGTAACAGAGGTATAGAGATATAGGGGTAACAGAGATATAGAGATATAGGGGTAACAGAGGTATAGAGATATAGGGGTAACAGAGGTATAGAGATATAGAGATATAGGGGTAACAGAGATATAGAGATATAGGGGTAACAGAGGTATAGAGATATAGGGGTAACAGAGATATAGAGATATAGGGGTATCAGAGGTATAGAGATATAGGGGTAACAGAGGTATAGAGATATAGGGGTAACAGAGGTATAGAGATATAGGGGTAACAGAGATATAGAGATATAGGGGTATCAGAGATATAGAGATATAGGGGTAACAGAGGTATAGAGATATAGGGGTATCAGAGGTATAGAGGTATAGAGATATAGAGGTAACAGAGGTATAGAGATATAGAGGTAACAGAGATATAGAGATATAGGGGTATCAGAGATATAGAGATATAGGGGTAACAGAGGTATAGAGATATAGGGGTATCAGAGGTATAGAGATATAGAGATATAGAGATATAGAGGTATAGAGATATAGAGGTATAGAGATATAGGGGTAACAGAGATATAGAGATATAGGGGTAACAGGGGTCATGACCGAGTCAGCTTTAATTTAAGAATGGATTAATAGAAGTAACTTTATAAACATTAAAATGACCTGCAGTAGCTGGTCTTGTCTTTCTGCCGTTCATTCTGGCCCGTCCTGATCTTCTGTACGGTGTTGTACATAAGGCTGTGTCCTATCCTTTCCATACTGCGGTCTACTGGACTGACGGTTCTGATCCAGGCCCTGTATGTGGGCTGTACTGAAGGTGCTGATCCAGGCCCTGTATGTGGGCTGAACTGAAGGTGCTGATCCAGGCCCTGTATGTGGGCTGTACTGAAGGTGCTGATCCAGGCCCTGTATGTGGGCTGTACTGAAGGTGCTGATCCAGGCCCTGTATGTGGGCTGAACTGAAGGTGCTGATCCAGGCCCTGTATGTGGGCTGGACTGAAGGTGTTCTGGGTTCTGATCCAGGCCCTGTATGTGGGCTGGACTGCAGGTGTTCTGGGTTCTGATCCAGGCCCTGTATGTGGGCTGGACTGCAGGTGTTCTGGGTTCTGATCCAGGCCCTGTATGTGGGCTGGACTGCAGGTGTTCTGGGTTCTGATCCAGGCCCTGTATGTGGGCTGAACTGAAGGTGCTGATCCAGGCCCTGTATGTGGGCTGAACTGCAGGTGTTCTGGGTTCTGATCCAGGCCCTGTATGTGGGCTGAACTGAAGGTGTTCTGGGTTCTGATCCAGGCCCTGTATGTGGGCTGGACTGCAGGTGTTCTGGGTTCTGATCCAGGCCCTGTATGTGGGCTGAACTGAAGGTGTTCTGGGTTCTGATCCAGGCCCTGTATGTGGGCTGGACTGCAGGTGTTCTGGGTTCTGATCCAGGCCCTGTATGTGGGCTGAACTGAAGGTGTTCTGGGTTCTGATCCAGGCCCTGTATGTGGGCTGGACTGCATGTCCTGCTTGGTTTGTCATCAATTATCCACATACTGTAGAGCAGAGTACGCCGACCAGGCTGCTGTCACACTGACAAACAGCCCCAGGACTGGAGGACAGGAGGAGACAGAGAGGAGAGAGGAAGAGACGAAGAGAGAGGACAGAGGTAGAGAGCGGACAGAGGTAGAGAGCGGACAGAGGTAGAGAGCGGACAGAGGTAGAGAGCGGACAGAGGAAGAGAGAGGACAGAGGAAGAGAGGAAGAGAGAGGACAGAGGAAGAGAGAGGACAGAGGAAGAGAGGAAGAGAGAGGACAGAGGAAGAGAGAGAGAGGAAGAGAGAGAGAGAGAGAGAGAGAGGAGAGAGAGAGAGAGAGGAGAGGGGAAGCGACAGAGAGGTAGAGCTCTCTCTTCTGTGGATAATTGATGACAAACCAAGCAGAGGAGAGGGGAAGCGAAAGAGAGGAGAGAGAGGAGAGGGGAAGCGACAGAGAGAAAGAGAGAGAGAGAGAGGAGAGGGGAAGCGACAGAGAGAAAGAGAGAGAGAGAGAGAGAGAGGAGATGGTGAAGAGTGGAAGTGACTTGACAGGACAAATCACCTTGACCTAAGATTCACCTCCTCAACGTCTTCCCGGGTTCTGATTCACCCTCAGCGCTCGCTGCTCCGTTCAGCCATAAATAGTCAGTACGACTTCTGGGCCCAGTGGACTCAACTCAATCACATGACTGCATATAGAGTCCACTGAAACATCAAGCTCTCTACCCTTTACATCAAATGCATTCAAATTGAGTAGACATACTGTATATTGAAATCAGTTACATTCCTATAATTCATTTCAATACTTTATCTGTTTTTTTTTTAGAATTCAGCGTTTCTCCGAGGACTGTAGTTGAAAGCAGACAGGTAGACAGATACCGTACCTCTCTCCTCCAATAAGGATGAACCTGTCTCTGATCAATAACTACAGGTGTTTTCATGGCTCTGTGTTAATATCTACAGGTGTTTTCATGGCTCTAATATCTACAGGTGTTTTCATGGCTCTGTGTTAATATCTACAGGTGTTTTCATGGCTCTAATATCTACAGGTGTTTTCATGGCTCTGTGTTAATATCTACAGGTGTTTTCATGGCTCTGTGTTAATATCTACAGGTGTTTTCATGGCTCTGTGTTAATAACTACAGGTGTTTTCATGGCTCTAATAACTACAGGTGTTTTCATGGCTCTGTGTTAATATCTACAGGTGTTTTCATGGCTCTGTGTTAATATCTACAGGTGTTTTCATGGCTCTGTGTTAATAACTACAGGTGTTGTCATGGCTCTAATATCTACAGGTGTTTTCATGGCTCTGTGTTAATAACTACAGGTGTTTTCATGGCTCTAATATCTACAGGTGTTTTCATGGCTCTGTGTTAATATCTACAGGTGTTTTCATGGCTCTGTGTTAATAACTACAGGTGTTTTCATGGCTCTAATATCTACAGGTGTTTTCATGGCTCTAATATCTACAGGTGTTTTCATGGCTCTGTGTTAATATCTACATGTGTTTTCATGGCTCTGTGTTAATATCTACAGGTGTTGTCATGGCTCTGTGTTAATAACTACAGGTGTTTTCATGGCTCTGTGTTAATATCTACAGGTGTTTTCATGGCTCTGTGTTAATATCTACAGGTGTTTTCATGGCTCTGTGTTAATAACTACAGGTGTTTTCATGGCTCTGTGTTAATAACTACAGGTGTTTTCATGGCTCTGTGTTAATAACTACAGGTGTTTTCATGGCTCTAATATCTACAGGTGTTGTCATGGCTCTGTGTTAATATCTACAGGTGTTTTCATGGCTCTAATATCTACAGGTGTTTTCATGGCTCTAATATCTACAGGTGTTTTCATGGCTCTGTGTTAATATCTACAGGTGTTGTCATGGCTCTAATAACTACAGGTGTTGTCATGGCTCTGTGTTAATATCTACAGGTGTTTTCATGGCTCTAATAACTACAGGTGTATTCATGGCTCTAATATCTACAGGTGTATTCATGGCTCTGTGTTAATATCTACAGGTGTTTTCATGGCACTGTGTTAATAACTACAGGTGTTTTCATGGATCTGTGTTAATATCTACAGGTGTATTCATGGCTCTAATAACTACAGGTGTTTTCATGGCTCTGTGTTAATAACTACAGGTGTTTTCATGGCTCTAATATCTACAGGTGTTTTCATGGCTCTGTGTTAATATCTACAGGTGTATTCATGGCTCTGTGTTAATATCTACAAGTGTATTCATGGCTCTAATAACTACAGGTGTTTTCATGGCTCTGTGTTAATATCTACAGGTGTTTTCATGGCTCTGTGTTAATATCTACAGGTGTTTTCATGGCTCTGTGTTAATATCTACAGGTGTTTTCATGGCTCTAATATCTACAGGTGTTTTCATGGCTCTGTGTTAATAACTACAGGTGTTTTCATGGCTCTAATATCTACAGGTGTTTTCATGGCTCTGTGTTAATATCTACAGGTGTTTTCATGGCTCTGTGTTAATAACTACAGGTGTTTTCATGGCTCTAATATCTACAGGTGTTTTCATGGCTCTAATATCTACAGGTGTTTTCATGGCTCTGTGTTAATATCTACATGTGTTTTCATGGCTCTGTGTTAATATCTACAGGTGTTGTCATGGCTCTGTGTTAATAACTACAGGTGTTTTCATGGCTCTGTGTTAATATCTACAGGTGTTTTCATGGCTCTGTGTTAATATCTACAGGTGTTTTCATGGCTCTGTGTTAATAACTACAGGTGTTTTCATGGCTCTGTGTTAATAACTACAGGTGTTTTCATGGCTCTGTGTTAATAACTACAGGTGTTTTCATGGCTCTAATATCTACAGGTGTTGTCATGGCTCTGTGTTAATATCTACAGGTGTTTTCATGGCTCTAATATCTACAGGTGTTTTCATGGCTCTAATATCTACAGGTGTTTTCATGGCTCTGTGTTAATATCTACAGGTGTTGTCATGGCTCTAATATCTACAGGTGTTGTCATGGCTCTAATATCTACAGGTGTTTTCATGGCTCTGTGTTAATATCTACAAGTGTTTTCATGGCTCTAATAACTACAGGTGTTGTCATGGCTCTGTGTTAATATCTACAGGTGTTTTCATGGCTCTAATAACTACAGGTGTATTCATGGCTCTAATATCTACAGGTGTATTCATGGCTCTGTGTTAATATCTACAGGTGTTTTCATGGCACTGTGTTAATATCTACAGGTGTATTCATGGCTCTAATAACTACAGGTGTTTTCATGGATCTGTGTTAATATCTACAGGTGTATTCATGGCTCTAATAACTACAGGTGTTTTCATGGCTCTGTGTTAATAACTACAGGTGTTTTCATGGCTCTAATATCTACAGGTGTTTTCATGGCTCTGTGTTAATATCTACAGGTGTATTCATGGCTCTGTGTTAATATCTACAAGTGTATTCATGGCTCTAATAACTACAGGTGTTTTCATGGCTCTGTGTTAATATCTACAGGTGTTTTCATGGCTCTGTGTTAATATCTACAGGTGTTTTCATGGCTCTGTGTTAACAACTACAGGTGTTTTCATGGCTCTGTGTTAATATCTACAGGTTTTTTCATGGCTCTGTGTTAATATCTACAGGTGTTTTCATGGCTCTGTGTTAATATCTACAGGTGTTTTCATGGCTCTGTGTTAATATCTACAGGTGTTTTCATGGCTCTAATATCTACAGGTGTTTTCATGGCTCTGTGTTAATATCTACAGGTGTTTTCATGGCTCTGTGTTAATATCTACAGGTGTTTTCATGGCTCTAATAACTACAGGTGTTTTCATGGCTCTGTGTTAATAACTACAGGTGTTGTCATGGCTCTGTGTTAATATCTACAGGTGTATTCATGGCTCTACTAACTACAGGTGTTTTCATGGCTCTGTGTTAATATCTACAGGTGTTTTCATGGCTCTGTGTTAATAACTACAGGTGTTTTCATGGCTCTGTGTTAATATCTACAGGTGTATTCATGGCTCTAATATCTACAGGTGTTTTCATGGCTCTGTGTTAATATCTACAGGTGTTTTCATGGCTCTAATATCTACAGGTGTTTTCATGGCTCTGTGTTAATATCTACAGGTGTTTTCATGGCTCTAATATCTACAGGTGTTTTCATGGCTCTGTGTTAATATCTACAGGTGTTTTCATGGCTCTGTGTTAATATCTACAGGTGTTGTCATGGCTCTGTGTTAATATCTACAGGTGTTTTCATGGCTCTGTGTTAATATCTACAGGTGTTTTCATGGCTCTAATATCTACAGGTGTTTTCATGGCTCTGTGTTAATAACTACAGGTGTTTTCATGGCTCTGTGTTAATATCTACAGGTGTTTTCATGGCTCTAATATCTACAGGTGTTTTCATGGCTCTGTGTTAATAACTACAGGTGTTTTCATGGCTCTGTGTTAATATCTACAGGTGTTTTCATGGCTCTAATATCTACAGGTGTTGTCATGGCTCTGTGTTAATATCTACAGGTGTTTTCATGGCTCTGTGTTAATATCTACAGGTGTTTTCATGGCTCTGTGTTAATATCTACAGGTGTTGTCATGGCTCTGTGTTAATAACTACAGGTGTTGTCATGGCTCTGTGTTAATATCTACAGGTGTTTTCATGGCTCTGTGTTAATATCTACAGGTGTATTCATGGCTCTGTGTTAATATCTACAGGTGTTCTCATGGCTCTGTGTTAATATCTACAGGTGTTTTCATGGCTCTAATATCTACAGGTGTTTTCATGGCTCTGTGTTAATATCTACAGGTGTTGTCATGGCTCTGTTTTAATATCTACAGGTGTATTCATGGCTCTAATAACTACAGGTGTTTTCATGGCTCTGTGTTAATATCTACAGGTGTTTTCATGGCTCTGTGTTAATATCTACAGGTGTTTTCATGGCTCTGTGTTAATATCTACAGGTGTTTTCATGACTCTGTATTAATATCTACAGGTGTTTTCATGGCTCTGTGTTAATATCTACAGGTGTTTTCATGGCTATGTGTTAATAACTACAGGTGTTTTCATGGCTCTGTGTTAATATCTACAGGTGTTTTCATGGCTCTGTGTTAATATCTACAGGTGTATTCATGGCTCTGTGTTAATATCTACAGGTGTATTCATGGCTCTGTGTTAATATCTACAGGTGTTTTCATGGCTCTGTGTTAATATCTACAGGTGTTTTCATGGCTCTAATATCTACAGGTGTTGTCATGGCTCTGTGTTAATATCTACAGGTGTTTTCATGGCTCTAATATCTACAGGTGTTTTCATGGCTCTAATATCTACAGGTGTTTTCATGGCTCTGTGTTAATATCTACAGGTGTTTTCATGGCTCTAATATCTACAGGTGTTGTCATGGCTCTAATATCTACAGGTGTTTTCATGGCTCTGTGTTAATATCTACAGGTGTTTTCATGGCTCTAATAACTACAGGTGTTGTCATGGCTCTGTGTTAATATCTACAGGTGTTTTCATGGCTCTAATAACTACAGGTGTTTTCATGGCTCTAATATCTACAGGTGTTTTCATGGCTCTGTGTTAATATCTACAGGTGTTTTCATGGCTCTGTGTTAATAACTACAGGTGTTTTCATGGATCTGTGTTAATATCTACAGGTGTATTCATGGCTCTAATAACTACAGGTGTTTTCATGGCTCTGTGTTAATAACTACAGGTGTTTTCATGGCTCTAATATCTACAGGTGTTTTCATGGCTCTGTGTTAATATCTAGAGGTGTATTCATGGCTCTGTGTTAATATCTACAGGTGTATTCATGGGTCTAATAACTACAGGTGTTTTCATGGCTCTGTGTTAATATCTACAGGTGTTTTCATGGCTCTGTGTTAATATCTACAGGTGTTTTCATGGCTCTGTGTTAATAACTACAGGTGTTTTCATGGCTCTGTGTTAATATCTACAGGTTTTTTCATGGCTCTGTGTTAATATCTACAGGTGTATTCATGGCTCTGTGTTAATATCTACAGGTGTATTCATGGCTCTGTGTTAATATCTACAGGTGTTTTCATGGCTCTAATATCTACAGGTGTTGTCATGGCTCTGTGTTAATATCTACAGGTGTTTTCATGGCTCTAATATCTACAGGTGTTTTCATGGCTCTAATATCTACAGGTGTTTTCATGGCTCTGTGTTAATATCTACAGGTGTTTTCATGGCTCTGTGTTAATATCTACAGGTGTTTTCATGACTCTGTATTAATATCTACAGGTGTTTTCATGGCTCTGTGTTAATATCTACAGGTGTTTTCATGGCTATGTGTTAATAACTACAGGTGTTTTCATGGCTCTGTGTTAATATCTACAGGTGTTTTCATGGCTCTGTGTTAATATCTACAGGTGTATTCATGGCTCTGTGTTAATATCTACAGGTGTATTCATGGCTCTGTGTTAATATCTACAGGTGTTTTCATGGCTCTGTGTTAATATCTACAGGTGTTTTCATGGCTCTAATATCTACAGGTGTTTTCATGGCTCTAATATCTACAGGTGTTGTCATGGCTCTAATATCTACAGGTGTTTTCATGGCTCTAATATCTACAGGTGTTTTCATGGCTCTGTGTTAATATCTACAGGTGTTTTCATGGCTCTAATATCTACAGGTGTTGTCATGGCTCTAATATCTACAGGTGTTTTCATGGCTCTGTGTTAATATCTACAGGTGTTTTCATGGCTCTAATAACTACAGGTGTTGTCATGGCTCTGTGTTAATATCTACAGGTGTTTTCATGGCTCTAATAACTACAGGTGTTTTCATGGCTCTAATATCTACAGGTGTTTTCATGGCTCTGTGTTAATATCTACAGGTGTTTTCATGGCTCTGTGTTAATAACTACAGGTGTTTTCATGGATCTGTGTTAATATCTACAGGTGTATTCATGGCTCTAATAACTACAGGTGTTTTCATGGCTCTGTGTTAATAACTACAGGTGTTTTCATGGCTCTATTATCTACAGGTGTTTTCATGGCTCTGTGTTAATATCTATAGGTGTTTTCATGGCTCTGTGTCAATATCTACAGGTTTTTTCATGGCTCTGTGTTAATAACTACAGGTGTTTTCATGGCTCTGTGTTAATATCTACAGGTTTTTTCATGGCTCTGTGTTAATATCTACAGGTGTATTCATGGCTCTGTGTTAATATCTACAGGTGTATTCATGGCTCTGTGTTAATATCTACAGGTGTTTTCATGGCTCTAATATCTACAGGTGTTGTCATGGCTCTGTGTTAATATCTACAGGTGTTTTCATGGCTCTAATATCTACAGGTGTTTTCATGGCTCTGTGTTAATATCTACAGGTGTTGTCATGGCTCTGTTTTAATATCTACAGGTGTATTCATGGCTCTAATAACTACAGGTGTTTTCATGGCTCTGTGTTAATATCTACAGGTGTTTTCATGGCTCTGTGTTAATATCTACAGGTGTTTTCATGGCTCTGTGTTAATATCTACAGGTGTTTTCATGACTCTGTATTAATATCTACAGGTGTTTTCATGGCTCTGTGTTAATATCTACAGGTGTTTTCATGGCTATGTGTTAATAACTACAGGTGTTTTCATGGCTCTGTGTTAATATCTACAGGTGTTTTCATGGCTCTGTGTTAATATCTACAGGTGTATTCATGGCTCTGTGTTAATATCTACAGGTGTATTCATGGCTCTGTGTTAATATCTACAGGTGTTTTCATGGCTCTGTGTTAATATCTACAGGTGTTTTCATGGCTCTAATATCTACAGGTGTTGTCATGGCTCTGTGTTAATATCTACAGGTGTTTTCATGGCTCTAATATCTACAGGTGTTTTCATGGCTCTAATATCTACAGGTGTTTTCATGGCTCTGTGTTAATATCTACAGGTGTTTTCATGGCTCTAATATCTACAGGTGTTGTCATGGCTCTAATATCTACAGGTGTTTTCATGGCTCTGTGTTAATATCTACAGGTGTTTTCATGGCTCTAATAACTACAGGTGTTGTCATGGCTCTGTGTTAATATCTACAGGTGTTTTCATGGCTCTAATAACTACAGGTGTTTTCATGGCTCTAATATCTACAGGTGTTTTCATGGCTCTGTGTTAATATCTACAGGTGTTTTCATGGCTCTGTGTTAATAACTACAGGTGTTTTCATGGATCTGTGTTAATATCTACAGGTGTATTCATGGCTCTAATAACTACAGGTGTTTTCATGGCTCTGTGTTAATAACTACAGGTGTTTTCATGGCTCTAATATCTACAGGTGTTTTCATGGCTCTGTGTTAATATCTAGAGGTGTATTCATGGCTCTGTGTTAATATCTACAGGTGTATTCATGGCTCTAATAACTACAGGTGTTTTCATGGCTCTGTGTTAATATCTACAGGTGTTTTCATGGCTCTGTGTTAATATCTACAGGTGTTTTCATGGCTCTGTGTTAATAACTACAGGTGTTTTCATGGCTCTGTGTTAATATCTACAGGTTTTTTCATGGCTCTGTGTTAATATCTACAGGTGTATTCATGGCTCTGTGTTAATATCTACAGGTGTATTCATGGCTCTGTGTTAATATCTACAGGTGTTTTCATGGCTCTAATATCTACAGGTGTTGTCATGGCTCTGTGTTAATATCTACAGGTGTTTTCATGGCTCTAATATCTACAGGTGTTTTCATGGCTCTAATATCTACAGGTGTTTTCATGGCTCTGTGTTAATATCTACAGGTGTTTTCATGGCTCTGTGTTAATATCTACAGGTGTTTTCATGTCTCTAATATCTACAGGTGTTGTCATGGCTCTGTTTTAATATCTACAGGTGTATTCATGGCTCTAATAACTACAGGTGTTTTCATGCCTCTGTGTTAATATCTACAGGTGTTTTCATGGCTCTGTGTTAATATCTACAGGTGTTTTCATGGCTCTGTGTTAATATCTACAGGTGTTTTCATGACTCTGTATTAATATCTACAGGTGTTTTCATGGCTCTGTGTTAATATCTACAGGTGTTTTCATGGCTATGTGTTAATAACTACAGGTGTTTTCATGGCTCTGTGTTAATATCTACAGGTGTATTCATGGCTCTGTGTTAATATCTACAGGTGTATTCATGGCTCTGTGTTAATATCTACAGGTGTTTTCATGGCTCTGTGTTAATATCTACAGGTGTTTTCATGGCTCTAATATCTACAGGTGTTGTCATGGCTCTGTGTTAATATCTACAGGTGTTTTCATGGCTCTAATATCTACAGGTGTTTTCATGGCTCTAATATCTACAGGTGTTTTCATGGCTCTGTGTTAATATCTACAGGTGTTTTCATGGCTCTAATATCTACAGGTGTTGTCATGGCTCTAATATCTACAGGTGTTTTCATGGCTCTGTGTTAATATCTACAGGTGTTTTCATGGCTCTAATAACTACAGGTGTTGTCATGGCTCTGTGTTAATATCTACAGGTGTTTTCATGGCTCTAATAACTACAGGTGTTTTCATGGCTCTAATATCTACAGGTGTTTTCATGGCTCTGTGTTAATATCTACAGGTGTTTTCATGGCTCTGTGTTAATAACTACAGGTGTTTTCATGGATCTGTGTTAATATCTACAGGTGTATTCATGGCTCTAATAACTACAGGTGTTTTCATGGCTCTGTGTTAATAACTACAGGTGTTTTCATGGCTCTATTATCTACAGGTGTTTTCATGGCTCTGTGTTAATATCTAGAGGTGTATTCATGGCTCTGTGTTAATATCTACAGGTGTATTCATGGCTCTAATAACTACAGGTGTTTTCATGGCTCTGTGTTAATATCTATAGGTGTTTTCATGGCTCTGTGTTAATATCTACAGGTGTTTTCATGGCTCTGTGTTAATAACTACAGGTGTTTTCATGGCTCTGTGTTAATATCTACAGGTTTTTTCATGGCTCTGTGTTAATATCTACAGGTGTATTCATGGCTCTGTGTTAATATCTACAGGTGTATTCATGGCTCTGTGTTAATATCTACAGGTGTTTTCATGGCTCTAATATCTACAGGTGTTGTCATGGCTCTGTGTTAATATCTACAGGTGTTTTCATGGCTCTAATATCTACAGGTGTTTTCATGGCTCTAATATCTACAGGTGTTTTCATGGCTCTGTGTTAATATCTACAGGTGTTTTCATGGCTCTGTGTTAATATCTACAGGTGTTTTCATGGCTCTAATATCTACAGGTGTTGTCATGGCTCTGTTTTAATATCTACAGGTGTATTCATGGCTCTAATAACTACAGGTGTTTTCATGGCTCTGTGTTAATATCTACAGGTGTTTTCATGGCTCTGTGTTAATATCTACAGGTGTTTTCATGGCTCTGTGTTAATATCTACAGGTGTTTTCATGACTCTGTATTAATATCTACAGGTGTTTTCATGGCTCTGTGTTAATATCTACAGGTGTTTTCATGGCTATGTGTTAATAACTACAGGTGTTTTCATGGCTCTGTGTTAATATCTACAGGTGTTTTCATGGCTCTGTGTTAATATCTACAGGTGTATTCATGGCTCTGTGTTAATATCTACAGGTGTATTCATGGCTCTGTGTTAATATCTACAGGTGTTTTCATGGCTCTGTGTTAATATCTACAGGTGTTTTCATGGCTCTAATATCTACAGGTGTTGTCATGGCTCTGTGTTAATATCTACAGGTGTTTTCATGGCTCTAATATCTACAGGTGTTTTCATGGCTCTGTGTTAATATCTACAGGTGTTTTCATGGCTCTAATATCTACAGGTGTTGTCATGGCTCTAATATCTACAGGTGTTTTCATGGCTCTAATAACTACAGGTGTTGTCATGGCTCTGTGTTAATATCTACAGGTGTTTTCATGGCTCTAATATCTACAGGTGTTTTCATGGCTCTAATATCTACAGGTGTTTTCATGGCTCTGTGTTAATATCTACAGGTGTTTTCATGGCTCTGTGTTAATATCTACAGGTGTTTTCATGGCTCTAATATCTACAGGTGTTGTCATGGCTCTAATATCTACAGGTGTTTTCATGGCTCTGTGTTAATATCTACAGGTGTTTTCATGGCTCTAATAACTACAGGTGTTGTCATGGCTCTTTGTTAATATCTACAGATGTTTTCATGGCTCTGTGTTCATATCTACAGGTGTTTTCATGGCTCTAATATCTACAGGTGTTGTCATGGCTCTGTGTTAATATCTACAGGTGTTTTCATGGCTCTGTCTTAATATCTACAGGTGTATTCATGGCTCTAATATCTACAGGTGTTTTCATGGCTCTAATATCTACAGGTGTTTTCATGGCTCTGTGTTAATATCTACAGGTGTTTTCATGGCTCTGTGTTAATATCTACAGGTGTTGTCATGGCTCTGTGTTAATATCTACAGGTGTTTTCATGGCTCTGTGTTAATATCTACAGGTGTTTTCATGGCTCTGTGTTAATAACTACAGGTGTTTTCATGGCTCTGTGTTAATATCTACAGGTTTTTTCATGGCTCTGTGTTAATATCTACAGGTGTATTCATGGCTCTGTGTTAATATCTACAGGTGTATTCATGGCTCTGTGTTAATATCTACAGGTGTTTTCATGGCTCTGTGTTAATATCTACAGGTGTTTTCATGGCTCTGTGTTAATATCTACAGGTGTTTTCATGGCTCTAATATCTACAGGTGTTTTCATGGCTCTGTGTTAATATCTACAGGTGTTTTCATGGCTCTAATATCTACAGGTGTTGTCATGGCTCTAATATCTACAGGTGTTTTCATGGCTCTGTGTTAATATCTACAGGTGTTTTCATGGCTCTAATAACTACAGGTGTTGTCATGGCTCTGTGTTAATATCTACAGGTGTTTTCATGGCTCTGTGTTTATATCTACAGGTGTTTTCATGGCTCTAATATCAACAGGTGTTGTCATGGCTCTGTGTTAATATCTACAGGTGTTTTCATGGCTCTGTCTTAATATCTACAGGTGTATTCATGGCTCTAATATCTACAGGTGTTTTCATGGCTCTAATATCTACAGGTGTTGTCATGGCTCTGTGTTAATATCTACAGGTGTTTTCATGGCTCTGTGTTTATATCTACAGGTGTTTTCATGGCTCTAATATCTACAGGTGTTTTCATGGCTCTGTGTTAATATCTACAGGTGTTGTCATGGCTCTGTGTTAATATCTACAGGTGTTTTCATGGCTCTGTGTTAATAACTACAGGTGTTTTCATGGCTCTGTGTTAATATCTACAGGTGTTTTCATGGCTCTGTGTTAATATCTACAGGTGTTTTCATGGCTCTAATATCTACAGGTGTTTTCATGGCTCTGTGTTAATATCTACAGGTGTTTTCATGGCTCTGTGTTAATATCTACAGGTGTTTTCATGGCTCTGTGTTAATATCTACAGGTGTTTTCATGGCTCTGTGTTAATATCTACAGGTGTTTTCATGGCTCTGTGTTAATATCTACAGGTGTTGTCATGGCTCTGTGTTAATATCTACAGGTGTTTTCATGGCTCTGTGTTAATATCTACAGGTGTTTTCATGGCTCTAATATCTACAGGTGTATTCATGGCTCTGTGTTAATATCTACAGGTGTTTTCATGGCTCTGTGTTAATATCTACAGGGTTTTTCATGGCTCCGTGTTAATATCTACAGGTGTTTTCATGGCTCTAATATCTACAGGTCTTTTAATGGCTCTAATATCTACAGGTGTTGTCATGGCTCTGTGTTAATATCTACAGGTGTTTTCATGGCTCTAATATCTACAGGTGTTTTCATGGCTCTAATATCTACAGGTGTTTTCATGGCTCTGTGTTAATATCTACAGGTGTTTTCATGGCTCTGTGTTAATATCTACAGGTGTTTTCATGGATCTAATATCTACAGGTGTTGTCATGGCTCTAATATCTACAGGTGTTTTCATGGCTCTGTGTTAATATCTACAGGTGTTTTCATGGCTCTAATAACTACAGGTGTTGTCATGGCTCTGTGTTAATATCTACAGGTGTTTTCATGGCTCTGTGTTCATATCTACAGGTGTTTTCATGGCTCTAATATCTACAGGTGTTTTCATGGCTCTAATATCTACAGGTGTTTTCATGGCTCTGTGTTAATATCTACAGGTGTTTTCATGGCTCTGTGTTAATATCTACAGGTGTTTTCATGGCTCTGTGTTAATAACTACAGGTGTTTTCATGGCTCTGTGTTAATATCTACAGGTGTTTTCATGGCTCTGTGTTAATATCTACAGGTGTTTTCATGGCTCTGTGTTAATATCTACAGGTGTATTCATGGCTCTGTGTTAATATCTACAGGTGTTTTCATGGCTCTGTGTTAATATCTACAGGTGTTTTCATGGCTCTGTGTTAATATCTACAGGTGTTTTCATGGCTCTGTGTTAATATCTACAGGTGTTTTCATGGCTCTAATATCTACAGGTGTTGTCATGGCTCTGTGTTAATATCTACAGGTGTTTTCATGGCTCTAATATCTACAGGTGTTTTCATGGCTCTGTGTTAATATCTACAGGTGTTTTCATGGCTCTAATATCTACAGGTGTTGTCATGGCTCTAATATCTACAGGTGTTTTCATGGCTCTGTGTTAATATCTACAGTTGTTTTCATGGCTCTAATAACTACAGGTGTTGTCATGGCTCTGTGTTAATATCTACAGGTGTTTTCATGGCTCTGTGTTCATATCTACAGGTGTTTTCATGGCTCTAATATCAACAGGTGTTGTCATGGCTCTGTGTTAATATCTACAGGTGTTTTCATGGCTCTGTCTTAATATCTACAGGTGTATTCATGGCTCTAATATCTACAGGTGTTTTCATGGCTCTAATATCTACAGGTGTTTTCATGGCTCTGTGTTAATATCTACAGGTGTTTTCATGGCTCTGTGTTAATATCTACAGGTGTTTTCATGGCTCTGTGTTAATATCTACAGGTGTTTTCATGGCTCTGTGTTAATATCTACAGGTGTTTTCATGGCTCTGTGTTAATATCTACAGGTGTTGTCATGGCTCTGTGTTAATATCTACAGGTGTTTTCATTGCTCTGTGTTAATATCTACAGGTGTTTTCATGGCTCTAATATCTAAAGGTGTATTCATGGCTCTGTGTTAATATCTACAGGTGTTTTCATGGCTCTGTGTTAATATCTACAGGGTTTTTCATGGCTCTGTGTTAATATCTACAGGTGTTTTCATGGCTCTAATATCTACAGGTGTTTTCATGGCTCTAATATCTACAGGTGTTTTCATGGCTCTGTGTTTATATCTACAGGTGTTTTCATGGCTCTAATATCTACAGGTGTTGTCATGGCTCTGTGTTAATATCTACAGGTGTTTTCATGGCTCTGTGTTAATATCTACAGGTGTTTTCATGGCTCTGTGTTAATATCTACAGGTGTTTTCATGGCTCTGTGTTAATATCTACAGGTGTTTTCATGGCTCTAATATCTACAGGTGTTTTCATGGCTCTGTGTTAATATCTACAGGTGTTTTCATGGCTCTGTGTTAATATCTACAGGTGTTTTCATGGCTCTGTGTTAATATCTACAGGTGTTTTCATGGCTCTGTGTTAATATCTACAGGTGTTTTCATGGCTCTGTGTTAATATCTACAGGTGTTGTCATGGCTCTGTGTTAATATCTACAGGTGTTTTCATGGCTCTGTGTTAATATCTACAGGTGTTTTCATGGCTCTAATATCTACAGGTGTATTCATGGCTCTGTGTTAATATCTACAGGTGTTTTCATGGCTCTGTGTTAATATCTACAGGTGTTTTCATGGCTCTGTGTTAATATCTACAGGTGTTTTCATGGCTCTAATATCTACAGGTGTTTTCATGGCTCTAATATCTACAGGTGTTTTCATGGCTCTGTGTTAATATCTACAGGTGTTTTCATGGCTCTAATATCTACAGGTGTTGTCATGGCTCTGTGTTAATATCTACAGGTGTTTTCATGGCTCTGTGTTAATATCTACAGGTGTTTTCATGGCTCTGTGTTAATATCTACAGGTGTTTTCATGGCTCTGTGTTAATATCTACAGGTGTTTTCATGGCTCTAATATCTACAGGTGTTTTCATGGCTCTGTGTTAATATCTACAGGTGTTTTCATGGCTCTGTGTTAATATCTACAGGTGTTTTCATGGCTCTAATATCTACAGGTGTTTTCATGGCTCTAATATCTACAGGTGTTTTCATGGCTCTGTGTTAATATCTACAGGTGTTTTCATTGCTCTAATATCTACAGGTGTTGTCATGGCTCTGTGTTAATATCTACAGGTGTTTTCATGGCTCTGTGTTAATAACTACAGGTGTTTTCATGGCTCTGTGTTAATATCTACAGGTGTTTTCATGGCTCTGTGTTAATATCTACAGGTGTTTTCATGGCTCTGTGTTAATATCTACAGGTGTTTTCATGGCTCTGTGTTAATATCTACAGGTGTTTTCATGGCTCTAATATCTACAGGTGTTTTCATGGCTCTGTGTTAATATCTACAGGTGTTTTCATGGCTCTGTGTTAATATCTACAGGTGTTTTCATGGCTCTAATATCTACAGGTGTTGTCATGGCTCTGTGTTAATATCTACAGGTGTTTTCATGGCTCTGTGTTAATATCTACAGGTGTATTCATGGCTCTAATATCTACAGGTGTTTTCATGGCTCTGTGTTAATATCTACAGGTGTTTTCATGGCTCTGTGTTGATATCTACAGGTGTTTTCATGGCTCTGTGTTAATATCTACAGGTGTTTTCATGGCTCTGTGTTAATAACTACAGGTGTTTTCATGGCTCTGTGTTAATATCTACAGGTGTTTTCATGGCTCTGTGTTAATATCTACAGGTGTTTTCATGGCTCTAATATCTACAGGTGTTTTCATGGCTCTGTGTTAATATCTACAGGTGTTTTCATGGCTCTGTGTTAATATCTACAGGTGTTGTCATGGCTCTAATATCTACAGGTGTTTTCATGGCTCTGTGTTAATATCTACAGGTGTTTTCATGGCTCTAATACCTACAGGTGTTTTCATGGCTCTGTGTTAATATCTACAGGTGTTTTCATGGCTCTGTGTTAATATCTACAGGTGTTTTCATGGCTCTGTGTTAATATCTACAGGTGTTTTCATGGCTCTGTGTTAATAACTACAGGTGTTTTCATGGCTCTGTGTTAATATCTACAGGTGTATTCATGGCTCTAATATCTACAGGTGTTTTCATGGCTCTGTGTTAATATCTACAGGTGTTTTCATGGCTCTGTGTTAAATATCTACAGGTGTTTTCATGGCTCTGTGTTAATAACTACAGGTGTTTTCATGGCTCTAATAACTACAGGTGTTGTCATGGCTCTGTCTTAATATCTACAGGTGTATTCATGGCTCTAATATCTACAGGTGTTTTCATGGCTCTAATATCTACAGGTGTATTCATGGCTCTGTGTTAATATCTACAGGTGTTTTCATGGCTCTGTCTTAATATCTACAGGTGTATTCATGGCTCTAATATCTACAGGTGTTTTCATGGCTCTAATATCTCCAGGTGTATTCATGGCTCTGTGTTAATATCTACAGGTGTTTTCATGGCTCTGTGTTATTATCTACAGGTGTTTTCATGGCTCTGTGTTAATATCTACAGGTGTTTTCATGGCTCTGTGTTAATATCTACAGGTGTTTTCATGGCTCTGTGTTAATATCTACAGGTGTTTTCATGGCTCTGTGTTAATATCTACAGGTGTTTTCATGGCTCTGTGTTAATATCTACAGGTGTTTTCATGGCTCTGTGTTAATATCTACAGGTGTTTTCATTGCTCTAATATCTACAGGTGTTTTCATGGCTCTGTGTTAATATCTACAGGTGTTTTCATGGCTCTGTGTTAATAACTACAGGTGTTGTCATGGCTCTGTGTTAATATCTACAGGTGTTTTCATGGCTCTGTGTTAATATCTCCAGGTGTTTTCATGGCTCTGTGTTAATATCTACAGGTGTTTTCATGGCTCTGTGTTAATATCTACAGGTGTTTTCATGGCTCTAATATCTACAGGTGTTTTCATGGCTCTGTGTTAATATCTACAGGTGTTTTCATTGCTCTAATTACTACAGGTGTTTTCATGGCTCTAATATCTACAGGTGTTTTCAGTGCCAAAGCTGTCTGTACTGTACTATACTGTACTGTACTGTACTGTACTGTACTGTACTATAATGTACTATACTGTACTATACTGTACTATACTGTACTGTACTATACTGTACTGTACTGTACTATACTGTACTGTACTATACTGTACTGTACTGTACTATACTGTACTGTACTATACTGTACTGTACTGTACTGTACTATACTATACTGTACTATACTGTACTGCACTGTACTATACTGTACTATACTATACTGTACTGTACTATACTGAATGGAATGAGAGACTAACTAGTTAACCTAGTGGGTACTGTACTATACTGTACTGTACTGTACTATACTGTACTGTACTGTACTATACTGTACTATACTGTGTATACATGGAATGAGAGAATGACTAAAATGACACACACCAGGGTTGTTCCCTCCCTCCCTCCGTCCTGTCCTGTCCTACATTAAGAGCTGTTAAACCACCAGGGTTGTTTTCTCCCTCCCTCCGTCCTGTCCTACATTAAGAGCTGTTAAACCACCAGGGTTGTTCCCTCCCTCCGTCCGTCCTGTCCTACATTAAGAGCTGTTAAACCACCAGGGTTGTTCCCTCCCTCCCTCCGTCCTGTCCTACATTAAGAGCTGTTAAACCACCAGGGTTGTTTTCTCCCTCCCTCCGTCCTGTCCTACATTAAGAGCTGTTAAACCACCAGGGTTGTTCCCTCCCCCCCTCCGTCCTGTCCTACATTAAGAGCTGTTAAACCACCAGGGTTGTTCCCTCCCTCCCTCCGTCCTGTCCTACATTAAGAGCTGTTAAACCACCAGGGTTGTTTTCTCCCTCCCTCCGTCCTGTCCTACATTAAGAGCTGTTAAACCACCAGGGTTGTTCCCTCCCTCCCTCCGTCCTGTCCTACATTAAGAGCTGTTAAACCACCAGGGTTGTTTCCTCCCTCCCTCCGTCCTGTCCTACATTAAGAGCTGTTAAACCACCAGGGTTGTTTTCTCCCTCCCTCCGTCCTGTCCTACATTAAGAGCTGTTAAACCACCAGGGTTGTTCCCTCCCCCCCTCCGTCCTGTCCTACATTAAGAGCTGTTAAACCACCAGGGTTGTTCCCTCCCTCCCTCCGTCCTGTCCTACATTAAGAGCTGTTAAACCACCAGGGTTGTTTCCTCCCTCCCTCCCTCCGTCCTGTCCTACATTAAGAGCTGTTAAACCACCAGGGTTGTTTTCTCCCTCCCTCCGTCCTGTCCTACATTAAGAGCTGTTAAACCACCAGGGTTGTTCCCTCCCTCCCTCCGTCCTGTCCTACATTAAGAGCTGTTAAACCACCAGGGTTGTTTCCTCCCTCCCTCCCTCCGTCCTGTCCTACATTAAGAGCTGTTAAACCACCAGGGTTGTTTTCTCCCTCTGTCCGTCCTGTCCTACATTAAGAGCTGTTAAACCCCCAGGGTTGTTTCCTCCCTCCCTCCGTCCTGTCCTACATTAAGAGCTGTTAAACCACCAGGGTTGTTCCCTCCCTCCCTCCGTCCTGTCCTACATTAAGAGCTGTTAAACCACCAGGGTTGTTTCCTCCCTCCCTCCGTCCGTCCTGTCCTACATTAAGAGCTGTTAAACCCCCAGGGTTGTTTCCTCCCTCCCTCCGTCCTGTCCTACATTAAGAGCTGTTAAACCACCAGGGTTGTTTCCTCCCTCCCTCCCTCCGTCCTGTCCTACATTAAGAGCTGTTAAACCACCAGGGTTGTTTCCTCCCTCCCTCCGTCCTGTCCTACATTAAGAGCTGTTAAACCACCAGGGTTGTTTCCTCCCTCCCTCCGTCCTGTCCTACATTAAGAGCTGTTAAACCACCAGGGTTGTTTCCTCCCTCCCTCCGTCCTGTCCTACATTAAGAGCTGTTAAACCACCAGGGTTGTTTCCTCCCTCCCTCCGTCCTGTCCTACATTAAGAGCTGTTAAACCCCCAGGGTTGTTTCCTCCCTCCCTCCGTCCTGTCCTACATTAAGAGCTGTTAAACCACCAGGGTTGTTTCCTCCCTCCCTCCCTCCGTCCTGTCCTACATTAAGAGCTGTTAAACCCCCAGGGTTGTTTCCTCCCTCCCTCCGTCCTGTCCTACATTAAGAGCTGTTAAACCACCAGGGTTGTTTCCTCCCTCCCTCCGTCCTGTCCTACATTAAGAGCTGTTAAACCACCAGGGTTGTTTCCTCCCTCCCTCCGTCCTGTCCTACATTAAGAGCTGTTAAACCCCCAGGGTTGTTTCCTCCCTCCCTCCGTCCTGTCCTACATTAAGAGCTGTTAAACCACCAGGGTTGTTTCCTCCCTCCCTCCCTCCGTCCTGTCCTACATTAAGAGCTGTTAAACCCCCAGGGTTGTTTCCTCCCTCCCTCCGTCCTGTCCTACATTAAGAGCTGTTAAACCACCAGGGTTAGAGATTATGATGAGCGTTTAGATGTTGGTCCTCCAGTACTTTAAACACAGTTGATCCACATTACAGATGGGAGGGGTTTTGGTCAGGAAGGTTTTAAAGAGCGCTCGTGTTTTTATTCTGCCTCAGCAGGGAAAGCTGCCTCAGCATCCGATTCTCTATACTGTGTAGCGTAACTACCAGGGCCTGTAGTAGTGCACTATATAATGAATAGGGTGCCATTTGGGATGCACCACCTTGGGAAAGAGGTTCGTATTTACCGAGGATGACAGACAGGAAGGTGGATATTTCTGAGCCAACAGGATTAAGCCATCATGTTGATCTCATTATGTGATCATTTCGAGAGAGAGAGAGAGAGAGAGAGAGAGAGAGAGAGAGAGAGAGAGAGAGAGAGAGAGAGAGAGAGAGAGAGAGAGAGAGAGAGAGAGAGAGAGAGAGAGAGAGAACTTCCGACTTTAAGGGTCAGTAGATACAGTATGTATAGGGGTCAGGGGACTAAGGGATTATATTCCAGTCAGTGCTAGCAAAGCAGTTGCAAAGCATCTCTTACTTTACATTAACGTTCTGAGTTTCACCGCTTTGTGTCTGTTGTCATGGGAAATATCAATATGAAACATAGTTTAGAGTGTTCTGTTCCACCATGTTCCACCACTTTGTGTCTGCTGAGAGTTCTGTTCCCCCACGTTCCCCCACTTTGTGTCTGCTGAGAGTTCTGTTCCCCCACGTTCCCCCACTTTGTGTCTGCTGAGAGTTCTGTTCCACCCCGTTCCCCCACTTTGTGTCTGCTGAGAGTTCTGTTCCCCCACTTTGTGTCTGCTGTCATGGGAAATATCTATATGAAACATAGTTTAGAGAGTTCTGTTCCACCCCGTTCCCCCACTTTGTGTCTGCTGAGAGTTCTGTTCCACCACGTTCCCCCACTTTGTGTCTGCTGAGAGTTCTGTTCCACCACGTTCCCCCACTTTGTGTCTGCTGAGAGTTCTGTTCCCCCACGTTCCACCACTTTGTGTCTGCTGAGAGTTCTGTTCCCCCACGTTCCCCCACTTTGTGTCTGCTGAGAGTTCTGTTCCACCACGTTCCCCCACTTTGTGTCTGCTGAGAGTTCTGTTCCCCCACGTTCCCCCACTTTGTGTCTGCTGAGAGTTCTGTTCCACCACGTTCCCCCACTTTGTGTCTGCTGAGAGTTCTGTTCCACCACGTTCCCCCACTTTGTGTCTGCTGAGAGTTCTGTTCCACCATGTTCCACCACTTTGTGTCTGCTGAGAGTTCTGTTCCCCCACGTTCCCCCACTTTGTGTCTGCTGAGAGTTCTGTTCCCCCACGTTCCCCCACTTTGTGTCTGCTGAGAGTTCTGTTCCCCCACGTTCCTCCACTTTGTGTCTGCTGAGAGTTCTGTTCCACCACGTTCCCCCACTTTGTGTCTGCTGAGAGTTCTGTTCCCCCACTTTGTGTCTGCTGTCATGGGAAATATCTATATGAAACATAGTTTAGAGAGTTCTGTTCCACCACGTTCCCCCACTTTGTGTCTGCTGAGAGTTCTGTTCCCCCACGTTCCCCCCACTTTGTGTCTGCTGAGAGTTCTGTTCCACCATGTTCCCCCACTTTGTGTCTGCTGAGAGTTCTGTTCCACCCCGTTCCCCCACTTTGTGTCTGCTGAGAGTTCTGTTCCACCACGTTCCCCCACTTTGTGTCTGCTGAGAGTTCTGTTCCACCACGTTCCCCCACTTTGTGTCTGCTGAGAGTTCTGTTCCACCACGTTCCCCCACTTTGTGTCTGCTGAGAGTTCTGTTCCACCATGTTCCACCACTTTGTGTCTGCTGAGAGTTCTGTTCCCCCACGTTCCCCCCACTTTGTGTCTGCTGAGAGTTCTGTTCCACCCCGATCCCCCACTTTGTGTCTGCTGAGAGTTCTGTTCCACCACGTTCCCCCACTTTGTGTCTGCTGAGAGTTCTGTTCCACCACGTTCCCCCACTTTGTGTCTGCTGAGAGTTCTGTTCCACCCCGTTCCCCCCACTTTGTCTCTGCTGAGAGTTCTGTTCCCCCACGTTCCCCCACTTTGTGTCTGCTGAGAGTTCTGTTCCCCCACGTTCCTCCACTTTGTGTCTGCTGAGAGTTCTGTTCCACCACGTTCCCCCACTTTGTGTCTGCTGAGAGTTCTGTTCCCCCACGTTCCCCCACTTTGTGTCTGCTGAGAGTTCTGTTCCCCCACGTTCCTCCACTTTGTGTCTGCTGAGAGTTCTGTTCCACCACGTTCCCCCACTTTGTGTCTGCTGAGAGTTCTTTTCCACCCCGTTCCCCCACTTTGTGTCTGCTTAGAGTTCTGTTCCCCCACGTTCCCCCACTTTGTGTCTGCTGAGAGTTCTGTTCCCCCACGTTCCTCCACTTTGTGTCTGCTGAGAGTTCTGTTCCACCACGTTCCCCCACTTTGTGTCTGCTGAGAGTTCTGTTCCCCCACGTTCCCCCACTTTGTGTCTGCTGAGAGTTCTGTTCCACCACGTTCCCCCACTTTGTGTCTGCTGAGAGTTCTGTTCCACCACGTTCCACCACTTTGTGTCTGCTGAGAGTTCTGTTCCCCCACGTTCCTCCACTTTGTGTCTGTTTTCACTCCACAGAACAGGATCTATTCAGAAGTTTGCTCCAACTAGTTAGCTTCTTGCTGTTTCCACTCCACAGTAGTCAAGCTATTGAGAAGTCTGCTGTGGCCACTGAGAGATCCTGTAAAGCTGTGTTGACCTGGTCCATGTGTGAAGGAACTATTCCCAGGGCATCTTCTCCCTGGTGTTCAGTTAGTCAGGCTGGAGCTGCACCAAGCTGGGACAGACCAAAAGTCTCTCTCTCTTTCTCCCTCCCTCCCTCCCTCCCTCCTTAGGTCCCAGTTTCTAACAGACTGATGGGAATTCAGCCTGGTTCTCAGAGCGGTAAAGGACAGATGGCAAGTTGGCGGCTACTGGCTCTGAGAGGAGAGGTTGGCACAATGTCGGAAATGTGTTGCTGGACTAAAGATGTCCTTTTTAAATATATATATATTTTTTTATATATGAATATATTTTACTGAAGAAAGAGGTGTTTTATAAATGTTTGGACAGAAAGAAGAGAACACCACAAACGTAGTAGTTTAGAAACAGATCTGATTAAAAAGGTTAAGTATTTTGCTTGCGTTACCTCCAAATGGGTTTTGATTTGACATCGGGAAGGATGCGTCATGGTCTTCAGGGACATTATGCAACCCTGTACGTGGCGAGCCAATCGCGATCGAGACCTAGAGAGACAGAAATATGAAGAGGTTCAACATTTCTCATTGAAACGGTGTGACAGGGTTATTAAAACATCCGCCTCGAACGACCTGAACTGTTTTTATAATGTTAATAATGAGAACAGAACCTGACTCTGGTCCATTTTAAATCGGGTTTTCTGAGTCCCGAGGCCCATCTTTATTTTAGTCCTGTCATCTAAAATGTGTTTGGTTTCCTGGCAACCCGAAATGGCCGATCTACGTCTCATCCCCCTAAAAACCCTCTGAACTAAACACCTTAACCTCTGTCCTCTGAACTAACCTCTAACACCTGACCTCTGAGACCCTAACAGCTGACCTCTGACCTCTGAGACCCTAACAGCTGACCTCTGACCTCTGAGACCCTAACAGCTGACCTTTGAACTTCCGTTTACTTTGATTCCAGAGGTAGTAATATTACAGGACCAGACAGTATTAATCCACTAGTAGGGTTACAGGACCAGACAGTATTAATCCACTAGTAGGGTTACAGGACCAGACAGTATTAATTCACTAGTAGGGTTACAGGACTAGACAGGACTACACAGTATTAATCCACTAGTAGGGTTACAGGACTAGACAGGACTACACAGTATTAATCCACTAGTAGGGTTACAGGACCAGACAGTATTAATCCACTAGTAGGGTTACAGGACCAGACAGTATTAATTCACTAGTAGGGTTACAGGACTAGACAGTATTAATCCACTAGTAGGGTTACAGGACCAGACAGTATTAATCCACTAGTAGGGTTACAGGACCAGACAGGACTAGACAGTATTAATCCACTAGTAGGGTTACAGGACCAGACAGGACTAGACAGTATTAATCCACTAGTAGGGTTACAGGACCAGACAGTATTAATTCACTAGTAGGGTTACAGGACTAGACAGTATTAATCCACTAGTAGGGTTA
>NC_138306.1:96890000-96942500 GCF_965601325.2 Salmo salar | reverse complement strand
TATTGGACTTTATCAGTAGAGGATGTTGATGTTGTCAGCAGGAAATATTTCCCTCTAATGTATAATTCAGTATGTATTTATAATTCAGTATGTATTTATAATGAAATATCTGATCCAGTCTGACTCCCCTTTCAGGCTGGGATTATGTACTCAGAGCTCTGGTCTAAAGTAGTGCACTATATATAGGGAATAGGGTTCTATAGGGCCCTGGTCTAAAGTAGTGCACTATATATAGGGAATAGGGTTCTATAGGGCTCTGGTCTAAAGTAGTGCACTACATAGGGAATAGGGTTCTATTGGGCCCTGGTCTAAAGTAGTGCACTATATAGGGAATAGGGTTCTATAGGGCCCTGGTCTAAAGTAGTTCTCTATATAGGGAATAGGGTTCTATAGGGCCCTGGTCTAAAGTAGTGCACTATATAGGGAATAGGGTTCTATTGGGCCCTGGTCTAAAGTAGTGCACTATATATAGGGAATAGGGTTCTATAGGGCCCTGGTCTAAAGTAGTGCACTATATAGGGAATAGGGTTCTATAGGGCCCTGGTCTAAAGTAGTGCACTATATAGGGAATAGGGTTCTATTGGGCCCTGGTCTAAAGTAGTGCACTATATATAGGGAATAGGGTTCTATAGGGCTCTGGTCTAAAGTAGTGCACTATATAGTGAATAGGGTTCTATAGGGCCCTGGTCTAAAGTAGTGCACTATATAGGGCCCTGGTCTAAAGTAGTGCACTATACAGTGAAATAATATTCAACGCTATTGAGGCATAAAACATAAATCTTTTAAATTTTCTCTGACGTTGATTTCCCATTTAAATGTTGGATTTAAATATTGTAATCCACTACAGTCTTTACACACTGTGAAAACATAAGACATTTTTTTATAAGTCATGAAATTGATCTTATTACCAAAACACAATGTCGATCTGGTGAATGGTTTTCTCCCGGAGTAAAGGAACGACATACCAGTACTTCAAAACGACATACCAGTACTTCAAAACGACATACCAGTACTTCAAAACGACATACCAGTACTTCAAAACAACATACCAGTACTTTAAAACGACATACCAGTACTTCAAACAGGGTGTACATAATGAAAGGACACATCACAGTTAGGGGACGACTGCATGGCGATGGAATATTCCGGAGAGATTAGATGTAATGGCTGATCAGCTCTTTTCTTCAAAGGAGGGAAACAGATGAGATGTTTTCTGCCGCTAAATGAATCTGGGTTTTTTTGTTTCTCAAATCACTGATTTGAATCACGCTCCTGTTGGGGTTATGACATCAAGATCTGAGACAAGACACACACACACACACACACACACACACACACACACACACACACACACACACACACAGACACACACACAGACACACACACACACACACACACACACACACACACACACACACACACAGACACACACACACACACACACACACACACACACACACACACACACACACACACACACACACACACACACACACACACACACACACACACACACACACACACACACACAGATCTGAACGGTGCCATCTCGTGATGAAAACAGCAGCGTTCTGTCTTCAAAGCCTTCATGAGACACTCTGATGTCACTGAAACCCGTGTACGTGTCAGAGAGGAGGTGTTTGATCCCAGCCAGCTGCTGCACACACACACACACACACACACACACACACACACGCGCGTGTAGCTTTACTCAACCAGGGGCGGTGGGTGGAGAGGAGAGAGACAAGGTACCTGATTTAAAAATCAAAGAGACCAACAGAACTAATAAAAGACTCCAGCTAAATGTTTTATCTCTCTGAGAGATATATAACGAGTTGTCTGAGTCGTGTATCTGTCTAACTGGACTCCACAGAAGTCTGTTTTATCTCTCTGAGAGATATATAGAGTTGTCTGAGTCGTGTATCTGTCTAACTGGACTCCACAGAAGTCTGTTTTATCTCTCTGAGATATATAACGAGTTGTCTGAGTCGTGTATCTGTCTAACTGGACTCCACAGAAGTCTGTTTTATCTCTCTGAGAGATATATAGAGTTGTCTGAGTCGTGTATCTGTCTAACTGGACTCCACAGAAGTCTGTTTTATCTCTCTGAGAGATATATAGAGTTGTCTGAGTCGTGTATCTGTCTAACTGGACTCCACAGAAGTCTGTTTTATCTCTCTGAGAGATATATAGAGTTGTCTGAGTCATGTATCTGTCTAACTGGACTCCACAGAAGTCTGTTTTATCTCTCTGAGAGATATATAGAGTTGTCTGAGTCGTGTATCTGTCTAACTGGACTCCACAGAAGTCTGTTTTATCTCTCTGAGAGATATATAGAGTTGTCTGAGTCGTGTATCTGTCTAACTGTACTCCACAGAAGTCTGTTTTATCTCTCTGAGAGATATAACGAGTTGTCTGAGTCGTGTATCTGTATAACTGGACTCCACAGAAGTCTGTTTTATCTCTCTGAGAGATATAACGAGTTGTCTGAGTCGTGTATCTGTCTAACTGGACTCCACAGAAGTCTGTTTTATCTCTCTGAGAGATATATAGAGTTGTCTGAGTCGTGTATCTGTCTAACTGGACTCCACAGAAGTCTGTTTTATCTCTCTGAGAGATATATAGAGTTGTCTGAGTCGTGTATCTGTATAACTGGACTCCACAGAAGTCTGTTTTATCTCTCTGAGAGATATATAGAGTTGTCTGAGTCGTGTATCTGTATAACTGGACTCCACAGAAGTCTGTTTTATCTCTCTGAGAGATATATAGAGTTGTCTGAGTCGTGTATCTGTATAACTGGACTCCACAGAAGTCTGTTTTATCTCTCTGAGAGATATATAGAGTTGTCTGAGTCGTGTATCTGTATAACTGGACTCCACAGAAGTCTGTTTTATCTCTCTGAGAGATATATAGAGTTGTCTGAGTCGTGTATCTGTATAACTGGACTCCACAGAAGTCTGTTTTATCTCTCTGAGAGATATAACAAGTTGTCTGAGTCGTGTATCTGTATAACTGGACTCCACAGAAGTCTGTTTTATCTCTCTGAGAGATATAACGAGTTGTCTGAGTCGTGTATCTGTCTAACTGGACTCCACAGAAGTCTGTTTTATCTCTGAGAGATATATAGAGTTGTCTGAGTCGTGTATCTCTAACTGTACTCCACAGAAGTCTGTTTTATCTCTCTGAGAGATATATAGAGTTGTCTGAGTCGTGTATCTGTATAACTGGACTCCACAGAAGTCTGTTTTATCTCTCTGAGATATATAACGAGTTGTCTGAGTCGTGTATCTGTATAACTGGACTCCACAGAAGTCTGTTTTATCTCTCTGAGAGATATATAGAGTTGTCTGAGTCGTGTATCTGTCTAACTGGACTCCACAGAAGTCTGTTTTATCTCTCTGAGAGATATATAGAGTTGTCTGAGTCGTGTATCTGTCTAACTGGACTCCACAGAAGTCTGTTTTATCTCTCTGAGAGATATATAGAGTTGTCTGAGTCGTGTATCTGTCTAACTGTACTCCACAGAAGTCTGTTTTATCTCTCTGAGAGATATATAGAGTTGTCTGAGTCGTGTATCTGTCTAACTGGACTCCACAGAAGTCTGTTTTATCTCTCTGAGAGATATATAACGAGTTGTCTGAGTCGTGTATCTGTATAACTGGACTCCACAGAAGTCTGTTTTATCTCTGAGAGATATATAGAGTTGTCTGAGTCGTGTATCTCTAACTGTACTCCACAGAAGTCTGTTTTATCTCTCTGAGAGATATATAGAGTTGTCTGAGTCGTGTATCTGTATAACTGGACTCCACAGAAGTCTGTTTTATCTCTCTGAGAGATATAACGAGTTGTCTGAGTCGTGTATCTGTCTAACTGGACTCCACAGAAGTCTGTTTTATCTCTCTGAGAGATATAACGAGTTGTCTGAGTCATGTATCTGTCTAACTGGACTCCACAGAAGTCTGTTTTATCTCTCTGAGAGATATATAGAGTTGTCTGAGTCGTGTATCTGTCTAACTGGACTCCACAGAAGTCTGTTTTATCTCTCTGAGAGATATATAGAGTTGTCTGAGTCGTGTATCTGTATAACTGGACTCCACAGAAGTCTGTTTTATCTCTCTGAGAGATATATAGAGTTGTCTGAGTCGTGTATCTGTATAACTGGACTCCACAGAAGTCTGTTTTATCTCTCTGAGAGATATATAGAGTTGTCTGAGTCGTGTATCTGTATAACTGGACTCCACAGAAGTCTGTTTTATCTCTCTGAGAGATATATAGAGTTGTCTGAGTCGTGTATCTGTATAACTGGACTCCACAGAAGTCTGTTTTATCTCTCTGAGAGATATAACGAGTTGTCTGAGTCGTGTATCTGTCTAACTGGACTCCACAGAAGTCTGTTTTATCTCTGAGAGATATATAGAGTTGTCTGAGTCGTGTATCTCTAACTGTACTCCACAGAAGTCTGTTTTATCTCTCTGAGAGATATATAGAGTTGTCTGAGTCGTGTATCTGTATAACTGGACTCCACAGAAGTCTGTTTTATCTCTCTGAGAGATATATAGAGTTGTCTGAGTCGTGTATCTGTATAACTGGACTCCACAGAAGTCTGTTTTATCTCTCTGAGATATATAACGAGTTGTCTGAGTCGTGTATCTGTATAACTGGACTCCACAGAAGTCTGTTTTATCTCTCTGAGAGATATATAGAGTTGTCTGAGTCGTGTATCTGTCTAACTGGACTCCACAGAAGTCTGTTTTATCTCTCTGAGAGATATATAGAGTTGTCTGAGTCGTGTATCTGTCTAACTGGACTCCACAGAAGTCTGTTTTATCTCTCTGAGAGATATATAGAGTTGTCTGAGTCGTGTATCTGTCTAACTGTACTCCACAGAAGTCTGTTTTATCTCTCTGAGAGATATATAGAGTTGTCTGAGTCGTGTATCTGTCTAACTGGACTCCACAGAAGTCTGTTTTATCTCTCTGAGAGATATATAACGAGTTGTCTGAGTCGTGTATCTGTATAACTGGACTCCACAGAAGTCTGTTTTATCTCTGAGAGATATATAGAGTTGTCTGAGTCGTGTATCTCTAACTGTACTCCACAGAAGTCTGTTTTATCTCTCTGAGAGATATATAGAGTTGTCTGAGTCGTGTATCTGTATAACTGGACTCCACAGAAGTCTGTTTTATCTCTCTGAGAGATATAACGAGTTGTCTGAGTCGTGTATCTGTCTAACTGGACTCCACAGAAGTCTGTTTTATCTCTCTGAGAGATATAACGAGTTGTCTGAGTCATGTATCTGTCTAACTGGACTCCACAGAAGTCTGTTTTATCTCTCTGAGAGATATATAGAGTTGTCTGAGTCGTGTATCTGTCTAACTGGACTCCACAGAAGTCTGTTTTATCTCTCTGAGAGATATATAGAGTTGTCTGAGTCGTGTATCTGTATAACTGGACTCCACAGAAGTCTGTTTTATCTCTCTGAGAGATATATAGAGTTGTCTGAGTCGTGTATCTGTATAACTGGACTCCACAGAAGTCTGTTTTATCTCTCTGAGAGATATATAGAGTTGTCTGAGTCGTGTATCTGTATAACTGGACTCCACAGAAGTCTGTTTTATCTCTCTGAGAGATATATAGAGTTGTCTGAGTCGTGTATCTGTATAACTGGACTCCACAGAAGTCTGTTTTATCTCTCTGAGAGATATAACAAGTTGTCTGAGTCGTGTATCTGTATAACTGGACTCCACAGAAGTCTGTTTTATCTCTCTGAGAGATATAACGAGTTGTCTGAGTCGTGTATCTGTCTAACTGGACTCCACAGAAGTCTGTTTTATCTCTGAGAGATATATAGAGTTGTCTGAGTCGTGTATCTCTAACTGTACTCCACAGAAGTCTGTTTTATCTCTCTGAGAGATATATAGAGTTGTCTGAGTCGTGTATCTGTATAACTGGACTCCACAGAAGTCTGTTTTATCTCTCTGAGAGATATAACGAGTTGTCTGAGTCGTATATCTGTCTAACTGGACTCCACAGAAGTCTGTTTTATCTCTGAGAGATATATAGAGTTGTCTGAGTCGTGTATCTCTAACTGTACTCCACAGAAGTCTGTTTTATCTCTCTGAGAGATATATAGAGTTGTCTGAGTCGTGTATCTGTATAACTGGACTCCACAGAAGTCTGTTTTATCTCTCTGAGAGATATAACGAGTTGTCTGAGTCGTGTATCTGTATAACTGGACTCCACAGAAGTCTGTTTTATCTCTCTGAGAGATATATAGAGTTGTCTGAGTCGTGTATCTGTCTAACTGGACTCCACAGAAGTCTGTTTTATCTCTGAGAGATATATAGAGTTGTCTGAGTCGTGTATCTCTAACTGTACTCCACAGAAGTCTGTTTTATCTCTCTGAGAGATATATAGAGTTGTCTGAGTCGTGTATCTGTCTAACTGGACTCCACAGAAGTCTGTTTTATCTCTCTGAGAGATATATAACGCGTTGTCTGAGTCGTGTATCTGTATAACTGGACTCCACAGAAGTCTGTTTTATCTCTGAGAGATATATAGAGTTGTCTGAGTCGTGTATCTCTAACTGTACTCCACAGAAGTCTGTTTTATCTCTCTGAGAGATATATAGAGTTGTCTGAGTCGTGTATCTGTATAACTGGACTCCACAGAAGTCTGTTTTATCTCTCTGAGAGATATAACGAGTTGTCTGAGTCGTGTATCTGTCTAACTGGACTCCACAGAAGTCTGTTTTATCTCTCTGAGAGATATATAGAGTTGTCTGAGTCGTGTATCTGTATAACTGGACTCCACAGAAGTCTGTTTTATCTCTCTGAGAGATATATAGAGTTGTCTGAGTCGTGTATCTGTCTACCTGGACTCCACAGAAGTCTGTTTTATCTCTCTGAGAGATATATAGAGTTGTCTGAGTCGTGTATCTGTATAACTGGACTCCACAGAAGTCTGTTTTATCTCTCTGAGAGATATAACGAGTTGTCTGAGTCGTGTATCTGTCTAACTGGACTCCACAGAAGTCTGTTTTATCTCTCTGAGAGATATAACGAGTTGTCTGAGTCGTGTATCTGTATAACTGGACTCCACAGAAGTCTGTTTTATCTCTCTGAGAGATATATAGAGTTGTCTGAGTCGTGTATCTCTAACTGTACTCCACAGAAGTCTGTTTTATCTCTCTGAGAGATATATAGAGTTGTCTGAGTCGTGTATCTGTATAACTGGACTCCACAGAAGTCTGTTTTATCTCTCTGAGAGATATAACGAGTTGTCTGAGTCGTGTATCTGTCTAACTGGACTCCACAGAAGTCTGTTTTATCTCTGAGAGATATATAGAGTTGTCTGAGTCGTGTATCTCTAACTGTACTCCACAGAAGTCTGTTTTATCTCTCTGAGAGATATATAGAGTTGTCTGAGTCGTGTATCTGTATAACTGGACTCCACAGAAGTCTGTTTTATCTCTCTGAGAGATATATAGAGTTGTCTGAGTCGTGTATCTGTATAACTGGACTCCACAGAAGTCTGTTTTATCTCTCTGAGAGATATAACGAGTTGTCTGAGTCGTGTATCTGTCTAACTGGACTCCACAGAAGTCTGTTTTATCTCTCTGAGAGATATATAGAGTTGTCTGAGTCGTGTATCTGTATAACTGGACTCCACAGAAGTCTGTTTTATCTCTCTGAGAGATATATAGAGTTGTCTGAGTCGTGTATCTGTATAACTGGACTCCACAGAAGTCTGTTTTATCTCTCTGAGAGATATAACGAGTTGTCTGAGTCGTGTATCTGTCTAACTGTACTCCACAGAAGTCTGTTTTATCTCTCTGAGAAATATATAGAGTTGTCTGAGTCGTGTATCTGTATAACTGGACTCCACAGAAGTCTGTTTTATCTCTCTGAGAGATATATAGAGTTGTCTGAGTCGTGTATCTGTATAACTGGACTCCACAGAAGTCTGTTTTATCTCTCTGAGAGATATATAGAGTTGTCTGAGTCGTGTATCTGTATAACTGGACTCCACAGAAGTCTGTTTTATCTCTGAGAGATATATAGAGTTGTCTGAGTCGTGTATCTCTAACTGGACTCCACAGAAGTCTGTTTTATCTCTCTGAGAGATATATAGAGTTGTCTGAGTCGTGTATCTGTCTAACTGGACTCCACAGAAGTCTGTTTTATCTCTCTGAGAGATATATAGAGTTGTCTGAGTCGTGTATCTGTATAACTGGACTCCACAGAAGTCTGTTTTATCTCTGAGAGATATATAGAGTTGTCTGAGTCGTGTATCTCTAACTGGACTCCACAGAAGTCTGTTTTATCTCTCTGAGAGATATATAGAGTTGTCTGAGTCGTGTATCTGTCTAACTGGACTCCACAGAAGTCTGTTTTATCTCTCTGAGAGATATATAGAGTTGTCTGAGTCGTGTATCTGTCTAACTGGACTCCACAGAAGTCTGTTTTATCTCTCTGAGAGATATATAGAGTTGTCTGAGTCGTGTATCTCTAACTGTACTCCACAGAAGTCTGTTTTATCTCTCTGAGAGATATATAGAGTTGTCTGAGTCGTGTATCTGTCTAACTGGACTCCACAGAAGTCTGTTTTATCTCTCTGAGAGATATAACGAGTTGTCTGAGTCGTGTATCTCTAACTGTACTCCACAGAAGTCTGTTTTATCTCTCTGAGAGATATAACAAGTTGTCTGAGTCGTGTATCTCTAACTGTACTCCACAGAAGTCTGTTTTATCTCTCTGAGAGATATAACGAGTTGTCTGAGTCTCATCTCTGTCTAACTGGACTCCACAGAAGTCTGTTTTATCTCTGAGAGATATAACGAGTTGTCTGAGTCGTGTATCTCTAACTGCAGCAGGATCAGTGGAGCGGGAGAGTCTGGCTGCTGTTATGTGTTATTGTCGTTAGGGAACTAGTTTCTCTGAGGAGTCAACTCTGCCAACTCGGATATCCCTCCTCCTCAGATCTGGCCGGTGCTTTTTGAATCACTCCCTTGGTCCTCACAATGTCCGCGTCCCAAATAGAGCTCAATTGCCTATATAGTGCACTACCTTTGACCGGAGTTTTATAGGCCCTAGAGTGCGCTAAGTAGGGAATCGGGTGTCATTTGGGACATATAACAACCCATGGCCGTGGCCTGAGGTTTCTGACTCCTCTGTTTGCTTCCTGTAATGACCCGTCACACAAATATCCTTCTCTTCCCATTACCATGACTACCTCTGACCTCAGCCTCCAGCCCATCTCCCATCTCCCATCTCCCAGGCCCTGGTCTTCACATCACCATGACTACCTCTGACCTCAGCCTCCAGCCCATCTCCCATCTCCCATCTCCCAGGCCCTGGTCTTCATATCACCATGACTACCTCTGACCTCAGCCTCCAGCCCATCTCCCATCTCCCATCTCCCAGGCCCTGGTCTTCACATCACCATGACTACCTCTGACCTCAGCCTCCAGCCCATCTCCCATCTCCCAGGCCCTGGTCTTCACATCACCATGACTACCTCTGACCTCAGCCTCCAGCCTTCAGCCCATCTCCCATCTCCCAGGCCCTGGTCTTCACATCACCATGACTACCTCTCCCCTCTGACCTCAGCCTCCAGCCCATCTCCCAGGCCCTGGTCTGAGAGGTGAGCCTCTAGCCTGGTACTGTCCTTAACCCAGCCTGGTACTGTCCTTAACCCAGCCTGGTACTGTCCTTAACCCAGCCTGGTACTGTCCTTAACCCAGCCTGGTACTGTCCTTAACCCAGCCTGGTACTGTCCTTAACCCAGCCTGGTACTGTCCTTAACCCACATCCCGTTTGACAGGTGATCCTCTAGCCTGGTAGACATGACAAGGCAATATAAGTAATTTATCTCCATCCTGTTTCTCTCCCCCCCCAGGTGAATGTGGCCCCCGTCTGCATTAGAGCCCTGACTAAGATGCTCTACTGTCCGTACTGCAGGGGCCTCCCTGGGCTGAAGCCCTGTCAGAACTACTGCCATAACGTGATGAGAGGCTGTCTGGCTAACCAGGCTGACCTGGACCCTGAGTGGAACCTCTTCATAGGTGAGGAAACACACCGTGTACTCTCTCTCTCTCTCTCTCTCTCTCTCTCTCTCTCTCTCTCTCTCTCTCTCTCTCTCTCTCTCTCTCTCTCTCTCTCTCTCTCTCTCTCTCCTCTCTCTCTCTCTCTCTCTCTCCTCTCTCTCTCTCTCTCTCTCTCTCTCTCTCTCTCTCTCTCTCTCTCTCTCTCTCTCTCTCTCTCTCTCTCTCTCCTCTCTCTGTGTATGTGTGTGTGTCCTCTGTGTGTGTGTCCTCTGTGTGTGTGTGTGTCCTCTGTGTGTGTGTGTCCTGTGTGTGTGTGTGTGTCCTGTGTGTGTGTGTGTGTGTGTGTGTGTGTGTGTCCTGTGTGTGTGTGTGTGTCCTGTGTGTGTGTGTGTGTGTGTGTGTGTGTGTGTGTGTGTGTGTGTGTGTGTGTGTGTGTGTGTGTGGGTGTGTGTGTGTGTGTCCTCTGTGTGTGTGTGTGTGTGTGTCCTCTGTGTGTGTGTGTATCCTCTGTGTGTGTGGGTGTGTGTGTGTGTCCTCTGTGTGTGTGTGTGTGTGTGTGTGTGTGTGTGTGTGTGTGTGTGTGTGTGTGTGTGTGTGTGTGTGTGTGTGTGTGTGTGTGTGTGTGTGTGTGATGAAACTGTTGTCAGGACGACCAGGAGACAACCCAGCACAGCACAGACCCAACACAGCACAGCACAGACCCAACACAGCACAGCACAGACCCAACACAGCACAGACCCAGCACAGCACAGACCCAACACAGACCCGACCCAACACAGCACAGACCCAGCACAGCACAGACCCAGCACAGACCCAGCACAGCACAGACCCAACACAGCACAGACCCAACACAGACCCAGCACAGCACAGCACAGACCCAACACAGCACAGACCCAACACAGACCCAGCACAGCACAGACCCAACACAGCACAGACCCATCACAACACAGCACAGCACAGCACAGACCCAACACAGCACAGCACAGACCCAGCACAGCACAGACCCAACACAGCACAGACCCAACACAGCACAGACCCAACACAGCACAGACCCAACACAGGAAACAGGACAGAGTGAGATCTCACAGCTCGGCTAAACGTTAAAACGTTTTAATCTTGTTCACAGGGAACAAAGGGCAGCGTATGATGTCTGCCTGATGGCTGTTAAACAAGACATTTAACATGAAAATTACAGTCATAACAGAGTGATGTGAAATCTTGTTAGACGAACAGAGTCCTTTGAGGCGTATTTAAATAGTGTGATTTTTAATCTAGCAGGGCTGTTATTACAGAGATAGTTTGTGTTTTCATAGGGAGTTTGGAGTGTTCAGTTTCAATTAAAACGTGGAATCCCTGAAGGGGGGGGTACTGCTCTCTCACTCTCTCTCTCTGTCTCTCTCTCTCTCTCTCTCTGTCACTCTCTGTCTCTCTCTCTCTCTGTCTGTCTCTGTCTCTCTCTCTGTCTCTCTCTCTCTCTCTCTCTCTGTCTCTCTCTGTCTCTCTCGCTCTCTCTGTCTGTCTCTGTCTCTCTCTCTGTCTCTCTCTCTCTCTCTCTGTCTGTCTCTGTCTCTCTCTCTGTCTCTGTCTCTCTCTCTGTCTGTCTCTGTCTCTCTCTCTCTGTCTCTCTCTGCAATCTAGATATTTATAGATTTGCTGTGTGACTCTCGTTGTCCCTAAAACAGCCCTTTATGACAGGAGGTTGTTGCTTGTAACGCGGTTAAACTCCGCCTCTGTGTGTTTTTCTCTCCTCTCTCTCTCTCTCTCTCTCTCTCTCTCTCTCTGTCTCTCTCTCTCTCTCTGTCTCTCTCTCTGTCTCTCTCTCTCTCTCTGTACCTCCAGCATTTACCATTTGGCAAATTTTTTGATTTGCAAGCTTGGCTCTTCATGCTTTTAAAATGCCACGATCAATAGCATGGATTGTCCAGCAGCCTGCAGGGAGCCTTAGGACACGACGAAAGACACTTTTTAAAAGGGGAAAACTCTCAGCCCCTTTTTCTCTAGACTGTTGTTGTGTTGAGAAGCTCTGAAGGTTTGTTAACGCAAAAGCTTCACATTTGGGATTTATTTTTAATTTTTTTTAAACATTTTTTTGTATTTTCATCTTTATTTAACCAGGTAGGCCAGTTGAGAACAAGTCCTTTATTTAACCAGGTGGGCCAGTTGAGAACAAGTCCTTTATTTAACCAGGTAGGCTAGTTGAGAACAAGTTCTCATTTACAACTGTGACCTGGCCAAGATAAAGCAAAGCAGTGTGACACTGACAACAATACAGAGTTACACATGGAATAAACAAGCAGACAGTCAATAATAAAGTAGAATAAAAAAGAAAGTATATATACAGTGTGTGCAAATGGCGTGAGGAGGTAAGGCAATAAATAGGCCATAGGAGCGAAGTAATTACAGTTTAGCAGATTAACACTGGAGTGATAGATGAGCAGATGATGGTCTGTAAGTAGAAATACTGGTGTGAAAAAGAGCAGAAATGTAAATTAAAAACAATATGGGGATGAGGTAGGTAGATTGGATGGGCTATTTACAGATGGACTGTGTGCAGCTGCAGCGATCGGTTAGCTGCTCAGATAGCTGATGTTTAAAGTTAGTGAGGGGAATATCAGTCTCTAGTGAGGGAAATGAATGTAGGGGATGGATGTAGCTCTTTACTAACCCCGTTTTTATCCGTCGGAGTGATTTATTGGATATTTAAAGGCTTTTTCAAAGCAGATATGCAGTTCAACATGGAATACTCTTTTCACAAAAAAATAAAATAAAAATAAATGACTGTTGAGAAATTCCAAAAATGGGTTTTATGCTACTGAAGAAATCCATCCATCACGTTCATATATTTATCTCTTAAGACTCTGACAGAGAGAGACAGACACACAGAGAGACAGAGACAGACACAGAGAGAGAGAGAGAGAGAGACACAGAGAGAGAGAGAGACACAGAGAGAGAGAGACACAGAGAGAGAGAGACACAGAGAGAGAGAGACACAGAGAGAGAGAGACACAGAGAGACAGAGAGAGGGAGAGAGAGACACAGAGAGAGAGAGAGAGAGAGAGAGAGAGACACAGAGAGAGAGAGACACACACAGAGAGAGAGAGACACACACAGAGAGAGAGAGAGAGAGACACACACAGAGAGAGAGAGAGAGAGAGACACAGAGAGAGAGAGACACAGAGAGAGAGAGACACAGAGAGAGAGAGACACAGAGAGAGAGACACACAGAGAGAGAGACACACAGAGAGAGAGACAGAGAGAGAGACAGAGAGAGAGACAGAGAGAGAGACAGAGAGAGAGACAGAGAGAGAGACAGAGAGAGAGACAGACATTGGTTCTGAGCAGTAAACGTTCCCAAACTCAAAACAACTATATAAATATAAACATGTATCCCAAATAGCACCCTATTCCCCATATAGGGCCCATAAGACTCTGGTCAAAAGTAGTGCACTATGTAGGGAATAGGGTGTAATTTGGGATGCAACACCCTGTTGTGTTGTTATTGTGTACAGCGATGGGCAGTATTTCTGTTACATTTATTTGATTCAATATGTATTTAAATTACTTCTGAGTATTTTTATAAATTCTATTATACTGGGCTGAACGACACTCCAATGCATTTTTTTTTTTTAAACAAGATACTTTCGAGAGCTGTAATTTATATTTTCAAAATACTTTTCTATACCTTTTTTAAAAAAAAAATTGTTATCAGAAGTCTGACGGATATTGATTGAACGAACAGTACATGGATTGTGATGGCGCTATGGTCTGATAAGAGCGTCAGGCTAAATTAACGAAATATACAAATGGAAACGTAAAAAAAAAACCAGAACAATTGCAAAGCATGCTGGGTATTATTCTAATGATCTCTCTCATAATAATACCCAGTGTGCTTTGCAGGTCGTTTTGGTTTGTTCATTTACACTTATAGCAGAGACGCTGTTATCCAGAGTGACTTGCTCAAGTGTAGATAAACAACAACATATCACAGTCATAGCAAGTAAAATGTTTTTGTAACCGTTACTGAGAATGTTGTTGCTGTTTTGGCTGGCTATTTACATATGAAAATACAAAATACAAGTATTTTAATTCAATAAATTACAAAAAAAAAAGTATTTTAAATCAAACACTCCATCTTACATAAATACATATCAAATAAACCCCCGAACCACTTAAATCAAATACCCCTCTACCTAAATACATATCTAATAAACCCCCGAACCACTTAAATCAAATACCCCTCTACCTAAATACATATCAAATAAACCCCCGAACCACTTAAATCAAATACCCCTCTACCTAAATACATATCTAATAAACCCCCGAACCACTTAAATCAAATACCCCTCTACCTAAATACATATCAAATAAACCCCCGAACCACTTAAATCAAATACCCCTCTACCTAAATACATATCTAATAAACCCCCGAACCACTTAAATCAAATACCCTTTCTACATAGATACACCACTAAACCCAGAAACACTCTACACAAAATTACCCTCCATATAAACACATAACCAAAAACATGGACAACAAATACCCTCTGCCACGTCCTGACCAAACTACAATAACAAACACCCCCCTGCCACGTCCTGACCAAACTACAATAACAAACATCCCCCTGCCACGTCCTGACCAAACTACAATAACAAACACCCCCCCTGCCACGTCCTGACCAAACTACCATAACAAATAACCCCCCTGCCACGTCCTGACCAAACTACAATAACAAACATCCCCCTGCCACGTCCTGACCAAACTACAATAACAAACACCCCCCTGCCACGTCCTGACAAAACTACAATAACAAACACCCCCCCTGCCACGTCCTGACCAAACTACAATAACAAATAACCCCCCTGCCACGTCCTGACAAAACTACAATAACAAACACCCCCCTGCCACGCCCTGACCAAACTACAATAACAAACACCCCCCTGCCACGTCCTGACCAAACTACAATAACAAACACCCCCTCTGCCACGTCCTGACCAAACTACAATAACAAACACCCCCCTGCCACGTCCTGACCAAACTACAATAACAAACACCCCCCTCTGCCACGTCCTGACCAAACTACAATAACAAACACCCCCCTGCCACGTCCTGACCAAACTACAATAACAAACACCCCCCTGCCACGTCCTGACCAAACTACAATAACAAATAACCCCCCTGCCACGCACTGACCAAACTACAATAACAAATACCCCCCTGCCACGTCCTGACCAAACTACAATAACAAACACCCCCTCTGCCACGTCCTGACCAAACTACAATAACAAATAACCCCCTCTGCCACGTCCTGACCAAACTACAATAACAAACACCCCCCTGCCACGTCCTGACCAAACTACAATAACAAACACCCCCCTGCCACGTCCTGACCAAACTACAATAACAAACACCCCCCCTGCTACGTCCTGACCAAACTACAATAACAAATAACCCCCCTGCCACGTCCTGACCAAACTACAATAACAAACACCCCCCTGCCACGTCCTGACCAAACTACAATAACAAACACCCCCCTGCCACGTCCTGACCAAACTACAATAACAAACACCCCCCTGCCACGTCCTGACCAAACTACAATAACAAATAACCCCCCTGCCACGCACTGACCAAACTACAATAACAAATACCCCCCTGCCACGTCCTGACCAAACTACAATAACAAACACCCCCTCTGCCACGTCCTGACCAAACTACAATAACAAATAACCCCCTCTGCCACGTCCTGACCAAACTACAATAACAAACACCCCCCTGCCACGTCCTGACCAAACTACAATAACAAACACCCCCCTGCCACGTCCTGACCAAACTACAATAACAAACACCCCCCCTGCCACGTCCTGACCAAACTACAATAACAAACACCCCCCTGCCACGTCCTGACCAAACTACAATAACAAACACCCCCTCTGCCACGTCCTGACCAAACTACAATAACAAATAACCCCCTCTGCCACGTCCTGACCAAACTACAATAACAAACACCCCCCTGCCACGTCCTGACCAAACTACAATAACAAACACCCCCCTGCCACGTCCTGACCAAAACTACAATAACAAATAACCCCCTCTGCCACGTCCTGACCAAACTACAATAACAAACACCCCCCCGCCACGTCCTGACCAAACTACAATAACAAATAACCCCCTCTGCCACGTCCTGACCAAACTACAATAACAAACACCCCCCTGCCACGTCCTGACCAAACTACAATAACAAACACCCCCTCTGCCACGTCCTGACCAAACTACAATAACAAACACCCCCCTGCCACGTCCTGACCAAACTACCATAACAAACACCCCCTTTATACTGGTCAGGACGTGACAACAGTCTTACTGTGATGTACATGTATAAAGTGTAATATTGGGACGCAAACTGAAAATGTCATATATTTCAACTCGATATCTCGACATACAGGTATCTTCTTTTCGTTAAACCCATAACCAGGTGTGTGAAGTGGATACTTTTCATTTCAAAGTAGATTTGTTTAAGATTACCCAGAAACACTCTGTGTGTGAGGTGGATACTTTCGTTTCGAAGTAGATTTGTTTAAGATTACCCAGAAACACTCTGTGCGACCCCGATTTAGCTCCCCCGCAGTACAAGGTTTAACATGTAGCCGTACTCATGGGCGCCGGACTTTCTCTGACAGTCGGGAGTGTAAACGAAACAATCCGTTATCCTGATGAAAATACGCTCTTTTGTCTTTATCAAAACTAATGTTTTTGGATATTTTCAGTGTGGAACATCGCTTGTGAATCCCCTTGTGTGTCTCATGTTTTTACAGGGATGTGTTTCTGTAGGTTTTAACGAGAGTTTGTTTGCGCAACTCAAGAGAGAAGTCAGAAAACAATTGAGTTCGAAGTGAGTGAGTGTGATATGGAGGGGAAATGGAATGTAGTGATATGGAGGGGAAATGGAATGTAGTGATATGGAGGGGAAATGGAATGTAGTGATATGGAGGGGAAATGGAATGTAGTGATATGGAGGGGAAATGGAATGTAGTGATATGGAGGGGAAATGGAATGTAGTGATATGGAGGGGAAATGGAATGTAGTGATATGGAGGGGAAATGGAATGTAGTGATATGGAGGGGAAATGGAATGTAGTGATATGGAGGGGAAATGGAATGTAGGCAGAAGAATAAACATGATTCTTGGTTTGTTTCCCAAAATGCACATGTAGACCTATGTACCACTAGAGTCAACATGGAACAGTGTATGTAGCTAGGTGTGTATTATAGCTAGGTGTGTATGTAGCTAGGTGTGTATGTAGCTAGGTGTGTATGTAGCTAGGTGTGTATGTAGCTAGGTGTGTATGTAGCTAGGTGTGTATTATAGCTAGGTGTGTATATAGCTAGGTGTGTATGTAGCTAGGTGTGTATGTAGCTAGGTGTGTATGTAGCTAGGTGTGTATATAGCTAGGTGTGTATATAGCTAGGTGTGTATATAGCTAGGTGTGTGTATATAGCTAGGTGTGTATGTAGCTAGGTGTGTATATAGCTAGGTGTGTATTATAGCTAGGTGTGTATGTAGCTAGGTGTGTATGTAGCTAGGTGTGTATATAACTAGGTCAGTGTATTGTAGCTAGGTGTGTATATAGCTAGTTGTGTATGTAGCTAGGTGTGTATGTAGCTAGGTGTGTATTATAGCTAGGTATGTATATAGCTAGGTGTGTATATAGCTAGGTGTGTATATAGCTAGGTGTGTATATAGCTAGGTCAGTGTATTGTAGCTAGTTGTGTATATAGCTAGGTGTGTATGTAGCTAGGTGTGTATATAGCTAGGTGTGTATATAGCTAGGTGTGTATATAGCTAGGTCAGTGTATTGTAGCTAGGTGTGTATGTAGCTAGGTGTGTATGTAGCTAGGTGTGTATGTAGCTAGGTGTGTATATAGCTAGGTCAGTGTATTGTAGCTAGTTGTGTATATAGCTAGGTGTGTATATAGCTAGGTGTGTATGTAGCTAGGTGTGTATGTAGCTAGGTGTGTATATAGCTAGGTCAGTGTATTGTAGCTAGTTGTGTATGTAGCTAGGTGTGTATATAGCTAGGTGTGTATATAGCTAGGTGTGTATGTAGCTAGGTGTGTATGTAGCTAGGTGTGTATGTAGCTAGGTGTGTATATAGCTAGGTCAGTGTATTGTAGCTAGTTGTGTATATAGCTAGGTGTGTATATAGCTAGGTGTGTATGTAGCTAGGTGTGTATATAGCTAGGTGTGTATATAGCTAGGTGTGTATGTAGCTAGGTGTGTATATAGCTAGGTGTGTATATAGCTAGGTGTGTATATAGCTAGGTGTGTATATAGCTAGGTGTGTATGTAGCTAGGTGTGTATATAGCTAGGTGTGTATGTAGCTAGGTGTGTATATAGCTAGGTGTGTATGTAGCTAGGTGTGTATATAGCTAGGTGTGTATATAGCTAGGTGTGTATATAGCTAGGCATTCTCATTGTGTGTGTGTTTTCTGTGTGTGCGTGTGCGTGTGCGTGTGTGTGTTTTCTGTGTGTGTGTGTGTGTGTTTTCTCTGTGTGTCTGTGTGTGTGTGTGTGTGTGTGTGTGTGTGCGTGCGTGCGTTTTTTCTGTGTGTGTGTAGGGTTTCTGTGTGTGTTTGAATGTGTTTTCTGTGTGTGTGTGTGCGTGCATGTGTGCGTGTGTGTGTACGTGAGTCTGTGGAGATTCATGTTAGTGCTGTTGAGTGACATCAGATCATCAGTCACATGCGGGCCTCACGGCGACCGGGCCTCACGGCGACCGGGCCTCGGCTCCGGATCAGGACAGACTCGGCGTCGTCATCGCTCATGTCCTCACCTCAGTGGGGGAATCCCCGGGGAGAGAGAGGGGTGACAGGGTTCCTGTCGTTATGCGTAGCCTAGTCCTACTCTATCTACCACCTCAAAGTCGTTACGTGATCACGCTTTTATATTGCCACATTAGCTAGTTTATAATGTATTGTTAGTTACTTCAACTTAACATAAGCTGCTGTTGTTATTGTCAAAGTGCATTCAGAATGTATTCAGACCCCTTGACTTTTTTAGAAACATTTTGTTACGTTACATCCTTATTCTGAAATGGATTAAATTGTATTTTCTCCTTCATCAATCTACACACAATACCCCATAATGACATCACAATACCTCATAGTGACATCACAATACCTCATAATGACATCACAATACCTCATAGTGACATCACAATACCTCATAATGACATCACAATACCTCATAGTGACATCACAATACCTCATAGTGACATCACAATACCTCATAGTGACATCACAATACCCCCATAATGTAGAAATGTGTTCAAATGTTGTTGTTTTTTTAAACATGGAAATATCACATTTACATAAGTATTCAGACCCTTTACTCAGTACTTTGTTGAAGCACCTTTGGCAGCGATTACAGCCTTGAGTCTTCTTGGGTATGACGCTACAAGCTTGGCACACCTGTATTTGGGGAGTTTATCCCATTCTTCTCTGCAGATCCTCTCAAGCTCTGTCAGGTTAGATGGGGAGCGTCGCTGCACAGCTATTTTCAGGTCTCTCCAGAGATGTTAGATCGGGTTCAAGTCCGGGCTCTGGCTGGGCCTCTCAAGGACATTCAGAGACTTGTCCCGAAGCCACTCCTGCATTGTCTTGGCTGTGTGCTTAGGGTCGTTGTCCTGTTGGAAGGTGAACCTTCGCCCCAGTCTGAGGTCCTGAGCGCTCTGGAGCAGGATTACATCAAAGATCTCTCTGTACTTTGCACCGTTCATCTTTGCCTCGATCCTGACTAGTCTCCCAGTCCCTGCCGCTGAAAAACATCCCCACAGCATGACGCTTCCACCACCATGCTTCACTGTAGGGATGGTGCCAGGTTTCCTCCAGACGTGACACTTGGCATTCAAGCCAAAGAGTTCAATCTTGGTTTCATCAGACCAGAGAATCTTGTTTCTCATGGTCTGAGAGTCCTTTAGGTGACATTTGGCAAACTCCAAGTGGGCTGTCATGTGCCTTTTACTGAGGAGTGGCTTCCATCTGGCCACTCTACCATAAAGGCCTGATTGGTGGAGTGCTGCAGAGATGGTTGTCCTTCTGGAATGTTCTCTCATCTCCTCTGAGGAGCTCTGTCAGAGGTACCATCTGTTTCTTAGTCAAGGCCCTTCTCAGTTTGACCAGGGACGGATCAAGAGGTTCAAGAGTGATGCATTTTATCTTTTACTTTAAAGTTCACTCGGTTCCGTTATTGGATTTTTTTTCTCCCCTCTTTGCCTAATTATTTCTCCTAATTAAGACGTAGACCTGTGTTGTCCTCTGTTAAGTCCTTTGTCACCACAGTGGAAAGCGATCTGCATTGATTTTATTTTGCTCATTTCTTTTTAATTCCGTGGCTTGTCTCCCAGTGTAACTAGATCTCCACAGTCTCGCCATTTGGGAACATTACAGTCAGAGATATTCCCTCTATGCCCTCTGCGAAGGACTGGCTGTGAGATAGCTAGTTATTATTAAGAAGCACCGACACAGAATTAATATAAATACTAACACATAGTCCTAAATATACCGTACTATTTAAGAACTGTGAAGTCTGAATCTTCAGAGAGAAGAGTAGAGATTCAGAGAGGAGAGAATATATATATATACCGTACTATTTAAGAACTGTGATGTCTGAATCTTCAGAGAGACGAGTAGAGATTCAGAGAGGAGAGAATAGATATATATATACCGTACTATTTAAGAACTGTGAAGTCTGAATCTTCAGAGAGAAGAGTAGAGATTCAGAGAGGAGAGAATAGATATATATCATACTATTTAAGAACTGTGAAGTCTGAATCTTCAGAGAGAAGAGTAGAGATTCAGAGAGGAGAGAATAGATTGTTCATTAAAGGTTTAATTTCAACCTTTGAGTCACAGTGTGTTCCTTTCAGAGGAAGTTTTAGCCCGACACTGTCACGTCCTGACCATAAAATGCTGTTATTTTCTATGGTAGAGTAGGTCAGGGTGTGACAGTGGGGGGGTTTTCTAGTTTAGATTTTCTATGTTGTTATGTTCTAGTTTTGTATTTCTATGTTGGGGGTTTTGTTTGGGATGATCTCCAATTAGAGGCAGCTGGTCATCGTTGTCTCTAATTGGAGATCATACTTAAGTAGGTGTTTTTCCCACCTGGGTTTGTGGGAGATTGTTTTTGAGTTCGTGTTTGTTCACCTCTTCGTCACGAGTTTATTGTTTATTGTTTATTCAGTTTATTTTGTGTCTCGCATAGTTTCACAGTTCAATGAAATATGTGGAACGACACACACGCTGCACTTTGGTTCGCTCCTCCTACGACAACCGTGACATTAGGATGCAACCTAAAGGGAACCCTATTCCCTATATAGTGCACTACTTTAGACCAGAGCCCTATAGAACCCTATTCCCTATAAAGTGCACTACTTTAGACCAGGGCCCTATAGAACCCTATTCCCTATATAGTGCACTACTTTAGACCAGGGCCCTATAGAACCCTATTCCCTATATAGTGCACTACTTTAGACCAGAGCCCTATAGAACCCTATTCCCCATATAGTGCACTACATTAGACACAGAGCGTTCCTTTCAGAGGAAGTTTTAGTCCGACACTAATGATCTTTGACTTGAGAAACAACATTAACTACAGACGTATTACATTTTTTGTTATAATCAACAGTAGTTCTCTGTCTGTCTGGATGTAGTTCTCTGCTGTCGGCAACTGCCTGGGTTGAATTAGTGGTAAAGTCACACCTAACATCTCCTAACATCTCCTAACATCTAACATCTCCTAACATCTCCTAACATCACCTAACATCTAACATCTCCTAACATCACCTAACATCTCCTAACATCTCCTAACATCTCCTAACATCACCTAACATCTAACATCTCCTAACATCTCCTAACATCTCCTAACATCTAACATCTCCTAACATCTCCTAACATCTCCTAACATCTCCTAACATCACCTAACATCTAACATCTCCTAACATCTCCTAACATCTCCTAACATCACCTAACATCTAACATCTCCTAACATCACCTAACATCTAACATCTCCTAACATCACCTAACATCTAACATCTCCTAACATCTCCTAACATCACCTAACATCATCTAACATCTCCTAACATCTCCTAACATCACCTAACATCTCCTAACATCTCCTAACATCTAACATCACCTAACATCTCCTAACATCTAACATCTCCTAACATCACCTAACATCATCTAACATCTCCTAACATCATCTAACATCTCCTAACATCTCCTAACATCTCCTAACATCTTCTAACATCTTCTAACATCTTCTAACATCTCCTAACATCACCTAACATCTCCTAACATCTCCTAACATCTAACATCTCCTAACATCACCTAACATCATCTAACATCTCCTAACATCATCTAACATCTCCTAACATCTCCTAACATCTCCTAACATCTTCTAACATCTTCTAACATCTCCTAACATCACCTAACATCTCCTAACATCTCCTAACATCTTCTAACATCTTCTAACATCTCCTAACATCACCTAACATCTCCTAACATCACCTAACATCACCTAACATCACCTAACATCACCTAACATCTCCTAACATCTCCTAACACCACCTAACATCTCCTAACATCACCTAACATCACCTAACATCTCCTAACATCTCCTAACATCTCCTAACATCACCTAACATCTAACATCTCCTAACATCACCTAACATCTCCTAACATCTCCTAACATCTAACATCTCCTAACATCTCCTAACATCACCTAACATCTCCTAACATCTAACATCACCTAACATCACCTAACATCTAACATCACCTAACATCCTCTAACATCTCCTAACATCACCTAACATCCCCTAACATCTCCTAACATCTCCTAACATCTCCTAACATCTCCTAACATCACCTAACATCTAACATCTCCTAACATCTCCTAACATCACCTAACATCTAACATCTCCTAACATCTCCTAACATCATCTAACATCTCCTAACATCTCCTAACATCTCCTAACATCTCCTAACATCTCCTAACATCTAACATCTCCTAACATCTCCTAACATCACCTAACATCTAACATCTCCTAACATCACCTAACATCTCCTAACATCTCCTATCTCCTAACATCTAACAACGTCAGATCCTCCTAAAAAAAACGTCCTCTAGCCGGGGCTGAGCTCTGAGTCTGTGCAAAGGAGAAGAAACCGCATTGTTCAGAATGACATTAGTCTGCAAAATGCAGCGATAGATGCTTTATCGTAAAGGGGATTGCTTTGTGTGTGGAAAGATAGCTTCCCCAACGTTGAAAGTCACTCACTGCCTGTGGTGTCAGTGACAGCTAGGACAGGTCCCAACAAGCCAGTGTCTCCTTCCCTTCCTGCGGTCTGTCAGCCAGCTGAAGAGAGGATGAGTTACTCAGCCCTGCGGGAGGAGAGGGGGAGATCTCTCTCTCTGTCTCTGTCTCTGTCTCTGTCTCTGCCTCTCTCTCTCTGTCTCTCTCTCTCTCTCTCTCTCTCTCTCTCTCTGTCTCTGTCTCTCTGTCTCTGCCTCTCTCTCTGTCTCTGCCTCTCTCTCTCTCTCGCTCTCTCTCTCTCTCTCTGTCTCTGTCTTGCTCTCTCTGTCTCTCTCTCTCTGTCTCTGTCTGTCTCTCTCTGTCTCTCTCTCTCTGTCTGTGTCTTGCTCTCTCTGTCTCTCTCTGTCTCTGCCTCTCTCTCTGTCTCTGCCTCTCTCTCGCTCTCTCTCTCTCTCTCTGTCTCTGTCTCTGTCTCGCTCTGTCTCTCTCGCTCTCTCTCTGTCTGTCTCGCTCTCTCTCTGTCTCGCTCTCTCTCTGTCTCTCTGTCTCTCTCTGTCTCTCTCTGTCTCTCTCTCTCTCTCTGTCTCTCTCTCTCTCTCTGTCTCTCTCTCTGTCTCTCTCTGTCTCTTTCTGTCTCTCGCTCTCTCTCTCGGTCTCTTGGTCTCTCTCTCTCGGTCTCTCTCGCTCTCTCTCGGTCTCTCTCTCATTTATATATATATTCATATATACCATCAGGACCCATTCCAGAAGGACAACCATCTCTGCAGCACTCCACCAATCAGGGCTTTAATGTAGAGTGGCCAGATGGAAGCCACTCCTCAGTTAAAGGCACATGACAGCCCGCTTGGAGTTTGCCAAAAGGCACCTAAAGGAGGCTCAGACCATGAGGAACAAGATTCTCTTGTCTGATGAAACCAAGATTGAACTCTTTGGCCTGAATGCCAAGCGTCACGTCTGGAGGAAACCTGGCACCATCCCTACGGTGAAGCATGGTGGTGGCAGCATCATGCTGTGGGGATGTTTTTAATTGGCAAGGACTGGGAGACTAGTCAGGATCGAGGGAAAGATGAACAGAGAGATCCTTGATGAAATCCTGCTCCAGAGTGCTCAGGACCTCAGACTGGGGCGAAGGTTCACCTTCCAACAGGACAACAACCCTAAGCACACAGCCAAGACAAGGCAGGAGTGGCTTCATGTCTCTGAATGTCCTTGAGTGGCCCAGCCAGAGCCCGGACTTGAACCCGATCTAAACATCTCTGGAGAGACCTGAAAATAGCTGTGCAGCGACGCTCCCCATCCAACCTGACAGATGTTGAGAGGATCTGCAGAGAAGAATGGGAGAAACTCCCCAAATACAGGTGTGCCAAGCTTGTAGCGTCATACCCAAGAAGACTCAAGGCTGTAATCGCTGCCAAAGGTGCTTCAACAAAGTACTGAGTAAATGGGTCTGAATACTTACGTAAAATGTGATATTTCAGTTTTTTATTTGTTATTAAGAAAATCTATTTTAAAATAAGGTTGAAACGTAAAACAAAATGTGGAAAAAGTCACTGGACTGTATATCTTTGGCTCTTATTCTCTCTCCTTTCTACCTCCCACTGTGTTTCTTCTATCAATTCAAATTCTATCAATCAAACTCTATCACTTCAATTCAAATTCAATTCAAGGAGCTTTATTGTCATGGGGAAACATATGTTAACATTGCCAAAGCGAGTGAGGTAGATAATAAACAAAAGTGAAATAAACAATAAAAATGAACAGTAAACATGACGCTCATAGAAGTTCCAAAATAATAAAGACATTTCAAATGTCATATTATGTCTATATACATTGTTGTAATGATGTACAAATGGTTAAAGTACAAAAGGGAAAATTAATAAACATAAATATGGGTTGTATTTACAATGGTGTTTGTTCTTCACTGGTTGACCTTTTCTTGTGGCAACAGGTCACACATCTTGCTGCTGTGATGAAACACTGTGGTATTTCACCCAGTAGATATGGGAGTTTATCACATTTGGGTTTGTTTTCTAATTCTTTGTGTATCTGTGTAATCTGAGGGAAATATGTGTCTCTAATATGGTCATACATTTGGCAGGAGGTTAGGAAGTGCAGCTCAGTTTCCACCTCATTTTGTGGGCAGTGTTGCACATAGCCTGTCTTCTCTTGAGAGCCAGGTCTGCCTACGGCAGCCTTTCTCAATAGCAAGGCTATGCTCACTGAGTCTGTACATAGTCAAAGCTTTCCTTAAGTTTGGGTCAGTCACAGTGGTCAGGTATTCTGCCACTGTGTTTTCTTTGTTTAGGGACAAATAACATTCTAGTTTTCTCTGTTTTTTTGTAAATTCTTTCCAGTGTGTCAAGTAATTATCTTTTTGTTTTCTCATGATGTGGTTGGGTCTAATTGTGTTGCTGTCCTGGGGCTCTGTGGGGTCTAATGGTGTTGCTGTCCTGGGGCTCTGTGGGGTCTGTTTGTGTTGCTGTCCTGGGGCTCTGTGGGGTCTAATTGTGTTGCTGTCCTGGGGCTCTGTGGGGTCTGTTTGTGTTTGTGAACAGAGCCCCAGGTCCAGCTTGCTTAGGGGACTCTACTCCAGGTTCATCTCTCTGTAGGTGATGGCTTTGTTATGGAAGGTTTGGGAATCGCTTCCTTTTAGATGGTTGTAGAATTTAACGACTCTTTTCTGGATTTTGATAATTAGCAGGTATCGTCCTAATTCTGCTCTGCATTATTTGGTGTTTTATGTTGTACACAGAGGATATTTTTGCAGAATTCTGCATGCAGAGTCTCAATTTGGTGTTTGTCCCATTTAGGGAATTCTTGGTTGGTGAGCGGACCCCAGACCTCACAACCATAAAGGGCAATGGGTTCTATAACTGATTCAAGTTATTTTAGCCAGATCCTAATTGGTATGTCGAATTTTATGTTCCTTTTGATGGCATGGAAGGCCCTTCTTGCCTTGTCTCTCAGCTCGTTCTCTACGGTTCACCTCCCTTCTCTACGGTTCACCTCCCTTCTCTACGGTTCACCTCCCTTCTCTACGGTTCACCTCCCTTCTCTACGGTTCACCTCCCTTCTCTACGGTTCACCTCCCTTCTCTACGGTTCACCTCCCTTCTCTACGGTTCACCTCCCTTCTCTACGGTCCACCTCCCTTCTCTACGGTTCACCTCCCTTCTCTACAGTTCTGTAACTGTGCTGGGGACTATATGATAGCTGTGCTGGGGACTATATGATAGCTGTGCTGGGGACTATATGATAGCTGTGCTGGGGACTATATGATAGCTGTGCTGGGGACTATATGATAGCTGTGCTGGGGACTATATGATAGCTGTGCTGGGGGCTATATGAGGACTATATGATAGCTGTGCTGGGGACTATATGAGGACTATATGATAGCTGTGCTGAGGACTATATGATAGCTGTGCTGGGGACTATATGAGGACTATATGATAGCTGTGCTGGGGACTATATGATAGCTGTGCTGGGGACTATATGAGGACTATATGATAGCTGTGCTGGGGGCTATATGAGGACTATATGATAGCTGTGCTGAGGGCTATATGATAGCTGTGCTGGGGACTATATGATAGCTGTGCTGGGGACTATATGAGGACTATATGATAGCTGTGCTGGGGACTATATGATAGCTGTGATGGGGACTATATGAGTACTATATGATAGCTGTGATGGGGACTATATGATAGCTGTGATGGGGACTATATGATAGCTGTGATGGGGACTATATGATAGCTGTGATGGGGACTATATGATAGCTGTGCTGGGGACTATATGATAGCTGTGCTGGGGACTATATGAGGACTATATGATAGCTGTGCTGGGGGCTATATGAGGACTATATGATAGCTGTGCTGGGGACTATATGATAGCTGTGATGGGGACTATATGAGTACTATATGATAGCTGTGATGGGGACTATATGATAGCTGTGATGGGGACTATATGATAGCTGTGATGGGGACTATATGATAGCTGTGCTGGGGACTATATGATAGCTGTGATGGGGACTATATGAGGACTATATGATAGCTGTGCTGGGGGCTATATGAGGACTATATGATAGCTGTGATGGGGACTATATGATAGCTGTGCTGGGGGCTATATGATAGCTGTGCTGGGGACTATATGAGGACTATATGATAGCTGTGATGGGGACTATATGAGGACTATATGATAGCTGTGCTGGGGGCTATATGATAGCTGTCCTGGGGACTATATGAGGACTATATGATAGCTGTGATGGGGACTATATGATAGCTGTGATGGGGACTATATGAGGACTATATGATAGCTGTGATGGGGACTATATGATAGCTGTGATGGGGACTATATGATAGCTGTGATGGGGACTATATGATAGCTGTGCTGGGGACTATATGATAGCTGTGCTGGGGACTATATGATAGCTGTGCTGGGGACTTTATGAGGACTATATGATAGCTGTGATGGGGACTATATGAGGACTATATGATAGCTGTGTTGGGGACTATATGATAGCTGTGCTGGGGACTATATGAGGACTATATGATAGCTGTGATGGGGACTATATGATAGCTGTGCTGGGGGCTATATGAGGACTATATGATAGCTGTGATGGGGACTATATGAGGACTATATGATAGCTGTGATGGGGACTATATGATAGCTGTGATGGGGACTATATGAGGACTATATGATAGCTGTGCTGGGGGCTATATGAGGACTATATGATAGCTGTGCTGAGGGCTATATGATAGCTGTCCTGGGGACTATATGAGGACTATATGATAGCTGTGCTGGGGACTATATGAGGACTATATGATAGCTGTGATGGGGACTATATGATAGCTGTGCTGGGGACTATATGATAGCTGTCCTGGGGACTATATGAGGACTATATGATAGCTGTGCTGGGGACTATATGAGGACTATATGATAGCTGTGATGGGGACTATATGAGGACTATATGATAGCTGTGATGGGGACTATATGAGGACTATATGATAGCTGTGATGGGGACTATATGAGGACTATATGATAGCTGTGATGGGGACTATATGAGGACTATATGATAGCTGTGATGGGGACTATATGAGGACTATAATATTGTATTCTGCTTCTCCTGTGGTCTCCCAGAGTGGGATATGACCCGTTCTGTCCTCTGGGAAAACATTGTCTTTCAGAGAGGAGAGGAGACTCTATATAACACAGAACATCCTCTGGTAGAATGGTCCTGGTTAGTTTGGATTCTGAAGGATGTTGATCCTCTGTCAGGGATCCGTTTGGACCTAGTGGAGAGTTCTGGGACAGAAGGACAGGAAGTTACTGAAGGACAGGAAGTGACAGGACAGGAAGTTACTGAAGGACAGGGAGTTACTGAAGGACAGGAAGTTACTGAAGGACAGGAAGTTTACTGAAGGACAGGAAGTTACTGAAGGACAGGAAGTTACTGAAGGACAGGAAGTGACAGGACAGGAAGTTACTGAAGGACAGGGAGTTACTGAAGGACAGGAAGTTACTGAAGGACAGGAAGTTTACTGAAGGACAGGAAGTTACTGAAGGACAGGAAGTTACTGAAGGACTTGAAGTTACAGGACATGAAGTTACAGGACAGGAAGTTTACTGAAGTGTAAAAATAGTTGTGAAGACAGTGATCTGAAAGTTACTTTATCAACCGCTATTGATTCCTCTGCTGTTGAGTTAGTTTTGATGCGCACGTTAACACGTTTTAAACGAATTCTTCTATTTCCACCTCCGAGGAGGTGACAGCCTGTCGGAGTTATAGAGTTCCAGAGCTTAGAGGTGATGCAAAGCAGAGATGTGTTTATGAAAAATGCATGACAACAGAATATGTTATCAGGATGTGACTGCAAAGTTCAGACGAGCGCTGTCATGTTAAATCTATAGCCTTATTTATATCATGCAGCTCATGACTTTAAAAAGTTATTTATCTCTCATGTGTAGTTCTCTGTCTCTCCTATTTTATTTTTTATTTAACCTTTTATTTAACTAGGCAAATCAGTTAAAGAACAAATTCTTATTTACAATGACGGCCTACACCAGCCAAACCTTCCCGTAACCAGGGGCGACGCTGGGCAAATTGTGCGGCGCCCTATGTCACTCCCGATCACGTCCGGTTGTGAATACAGCCCGGGATCGAACCAGGGTCTGTAGTGACGCCTCTAACAATGCGATGCAGTGCCTTAGACCGCTGCGCCACTCGGTAGCCATGACGTCGTCGATGTCATATCCCTCCCTCACCTTATTCCAGAATGAGCTCAGAGCGAGAGCCCCAACAGAGCCCTGCCCTGTGCAACATGTCAGTCCAAGGGATGGTTTAATGAATCGGCCCGTTTGTTCTGACTGAAATCTCCCCGGCCCGTTTCATTACACAGTAACGCCATGGTTCAGAACACAGACAGATCAGCTAATCCTATATCAGGCCTGCGGGAAAAGCACATGGAAACGACTATTTCCATGGAAACGTCTATTTTACAAGGAAACGTGTATTTGACATGGAAACGTGTATTTGACATGGAAACGTGTATTGTACATGGAAACGTGTATTTTACATGGAAACGTGTATTGTACATGGAAACGTGTATTTGACATGGAAACGTGTATTTGACATGGAAACGTGTATTGTACATGGAAACGTGTATTGTACATGGAAACGTGTATTTTACATGGAAACGTGTATTGTACATGGAAACGTGTATTGTACATGGAAACGTGTATTGTACATGGAAACGTGTATTTTACATGGAAACGTGTATTGTACATGGAAACGTGTATTTGACATGGAAACGTGTATTTGACATGGAAACGTGTATTTGACATGGAAACGTTTATTTTACATGGAAACGTGTATTTTACATGGAAACGTGTATTTGACATGGAAACGTGTATTTGACATGGAAACGTGTATTGTACATGGAAACGTGTATTGTACATGGAAACGTGTATTTTACATGGAAACGTGTATTGTACATGGAAACGTGTATTTGACATGGAAACGTGTATTTGACATGGAAACGTGTATTTGACATGGAAACGTTTATTTTACATGGAAACGTGTATTTGACATGGAAATGTGTATTTGACATGGAAACGTTTATTTTACATGGAAACATGTATTTTACATATGGAAACGTGTATTTTACATATGGAAACGTGTATTTTACACATGGAAACGTGTATTTTACACATGGAAACGTGTATTTTACATGGAAACGTGTATTGTACATGGAAACGTGTATTGTACATGGAAACGTGTATTGTACATGGAAACGTGTATTTTACATGGTGACGTGTATTGTACATGGAAACGTGTATTTGACATGGAAACGTGTATTTGACATGGAAACGTGTATTTGACATGGAAACGTTTATTTTACATGGAAACGTGTATTTGACATGGAAATGTGTATTTGACATGGAAACGTTTATTTTACATGGAAACATGTATTTTACATATGGAAACGTGTATTTTACATATGGAAACGTGTATTTTACACATGGAAACGTGTATTTTACACATGGAAACGTGTATTTTACATGGAAACGTGTATTGTACATGGAAACGTGTATTGTACATGGAAACGTGTATTGTACATGGAAACGTGTATTTGACATGGAAAAGTGTATTGTACATGGAAACGTGTATTGTACATGGAAACGTGTATTTGACATGGAAACGTTTATTTTACATGGAAACGTGTATTTTACATATGGAAACGTGTATTTCACACATGGAAATGTGTATTTTACATGGAAACGTGTATTGTACATGGAAACGTGTATTGTACATGGAAACGTGTATTTGACATGGAAACGTGTATTGTACATATGGAAACGTGTATTTGACATGGAAACGTGTATTGTACATGGAAACGTGTATTGTACATATGGAAACGTGTATTGTACATATGGAAACGTGTATTGTACATATGGAAACGTGTATTTGACATGGAAACGTGTATTGTACATATGGAAACGTGTATTTGTAAGGTGAGGATTGTGCTGCTTGACCTTTCTCCTCTACTTTATATTCAGTGAATTGTTCTGCACTAAAACACAAGTGCTTCCAGCTAATGGCAGTTTAAAAAGCCACTAAAAGCTAAACGAATTGATGACTATCAAGCCTCTGGAAGGACTGGCAGGACTCATGATCTACTCTGCTTTCTGTCCTTTAGAGGGATATATTACTGGAAAACTCTGCAATTTTAACAAATCATTTGTTCATTTAGTACTTAAGTAATTGATCGATCTCCACGTCAGAATGAGTCTGTTTTAATGACTGAATTGTTAAATATGTTCTGAGGTTTTGAAGGTTTTATTCCGGGAGAATTTATTTGATACACACACACGTACCGGAGATATGAAAGGTAAACATGTTGTTTTTAAATGTGGAGGTTTGTGAGTTTGTTAGGAGGAAGGAACATGTCTCTCTGTCTCTCTCTCTCTCTCTGTCTCTCTCTCTCTGTCTCACTCTCTCTCTCTGTCTCTGTCTCTCTCTGTCTCTGTCTCTCTCTCTCTCTCTCTCTCTCTCTCTGTCTTTCTCTCTCTCTGTCTCTGTCTCTGTCACTCTGTCTCTCTGTCTTTCTCTCTCTGTCTCTCTCTCTCTCTGTGTGTGTGGGGGGGGACGACTGGCTGCCTCCGCATGATGCAAAACAAATACATTTTTTGAAACAATTGTACGTCTTATTTGTGGAAAGGACTATTGCTGTTGCTCTTCATAAAAACGTGTCGTTTAAAGTAACATGTCTGAGCGTAGCGAGATGGTGGGCGTTATGTTCCGTTCACATCTTGTCATCTAGTTCTCTTTCTCTTGGCGTGTCTGTTATGTTCCAGGGTGTGCATCCCAAATCACACCCTGTCCCCTATATCACTGCACTACTTGTTTTGCACTATATTGGGGTTAAGGGTGCCCTTCGGGACACAGCCCCGGTCTGCTGTGAGAGAGCAACAGCCCAATTAGGAGACGGCCCAAAACGTTAGAATGTTACTCATCTCAAGAGTAAACCTTTCTAAAAAACAAAAGATGAATTTAACGAAGTCATTCTTCCCTCTCCACTCCTTATTAACGCTGTTCTGTCTTATTCATCGGCTTCCTATGAAATCTAAAGAAAAAATGTAGAGGAGAATTCAACGTGAAATTATTGACATCTACATTTTCTTTTCAACTCAAACAGTAGACGGCTTTATCAACAAACAACAACCCAAAAAAAGGTCCCATTCTGAAACATCGGATTTAGTGTTTGTCTAAATGGATGTTTTTAACGGCGGTTGGAAGGAGAGGTGCAGCGTGGTGAGCGTAAATATTCTTTTATATAGAAACGACGTCGAACAAAACAATAAACTCTACCCCCCCCCCCCAAAAAAAAAACCCTGTGAAGCTGAAGGCTAAGTGCCCTAAACAAAAGTCTACCTCCCACAACACAAGGAAGGAAAAAAAAGGGGTTCCCAATCAGAGACAACGTTAGACAGCTGTCCCTGATTGAGAACCATACCCTGGGCCAAAACATTAGAAAAATACAGAACATAGAAAAAGGAACATAGAATGCCCACACTAAGTCACACCCTGGCCTAACCAAAATAGAGAATACAACCCTCTCTATGGCCAGGGGGCGTGACAACGCCTGAAACATGGGATTTATTTACAGTATGTTGTTACTGTTTCCTGCACAGAGGAAACGCTGTCTGTGTCGACAGTGTGTGTTTTTTTTTGTCCTGATTTTCAAAAGGCAACGCTACAGCTGTTGTGTGAAATCACGTTCCAGTCTTGTTGCCTGAAAGCTTCCTCTCTAATAGAGATGCTTCCATAATTCAGAATAATTCAGAATAATTCAGAATAATTCCATAGTGCCATAGCTGAGGGAAGTACGGGTGCTGAGTGGGCTGCAGAACCCCCTGATAAAGATTTAGAGTAACAATATTTTATAAATATATATATTTTTTAAATGATCTAAATGTGTGAACTAAGCCTTTATTACTCTCGTGGAGAACAATACTCCTCAGCACCCTGTTCCCTTCTTTAACCTTAGACCAGGGCCCATAGGGTGCACTATGTAGGGAGTAGGGTGTAGGGAGTAGGGTGTAGGGGGTAGGGTGTAGGGTGTAGGGGGTAGGGTGTAGGGAGTAGGGTGTAGGGTGTAGGGAGTAGGGTGTAGGGGGTAGGGTGTAGGGAGTAGGGAGTAGAGTGTAGGGTGTAGGGAGTAGGGAGTAGGGAGTAGGGAGTAGAGTGTAGGGAGTAGGGTGTAGGGGGTAGGGGGTAGGGAGTAGAGTGTAGGGAGTAGGGAGTAGGGGTGTAGGGTGTAGGAGTAGGGTGTAGGAGTAGGGTGTAGGGGGTAGGGTGTAGGGTGTAGGGAGTAGGGTGTAGGGAGGCATTTGGGACGCAGACTTAGACTAATTATTCCTTGATTTTGAGATGTGTCTGTTACTTGAACTCTGAGAAGTATTTTTTGGGGGGCTACAATTTGTGAAGCTGATAACTCTAATGAACTTATCCTCTGGGTCTTCCATTCTTGTGGTGGTCCTCATGAGAGCTAATTTCATCGCTTGATGGTTTTTGCGACTGCACTTAAAGAAACGTTCAAAGTTCTTGAAATGTTTTGGATTGACTGACCTTCATGTCTTAAAGTAATGATAGACTGTCGTTTCTCTTTGCTTATTTGAGCTGTTCTTGCCATAATATGGACTTGGTCTTTTACCAAATAGGGCAATCTTCTGTATACCACCCCTACCTGGTCACAACACACCTGATTGGCTCAAACGCATGAAGAAGGAAAGAAATTCCACACATTGACTTTTAACAAGGCACACCTGTTAATTGAAATGCATTCCAGGTGACTACCTCATGAAGCTGGTTGAGAGAATGCCAAGAGTGTGCAAAGCTGTCATCAAGGCAAAAGGTGGCTACTTTGAAAAATATAAAATATATTTTGATTTGTTTAAACACTTTCTTTGGTTACTACATGATTCCATATGTGTTATTTCATAGTGTTGATGTCTTCACTATTATTCTACAATGTAGAAAATAGTAAAAAAATAAAGAAAACCCCTTTGAATGAGTCGGAGAGTCCAAACTGTTGACTTGTACTGTATATCAACACATACATACCATGGAATCGGTACAGAATAAATCTTTTCCCAGCTATTTTGCAATCTGTATGGCACAGTTGTCAACATCCTGGTCGTCAAACGAAACTGGTATACTTTTCTATTTATGCTATTTTTTTTTTTTGTTCCTTCTGCCAGTTTTGATCTTTTAATATTGAGCAGACAGACCAGTTCCCTACCTCCTCCCGCTGCCACCCCGCCTCCTCCATCTTTTGGAGGTAATGCTGTAATCAATATTGAGCAGACAGACCAGTTCCCTACCTCCTCCCGCTGCCACCCGCCTCCTCCATCTTTTGGAGGTAATGCTGTAATCAATTGGTTGTACTCTTAGACTGAGCAGACCTTCCCGTTCAATTCCCATAGCTCCATGACTCTACCGTTCCAATTTTACAATATCATTTATGAACAAATTACCCTTTTCAAAACATTTATTTCCCATAAATATAGTTGTTTTTTTTATCAACCAGCACATTTGAGTTCAGAGATAATATTTGTTGTAATATTTGTTCTATGTTTTTTCTGGGGGAGGAAATTGAAATTTGTAACCAGCTCTGCATTGCTTGTTTGAAAAAGAGAGATACTGACATCACGAGTGGTGCAGCGGACTAAGGCATCGCAGTGCTTGAGGCGTCACTCCAGACCTGTCACATCCTGACCAGTATAAAGGGGTTATTTGTTATTGTAGTTTGGTCAGGACGTGGCAGAGGGGGTGTTTGTTTAGAGTGTTTCGGGGTTTTTTGGGCTATGTTCTAGTATGTATATTTCTATGTTAGTTCTAGTCTTTCTATTTCTATGTTTAGTTAATGGGGGGGTTTGACCTTCAATTGGAAGCAGCTGCTCCTCGTTGCTTCTAATTGAAGGTCCTATTTAAGAGGGGTGTTTTTTCTATGGGATTTGTGGGTAGTTGTCTCCTTGTTTAGTGTCTGAGCGCCTGACAGGACTGTTTAGTGTCGTTCGTTTTGTTTTTGTTTACGTGATTTGTTTGTTTTTCCTTCTTCAACATTATAAAGAAGATGAGTAAACATGTTCCCGCTGCGTTTTGGTTTGATCCTAACGACGCCCCGTTACAAGACCCGGGCTGCGTCGCAACCAGGAGACCCATGAAGCGGAGCACAAGTGTCCTAGCGTTGTCTGGTTTAGGGAAGGGTTTGGCCGGCCCCTAACGGCGTTTCCTCCGAACACATTGGTGCGGCTGGCTTCCGGGTTAAACGAGCAGTGTGTCACGATGGCAGTGCGGCTTGGCAGGGTCGTTTTTCTGAGGACGAACGGCTCTCGACCTTCGACCTCTCCCGAGTCCGTACGGGAGTTGCAGTAGATGGGACAAGACTGTAACTACCAATAGGAAACCACGAAGTGGGGGGGGGGGGGGGAGGGGGGGAAAGTTCAACAACAAAAAAATAAAAAGAGAGAGATTCTTTAATGAAATCTGCACAAAGGCAATTTTATAAACAAAGGATGAGCTTTTCTTAGTAATCTACTTGAGAACCATTTTGAGTTCAAGTAAAAAACGTTTGTATAAGTGAAGCTTTTTAGAGAGAGAGTTTTAGAGCTTTTATATTTAATAATCTCATCCTGCCCAGTTCATATTCACTATATAGACGGGCTGCCCAGTTCATATTCACTATATAGACGGGCTGCCCAGTTCATATTCATTATATAGACGGGCTGCCCAGTTCATATTCACTATATAGACGGGCTGCCCAGTTCATATTCATTATATAGACGGGCTGCCCAGTTCATATTCACTATATAGACGGGCTGCCCAGTTCATATTCACTATATAGACGGGCTGCCCAGTTCATATTCATTATATAGACGGGCTGCCCAGTTCATATTCATTATATAGACGGGCTGCCCAGTTCATATTCATTATATAGACGGGCTGCCCAGTTCATATTCATTATATAGACGGGCTCATTTTATCTTGTCTGGTTTAGCGGCCCAGATAAAGCAAAATATGTTTTTGTGCTCATATGATTTGAAAAGCGAATCATGAGGAGTAGGCAGCGCCATGAGTAAGTCAGTAAACTGAGAGATGACTAAAGAGTTAATCAGGGCCCAAAAAAAATTCCCTGCAGGGTAATGTGAAAGTTGTATTTTTTAAATATCCAATATGTAATATTGTACATTTATCATAATTAGGTTTTTAGTCCAGAGAGGCTAGAAAAGTTCTCTCTCTAGAGACATTGCAAAGGATCCTGTCACGTCCTGACCAGTAATAGGGGTTATTTGTTATTGCAGTTTGGTCAGGACGTGGCAGAGAGGTATTTGTTTTATGTGGTTCGGGGTTTAATGGGATATGTATTTATGTAAGAGGGGTGTTTGATTTATGTGTTCCGGGGTTTTTGGTGTATGTTCTTGTTTTTGTATTTCTATGGTTTTCTATGTTGTGTATTTCTTTGTTTTTGGCCTGGTGTGGCTCTCAATCAGGAACAGCTTGTACATCGTTGTTGCTGATTGGGAGTCATACTTAGGTAGCCTTGTTTTTCACCTGTTCCTTTGTGGGAAGTTGTTTTTGCACTGCTGTGTGTTAGCATGCAATACTGTTTGTTTGTTTGTTTGTTTGTTTGTTTGTTTGTTTGTTTGTTTGTTTGTTTGTTTGTCTGCTGTGTATAGCCTGCGAAACTGTCGTTCTTTGTTTATTGTTTTTTTCGTGTTCACTTTACAAATTAAAAGTAAATATGAGCACTCAATCCGCTGCTTATTGGGTCCGATACTGATTTCACCTTATCAGAAGACGAAGCTTATGACAGATCCAGCCTTTGACATATTTGAAATCTTCACAGACTGACAACAAACAACCCCAGCCATGTTAATAAGCCTGTTGTTACGGTCACCATACGTCATGGACCAAGGCACAAACAAACAAACAAACAAACAAACGTTGTACCTGGCAGGAGAAGCAACAGAAAGCTTGTTAACTTTAGGCCTCTATGTACCTGGCAGGAGAAGCAACAGAAAGCTTGTTAATGATAAGCCTCTATGTACCTGGCAGGAGAAGCAACAGAAAGCTTGTTAATGATAAGCCTCTATGTACCTGGCAGGAGAAGCAACAGAAAGCTTGTTAACTTTAGGCCTCTATGTACCTGGCAGGAGAAGCAACAGAAAGCTTGTTAATGATAAGCCTCTATGTACCTGGCAGGAGAAGCAACAGAAAGCTTGTTAATGATAAGCCTCTATGTACCTGGCAGGAGAAGCAACAGAAAGCTTGTTAACTTTAGGCCTCTATGTACCTGGCAGGAGAAGCAACAGAAAGCTTGTTAATGATAAGCCTCTATGTACCTGGCAGGAGAAGCAACAGAAAGCTTGTTAATGATAAGCCTCTATGTACCTGGCAGGAGAAGCAACAGAAAGCTTGTTAACTTTAGGCCTCTATTTACCTGGCAGGAGAAGCAACAGAAAGCTTGTTAATGATAAGCCTCTATGTACCTGGCAGGAGAAGCAACAGAAAGCTTGTTAATGATAAGCCTCTATGTACCTGGCAGGAGAAGCAACAGAAAGCTTGTTAATGATAAGCCTCTATGTACCTGGCAGGAGAAGCAACAGAAAGCTTGTTAACTTTAGGCCTCTATGTACCTGGCAGGAGAAGCAACAGAAAGCTTGTTAATGATAAGCCTCTATGTACCTGGCAGGAGAAGCAACAGAAAGCTTGTTAATGATAAGCCTCTATGTACCTGGCAGGAGAAGCAACAGAAAGCTGAACACTGTAATTTCATCCCAAATGGCACCCTGCTAGTCCCTGGTTAGTGCCCTATGGGCCCTGGTCAAAAGGAGTCCACCGTAGGGAAGAGGGTGCCCTTTGGGACACAAGCATGTGACTAGTACCCTGTAGGTGTTTTTATTTTGATGAGGGTCTTAGAAAGAAAGAAAGAAAGAGAGAGAGAGAGAGTGAGAGAGAGAGAGAGAGAGAGAGAGAGAGAGAGAGAGAGAGAGAGAGAGAGAGAGAGAGAGAGAGAGAGAGAGAGAGAGAGAGAGAGAGAGAGAGAGAGAGAGAGAGAGAGAGAGAGAGAGAGAGAGAGAGGAGAGAGAGTGAGACAGAGAGAGAGAGAGAGAGAGAGAGAGAGAGAGGAGAGAGAGAGAGAGAGAGAGAGAGAGAGAGAGAGCGAGTGAGAGAGAGAGAGAGCGAGAGAGAGAGAGAGAGAGAGAGAGAGAGAGAGAGAGAGAGAGAGAGACAGAGACAGAGAGAAATAAAGAAGCTGCTCTTTAAAGCCGGAATCAGCAATTGAAACAATAACAAAGCGCTTCCCCGCCCCTGTTTTGGTTAAAAAGCGGAGAGTTGGGCCTGGAGAAATTCACAGACAGAGTTGATCATCCATTAAAAACAATATTTGTAACCATGTTTTGAGGCTGTATAGTGTTTTGTTTACATTGACTTTGTTCAGGAACTTGAATAACAAGGTTATATTTTGAATACTGATGAGGTTACTACTAAAGCTCATGAGGCATAATTTATATTCTTCAAGAATCAATGGGGACACATCATTCATTTATAAGTCCAATAACATTGATGTAGCAACTATGAAATTACCCCTTTTAAGGTCTTTAAAGCATCTGCAGTGTGTCTTTTACAGGTCTGCCCTGCCTTGATTTATGTTAAAGAGATGAAATTAAACGGATTGGAATCACATCGTCTTGTAGGAGGATGGTTTAAACCCTATAATTATGAAATTAAATTAACAAGTTTTAACAAGAACGAATTTATACTCTTGATGTGGTTCTGGGTTTACAGACATTACAGGGAAACCTTTTACCGTCTACTCCTCTCCTTGGTTTTATTTAGGAATTTATTTAGGATTTCGGGAAAAACAGTCCCAACCCCTTTCGGCTTTTCCGGCTTTTCCGTTAATCAACGGTTTCCGTGGCGATGTGTACTTTATAGAGTTCTGCACATGAAAAGAGGATTTGTTCCTCCAGAGTTTAAGTACATGAAGGTCCGTTAGTCTCCCAGTAATACTACCCTGTAACTGGCCCTATGGACCCTGGTCAACAGTAGTACACTGTAGGGAACAGGGTGCCATTTGGGACTCTCCTCTGGTGTGTTTACCTGGCTGTTAGGGGGGATTTCAACAGGCTCTATGAGTGTTCCAGTAACGGTGACCATAATCACATCCAACCAAAACAAACAGCTAAAACAAAATCCCAGTGTCTGCTAGCTAGCTGTTAGCTACCGCTAACTCCTTATCCCAGTGTCTGCTAGCTAGCTGTTAGCTACCGCTAACTCCTTATCACAAAAGCTCCTTATCCCAGTGTCTGCTAGCTAGCTGCTAGCTACCGCCTCACAAAGACACCTTGTCCCAGCGTCTGCAAGCTAACTGTTAGCTACTGCCTCACAAAGAGACCTTGTCCCAGTGACTGCTAGCTAGCTGTTAGCTACTTCCTCACAAATAAACCTTATCCCAATGTCTGCTAGCTAGCTGTTAGCTACCGATAACTCCTTATCCCAGCGTCTGCTAGCTAGCTGTTAGCTACCGCCTCACAAAGACTCCTTATCCCAGCGTCTGCTAGCTAGCTGTTAGCTAACGCCTCACAAGACTCCTTAACCGAGTGTTTGCTATCTAGCTGTTAGCTACCGCCTAACAAAGACTCCTTATCCCAGTGTCTGCTAGCTAGATGTTAGCTACCGCTAACTCCTTATCCCAGTGTCTGCTAGCTAGCTGTTAGCTACTGCCTCACAAAGACTCCTTAACCCAGTGACTGCTAGCTAGCTGTTAGCTACCGCTAACTCCTTATCCCAGTGTCTGCTAGCTAGCTGTTAGCTACCGCTAACTCCTTATCCCAGTGTCTGTTAGCTAGCTGTTAGCTACCGCTAACTCCTTATCCCAGTGTCTGCTAGCTAGCTGTTAGCTACTGCCTCACAAAGACTCCTTAACCCAGTGACTGCTAGCTAGCTGTTAGCTACCGCTAACTCCTTATCCCAGTGTCTGCTAGCTAGCTGTTAGCTACCGCTAACTCCTTATCCCAGTGTCTGTTAGCTAGCTGTTAGCTACCGCTAACTCCTTATCCCAGTGTCTGCTAGCTAGCTGTTAGCTACCGCTAACTCCTTATCCCAGTGTCTGTTAGCTAGCTGTTAGCTACCGCTAACTCCTTATCCCAGTGTCTGTTAGCTAGCTGTTAGCTACCGCTAACTCCTTATCCCAGTGACTGCTAGTCTCTTTACCTCACCTAAAGTCGTATAAACTGGGTCAGTGTTATTGACAGCTATATAGTCAACCGTAACATTATGTGACCAGCTTTAATAAAAGTTAGTGTGCTTTAACTAGATATCTTTATATCTTTAAATTAGTTAGTAACTGTTAGTATCAATCATTGGTGTGATTAAATATGCCACTTCTCTTTCCTCCAGTACATGACTGTGTATAGTCAGTCTGTGGAGTAGGCAGCAGTGTATTTGCCTCCTGTAGCTAAATGCTGAATGGTTTAGCAGGGATTTCTCATCAACGACCTTTGTGTTTCCCGCTAGAACGTCTCCTAATGTGACTAGCCTGGCAAAACTGATTTAAGCACAGAGATATAACCTCTCACTTTGCATTTTTTTTTAGCAAGTTTCCTCATTCTCCTCCGTCTCCATAAAATATTCATTAAACTAAATGAAAAATAGGTGGTTGGAAGTCAATTGAGGTTTGATACCATTTTTTACCTCTGTGGGTTTTTATGAAAAGACTAATGAGATGTGGACTAGCTTTTCTTAAACTCTGATAAAGAGAATTCCATGGAGGCCTAAGCGATATTCTCCAGAGCTGTACACTCTTAAAATACAATGAGCTATCTAGAACCTAAAAGAGTTCTTTGGCTGTCCCCGTAAGAGAACCCTTTTGAGGAACGCTTTTAGGTTCCAGGTAGAACCTTATTGGGTTCCATGTAGAACCCTTTCCCCCCAAAAGGTTCTACATGGAACCCAAAATAGTTCTATCTGGAACCAAAAAGGGTTTTTACCTGGAACCAAAAAGGGTTCTCCTATGGGGACAGTCGAAAGTTACTCTGAGGCCTTAGTTACTTTCCCCAGAGCAGTAGAGTTACTCTGAGGCCTTAGTTACTTTATCCAGAGCAGTAGAGTTACTCTGAGGCCTTAGTTACTTTCCCCAGAGCAGTAGAGTTGCTCTGAGGCCTTAGTTACTTTATCCAGAGCAGTAGAGTTACTCTGAGGCCTTGTCTACATTATCCAGAGCAGTATAGTTACTCTGAGGCCTAAGTTACTTTCTCCAGAGCAGTAGAGTTACTCTGAGGCCTTGGCTACATTCCCTAGAGAAATATAGTTCAATCTGAGCCACAAGGACAGACAGCAGCTGAAGACTTCCCAGGACACAAATTAGTCTGTCCTCCAACAGTCTCCTGACGGAAATCTAACCAACCATCACCAAGCAAAGTCTGAAGCTGCAAACTCAACAAACAAATGAGCTCTTCAAAGGCACAGGCAATAACATACTGGCAGGGCTACAGTAATACTACCCTATAGCTACAGTAATACTACCCTATAGCTACAGTAATACTACCCTATAGCTACAGTAATACTACCCTATAGCTACAGTAATACTACCCTATAGCTACAGTAATACTACTCTATAGCTACAGTAATACTACTCCATAGCTACAGTAATACTACCCTATAGCTACAGTAATACTACCCTATAGCTACAGTAATACTACCCTATAGCTACAGTAATAATACTCTATATTTACAGTAATACTACCCTATAGCTACAGTAATAATACTCTATATTTACAGTAATACTACCATATAGCTACAGTAGTACTACTCTATAGCTACAGTAATACTACCCTATAGCTACAGTAATACTACTCTATAGCTACAGTAATACTACTCCATAGCTACAGTAATACTACCCTATAGCTACAGTAATACTACCGTATAGCTACAGTAATACTACCCTATAGCTAGAGTAATACTACCCTATAGCTACAGTAATAATACTCTATATTTACAGTAATACTACCCTATAGCTACAGTAATACTACCCTATAGCTACAGTAATACTACCCTATAGCTACAGTAATAATACTCTATATTTACAGTAATACTACCCTATAGCTACAGTAGTACTACTCTATAGCTACAGTAATACTACCCTATAGCTACAGTAATACTACTCTATAGCTACAGTAATACTACTCCATAGCTACAGTAATACTACCCTATAGCTACAGTAATACTACCGTATAGCTACAGTAATACTACCCTATAGCTACAGTAATACTACCCTATAGCTACAGTAATAATACTCTATATTTACAGTAATACTACCCTATAGCTACAGTAATACTACCCTATAGCTACAGTAATACTACACTATAGCTACAGTAATACTACTCTATAGCTCTATAGCTACAGTAATACTACTCTATAGCTACAGTAATACTACTCTATAGCTACAGTAATACTACCCTATAGCTCTATAGCTACAGTAATACTACTCCATAGCTACAGTAATACTACCCTATAGCTACAGTAATACTACTCCATAGCTACAGTAATACTACCCTATAGCTACAGTAATACTACCCTATAGCTACAGTAATACTACTCTATAGCTACAGTAATACTACCCTATAGCTACAGTAATACTACCCTATAGCTACAGTAATACTACCCTATAGCTACAGTAATACTACCCTATAGCTACAGTAATACTACGCCATAGCTACAGTAATACTACCCTATAGCTACAGTAATACTACCCTATAGCTACAGTAATACTACCCTATAGCTACAGTACTACTACCCTATAGCTACAGTAATACTACCCTATAGCTACAGTAATACTACTCTATAGCTCTATAGCTACAGTAATACTACCCTATAGCTACAGTACTACTACCCTATAGCTACAGTAATACTACTGCATAGCTACAGTAATACTACTCCATAGCTACAGTAATAATTTTCTATAGCTACAGTAATACTACTCTATAGCTACAGTAATACTACCCTATAGCTACAGTAATACTACTCTATAGATACAGTAATACTACCCTATAGCTACAGTAATACTACCCTATAGCTACAGTAATACTACCCTATAGCTACAGTAATACTACCCTATAGCTACAGTAATACTACTCTATAGATACAGTAATACTACCCTATAGCTACAGTAATACTACTCTATAGCTACAGTAATACTACTCTATAGCTACAGTAATACTACCCTATAACTACAGTAATACTACTCTATAGCTCTATAGCTACAGTAATAATACTCTATAGCTACAGTAATACTACTCTATAGCTACAGTAATACTACCCTATAGCTACAGTAATACTACTCTATAGCTCTATAGCTACAGTAATAATACTCTATAGCTGCAGTAATATTACTCTATAGCTACAGTAATACCACCCTATAGCGACAGTAATACTACTCTATAGCTACAGTAATACTACTCTATAGCTCTATAGCTACAGTAATACTACCCTATAGCTACAGTAATACTACCCTATAGCTACAGTAATACTACCCTATAGCTACAGTAATAATACTCTATATTTACAGTAATACTACCCTATAGCTACAGTAATACTACCCTATAGCTACAGTAATACTACTCTATAGCTACAGTAATACTACTCTATAGCTACAGTAATACTACCCTATAGCTACAGTAATACTACCCTATAGCTACAGTAATACTACCCTATAGCTACAGTAATACTGCCCTATAGCGACAGTAATACTACCCTATAGCTCTATAGTTACAGTAATACTAGTCTATAGCTACATTAATACTACCCTATAGCTACAGTAATACTACTCTATAGCTCTATAGCTACAGTAATACTACCCTATAGCTACAGTAATACTACTCTATAGCTACAGTAATACTACCCTATAGCTACACTAATACTACTCTATAGCTACAGTAATACTACTCTATAGCTCTATAGCTACAGTAATACTACCCTATAGCTACAGTAATACTACTCTATAGCTACAGTAATACTACTCTATAGCTACAGTAATACTACTCTATAGCTACAGTAATACTACCCTATAGCTACAGTAATACTACTCTATAGCTCTATAGCTACAGTAATACTACTCTATAGCTACAGTAATAATACTCTATAGCTCTATAGCTACAGTAATACTACCCTATAGCTACAGTAATACTACCCTATAGCTACAGTAATACTACTCTATAGCTACAGTAATACTACTCTATAGCTACAGTAATACTACTCTATATCTCTATAGCTACAGTAATACTACTCTATAGCTACAGTAATACTACTCTATAGCTCTATAGCTACAGTAATACTACTATATAGCTACAGTAATACTACTCTATAGCTAAAGTAATACTACTCTATAGCTACAGTAATACTACCCTATAGCTACAGTAATACTACCCTATAGCTACAGTAATACTACCCTATAGCTACAGTAATACTTCCCTATAGCTACAGTAATACTACTATATAGCTACAGTAATACTGCCCTATAGCTACAGTAATACTACCCTATAGCTACAGTAATACTACCCTATAGCTACAGTAATACTACCCTATAGCTACAGTAATACTACTATATAGCTACCGTAATACTACCCTATAGCTACAGTAATACTACCCTATAGCTACAGTAATACTACCCTATAGCTCTATAGCTACAGTAATACTACCCTATAGCTCTATAGCTACAGTAATACTACTCTATAGCTACATTAATACTACCCTATAGCTACAGTAATACTACTCTATAGCTACAGTAATACTGCTCTATAGCTACAGTAATACTGCTCTATAGCTACAGTAATACTACTCTATAGCTACAGTAATACTACCCCATAGCTACAGTAATACTACTCTATAGCTACAGTAATACTACACTATAGCTATAGTAATACTACCCTATAGCTACAGTACTACTACCCTATAGCTACAGTAATACTACCCTATAGCTACAGTAATACTACTCTATAGCTACAGTAATACTACCCTATAGCTACAGTAATACTACTCTATAGCTACAGTAATACTACTCTATAGCTACAGTAATTCTACTCTATAGCTACAGTAATTCTACCCTATAGCTCTATAGCTACAGTAATACTACCCTATAGCTACAGTAACACTACTCTATAGCTACAGTAATACTACTCTATAGCTACAGTAATACTACCCTATAGCTACAGTAATACTACTCTATAGCTACAGTAATTCTACTCTATAGCTACAGTAATTCTACCCTATAGCTCTATAGCTACAGTAATACTACCCTATAGCTACAGTAACACTACTCTATAGCTACAGTAATACTACTCTATAGCTACAATAATACTACCCTATAGCTACAGTAATACTACTCTATAGCTACAGTAATACTACTCTATAGCTACAGTAACACTACTCTATAGCTACAGTAATACTACTCTATAGCTACTGTAATACTACTCTATAGCTACAGTAATACTACTCTATAGCTACAGTAATTCTACTCTATAGCTACAGTAATACTACTCTATAGCTACAGTAATAATACTCTATATTTACAGTAATACTACCCTATAGCTACAGTAATAATACTCTATATTTACAGTAATTCTACTCTATAGCTACAGTAATAATACTCTATATTTACAGTAATTCTACTCTATAGCTACAGCAATACTACCCTATACCTACATTAATACTACCCTATAGCTACAGTAATACTACCCTATAGCTACAGTAATAATACTCTATATTTACAGTAATACTACTCTATAGCTACAGTAATACTACCCTATAGCTACAGTAACACTACTCTATAGCTACAGTAATACTACTCTATAGCTACAATAATACTACCCTATAGCTACAGTAATACTACTCTATAGCTACAGTAATACTACTCTATAGCTACAGTAATACTACTCTATAGCTACAGTAACACTACTCTATAGCTACAGTAATACTACTCTATAGCTACAGTAATACTACTCTATAGCTACAGTAATTCTACTCTATAGCTACAGTAATACTACTCTATAGCTACAGTAATAATACTCTATATTTACAGTAATACTACCCTATAGCTACAGTAATAATACTCTATATTTACAGTAATTCTACTCTATAGCTACAGTAATAATACTCTATATTTACAGTAATTCTACTCTATAGCTACAGCAATACTACCCTATACCTACATTAATACTACCCTATAGCTACAGTAATACTACCCTATAGCTACAGTAATAATACTCTATATTTACAGTAATACTACTCTATAGCTACAGTAATACTACCCTATAGCTACAGTAACACTACTCTATAGCTACAGTAATACTACTCTATAGCTACAATAATACTACCCTATAGCTACAGTAATACTACTCTATAGCTACAGTAATACTACTCTATAGCTACAGTAATACTACTCTATAGCTACAGTAACACTACTCTATAGCTACAGTAATACTACTCTATAGCTACTGTAATACTACTCTATAGCTACAGTAATACTACTCTATAGCTACAGTAATTCTACTCTATAGCTACAGTAATACTTCTCTATAGCTACAGTAATAATACTCTATATTTACAGTAATACTACCCTATAGCTACAGTAATAATACTCTATATTTACAGTAATTCTACTCTATAGCTACAGTAATAATACTCTATATTTACAGTAATTCTACTCTATAGCTACAGCAATACTACCCTATACCTACATTAATACTACCCTATAGCTACAGTAATAATACTCTATAGCTACAGTAATAATACTCTATATTTACAGTAATACTACTCTATAGCTACAGTAATACTACCCTATAGCTACAGTAATAATACTCTATATTTACAGTAATACTACCCTATAGCTACAGTAATTCTACTCTATAGCTACAGTAATACTACTCTATAGCTACAGTAATACTACCCTATAGCTACAGTAATAATACTCTATATTTACAGTAATACTACCCTATAGCTACAGTAACACTACCCTATAGCTACAGTAATAATACTCTATATTTACAGTAATTCTACTCTATAGCTACAGTAATACTACTCTATAGCTTAAAACATAAAGGCTGTGAAATATAGGAGATGTTGTGTGTGTCGTTGCTTCAGTTTTGGGGGGCAAAGTGTTGCTGCTGACTAGTTCATTCTCCAAAGGTTAATCCACTGGACTCATTCTAATGTTCCAGTTAATTACCTTCTCAGAGCTTCGAACGTTGTTTATGGAAGATGAAGAATGGAAGACGCACATCAGTGAGAAATGACTGTAATTACAGTAGTATCACCTCATTACAGGCTAACCTTGGGCTCAGGTCATGACGTCGTGGGTTGTGTTGTGTTTCCGGGATACTATACTTGTTCGTTTGTATTTTTTGGTGGAACTTGATAAAAAAAAAAGGTAATGTGGGGTTTTTTTTGCCCGAAAAGTTCAAGGTTAAATATGGAGTTCCACAAGGCTCTGTGCCGGACCAATTATTTTAATATTTATTTTATATATGTTTTTATTCTGGGACATAAGACTTGGACAAGAGACAGAATACGGAGATCAACGGGATGCGATTTTTTTTTATCTGGGACATGCAACCACCATGTGAATTGGTTAATGTAACAGACAGGAATGTATATTTGCATGGCTAATCAATGATGAACATCCAATACTCATCCTTACAGTGATGTGTTAGACGTGGATCTCTAAACTTAAAATGACAAAAGAACAATAACAATACAACCCTGTATTTGTGAGACAACAGTAGTAATTGTATTTTGAGACAACAGTAGTAATTGTATTGTGAGACAACAGTAGTAATTGTATTGTGAGACAACAGTAGTAATTGTATTGTGAGACAACAGTAGTAATTGTATTTGTGAGACAACAGTAGTAATTGTATTGTGAGACAACAGTAGTAATTGTATTTTGAGACAACAGTAGTAATTGTATTTGTGAGACAACAGTAGTAATTGTATTTTGAGACAACAGTAGTAATTGTATTTGTGAGACAACAGTAGTTATTGTATTTGTGAGACAACAGTAGTAATTGTATGTCTGAGACAACAGTAGTAATTGTATTTGTGAGACAACAGTAGTAATTGTATTTGTGAGACAACAGTAGTAATTGTATTTTGAGACAACAGTAGTAATTGTATTTTGAGACAACAGTAGTAATTGTATTTTGAGACAACAGTAGTAATTGTATTTTGAGACAACAGTAGTAATTGTATTTGTGAGACAACAGTAGTAATTGTATTTTGAGACAACAGTAGTAATTGTATTTGTGAGACAACAGTAGTAATTGTATTTTGAGACAACAGTAGTAATTGTATTTGTGAGACAACAGTAGTAATTGTATTGTGAGACAACAGTAGTAATTGTACTTGTGAGACAACAGTAGTAATTGTATTTGTGAGACAACAGTAGTAATTGTATTTGTGAGACAACAGTAGTAATTGTACTTGTGAGACAACAGTAGTAATTGTATTTTGAGACAACAGTAGTAATTGTATTTGTGAGACAACAGTAGTAATTGTATTTGTGAGACAACAGTAGTAATTGTATTTTGAGACAACAGTAGTAATTGTATGTCTGAGACAACAGTAGTAATTGTATTTGTGAGACAACAATAGTAATTGTATTTGTGAGACAACAGTAGTAATTGTATTTGTGAGACAACAGTAGTAATTGTATTTGTGAGACAACAGTAGTAATTGTATTTTGAGACAACAGTAGTAATTGTATTTTGAGACAACAGTAGTAATTGTATTTGTGAGACAACAGTAGTAATTGTATTTGTGAGACAACAGTAGTAATTGTATTTGTGAGACAACAGTAGTAATTGTATTTGTGAGACAACAGTAGTAATTGTATTTTGAGACAACAGTAGTAATTGTATTTTGAGACAACAGTAGTAATTGTATTTGTGAGACAACAGTAGTAATTGTATTTGTGAGACAACAGTAGTAATTGTATTTGTGAGACAACAGTAGTAATTGTATTTGTGAGACAACAGTAGTAATTGTATTTTGAGACAACAGTAGTAATTGTATTTGTGAGACAACAGTAGTAATTGTATTTTGAGACAACAGTAGTAATTGTATTTGTGAGACAACAGTAGTAATTGTATGTCTGAGACAACAGTAGTAATTGTATGTCTGAGACAACAGTAGTAATTGTATTTTGAGACAACAGTAGTAATTGTATTTGTGAGACAACAGTAGTAATTGTATGTCTGAGACAACAGTAGTAATTGTATTTGTGAGACAACAGTAGTAATTGTATTTTGAGACAACAGTAGTAATTGTACTTGTGAGACAACAGTAGTAATTGTATGTCTGAGACAACAGTAGTAATTGTATTTGTGAGACAACAGTAGTAATTGTACTTGTGAGACAACAGTAGTAATTGTATTTGTGAGACAACAGTAGTAATTGTATGTCTGAGACAACAGTAGTAATTGTATTTGTGAGACAACAGTAGTAATTGTATTGTGAGACAACAGTAGTAATTGTATTTGTGAGACAACAGTAGTAATTGTCTCTGTGAGACAACAGTAGTAATTGTATGTGTGAGGTAACTACCCAACAGTCTTTGTGAGATAATCCTGTGTGTTTTTCCCCTCGAGGATCAGTTTTTACTGAATCTGCCCTGAGGTTCCTCAGCTCAGTTCTGTTGACACATCTTTCATTTCTTCTCCTAATTGACTCTCAGGTCCCAGTTCTTTGCTTTGGTTTCACCTTCCTCTCTTCGTTTTTCCCTCTCTACTGTAATGAAAGGACTCCTCTCTGTCTCTCTGTCTCTCTCTCTCTCTGTCTCTCTCCAGCTCTTCCTCTCTCTCTCCCCGTCTCTCCCTCTCCCTCTTCCCCCTCTCCCTCTCCCTCTCTCTGTCTCTGTCTCTCTCCAGCTCTCTCTCTCCCTCTCCGTCTCTCCCTCTCTCCCTCTTCCCCCTCTCCCTCTCCCTCTCTCTCTCTCCCACTCCCTCTCTCCCTCTCTCTCTCCCACTCCCTCTCTCTCTCCCCCCTCTCCGTCTCTCTCCAGCTCTCTCTCTCCCTCTCCCTCTCTCTGTCTCTTTCTCTCCTACCACCTCCTATCTGGGGATGGAGGGGAGAGACTGAATTCACTGACCCATTCACACTCTCTCTCTCTCTCTCTCTCTCTCTCTCTCTCTCTATCGTCCAGACACTGTAAAGCTTTGTGATCTTTTGCGTAGGAGAGACAAGACAAGAGTCTAATGAAAAGATGAAGTACATTTTCATCCTGGTCTCTTGCAGAGCTGGGCCGGTGGATATCTCCATGCCCTCCACAGTAATAGGTTCTATATGAAGCTAGATCAATGTTTTTTTATATGAACTCAGATTAATAAAACGTTGTTTTAATGAAAACAAAGAGCTGGACAATAGAGTCATCTATCTTCAGTATTGATCCATGCCAAACCTCACACAGAGTAATCTGCTTCCTGTCCAGACCTCATACAGAGTAATCTGCTTCCTGTCTCTAATGTACTGTACTCTTCCTGTCCAGACCTCACACAGAGTAATCTGCTTCCTGTCCAAACATCACACAGAGTAATCTGCTTCCTGTCCAGACCTCATACAGAGTAATCTGCTTCCTGTCCAGACCTCATACAGAGTAATCTGCTTCCTGTCCAGACCTCATACAGAGTAATCTGCTTCCTGTCCAGACCTCACACAGAGTAATCTGCTTCCTGTCCAGACCTCACACAGAGTAATCTGCTTCCTGTCCAGACCTCACACAGAGTAATCTGCTTCCTGTCTCTAATGTACTGTACTCTTCCTGTCCAGACCTCACACAGAGTAATCTGCTTCCTGTCCAAACCTCACACAGAGTAATCTGCTTCCTGTCTCTAATGTACTGTACTCTTCCTGTCCAGACCTCATACAGAGTAATCTGCTTCCTGTCCAAACCTCACACAGAGTAATCTGCTTCCTGTCTCTAATGTACTGTACTCTTCCTGTCCAGACCTCACACAGAGTAATCTGCTTCCTGTCCAAACCTCACACAGAGTAATCTGCTTCCTGTCTCTAATGTACTGTACTCTTCCTGTCCAGACCTCATACAGAGTAATCTGCTTCATGTCTCTAATGTACTGTACTCTTCCTGTCCAGACCTCACACAGAGTAATCTGCTTCCTGTCCAGACCTCATACAGAGTAATCTGCTTCCTGTCCAGACCTCATACAGAGTAATCTGCTTCCTGTCTCTAATGTACTGTACTCTTCCTGTCCAGACCTCACACAGAGTAATCTGCTTCCTGTCCAGACCTCATACAGAGTAATCTGCTTCCTGTCTCTAATGTACTGTACTCTTCCTGTCCAGACCTCACACAGAGTAATCTGCTTCCTGTCCAGACCTCATACAGAGTAATCTGCTTCCTGTCTCTAATGTACTGTACTCTTCCTGTCCAGACCTCATACAGAGTAATCTGCTTCCTGTCTCTAATGTACCAGATTAATGTGGACTGGTGATAAACTAGGGCCAGATTAATATGGACTGGTGTCACCACTACCATTAGGACCAGATTAATGTGGACTGGTGATAAACTAGGACCAGATTAATGTGGACTGGTGATAAACTAGGACCAGATTAATATGGACTGGTGATAAACTAGGACCAGATTAATGTGGACTGGTGATAAACTAGGGCCAGATTAATATGGACTGGTAATAAACTAGGGCCAGATTAATATGGACTGGTGATAAACTAGGACCAGATTAATATGGACTGGTGATAAACTAGGACCAGATTAATATGGACTGGTGTCACCACTACCATTAGGACCAGATTAATGTGGACTGGTGATAAACTAGGACCAGATTAATGTGGACTGGTGATAAACTAGGACCAGATTAATGTGGACTGGTGATAAACTAGGACCAGATTAATATGGACTGGTGATAAACTAGGGCCAGATTAATATGGACTGGTGATAAACTAGGACCAGATTAATATGGACTGGTGATAAACTAGGGCCAGATTAATATGGACTGGTGATAAACTAGGACCAGATTAATATGGACTGGTGATAAACTAGGACCAGATTAATGTGGACT
>NC_138306.1:96800000-96885000 GCF_965601325.2 Salmo salar | reverse complement strand
CCGGTGCCCCCTGTATATAGCCTCCACATTGACTCTGTACCGGTACCCCCTGTATATAGCCTCCACATTGACTCTGTACCGGTACCCCCTGTATATAGCCTCCACATTGACTCTGTACCGGTACCCCCTGTATATAGCCTCCACATTGACTCTGTACCGGTACCCCCTGTATATAGCCTCCACATTGACTCTGTACCGGTACCCCCTGTATATAGCCTCCACATTGACTCTATACCGGTACCCCCTGTGTATTCAGCATTTCACTGTAAGGTCTACTACACCTGTTGTATTCAGCATTTCACTGTAAGGTCTACTACACCTGTTGTATTCAGCATTTCACTGTAAGGTCTACTACACCTGTTGTATTCAGCATTTCACTGTGAGGTCTACTACACCTGTTGTATTCAGTATTTCACTGTAAGGTCTACTACACCTGTTGTATTCAGCATTTCACTGTGAGGTCTACTACACCTGTTGTATTCAGCATTTCACTGTGAGGTCTACTACACCTGTTGTATTCAGCATTTCACTGTGGGGTCTACTACACCTGTTGTATTCAGCATTTCACTGTGAGGTCTACTACACCTGTTGTATTCAGCATTTCACTGTAAGGTCTACTACACCTGTTGTATTCAGCATTTCACTGTGAGGTCTACTACACCTGTTATATTCAGCATTTCACTGTGAGGTCTACTACACCTGTTGTATTCAGCATTTCACTGTGAGGTCTACTACACCTGTTGTATTCAGCATTTCACTGTAAGGTCTACTACACCTGTTGTATTCAGCATTTCACTGTGAGGTCTACTACACCTGTTGTATTCAGCATTTCACTATGAGGTCTACTACACCTGTTGTATTCAGCATTTCACTGTGAGGTCTACTACACCTGTTGTATTCAGCATTTCACTGTGAGGTCTACTACACCTGTTGTATTCAGCATTTCACTGTGAGGTCTACTACACCTGTTGTATTCGGCATTTCACTGTGAGGTCTACTACACCTGTTGTATTCAGCATTTCACTGTGAGGTCTACTACACCTGTTGTATTCAGCATTTCACTGTGAGGTCTACTACACCTGTTGTATTCAGCATTTCACTGTGAGGTCTACTACACCTGTTGTATTAAGCATTTCACTGTGAGGTCTACTACACCTGTTGTATTCAGGATTTCACTGTAAGGTCTACTACACCTGTTGTATTTATCGTATAGACAGAGTAATTACAACTTTTAAATGTTCTCTTTGTTGACAAACTCTCTGTTTTTGTAAGTACTAGGTATGTTTTGTTTAATTAAAGAGAAGCTTGTTGTTGTTTTTTTAATATCAGGTCCATATTTTCTACCTTGGTGTTTATAATTCCATAAGCAGAACCTCGTCTTTACCTTAAGTTTCAATAAGTTCAGACTCTTCAGACCCTGGTGTCCGTCGGTCTAGAATGGAGAGTATTTAAGTCGATAGGAGAGTATTTTAAGTCCACGGTCGATAGGAGAGTATTTTAAGTCCACGGTCGATAGGAGAGTATTTTAAGGCCACTGTCGATAGGAGAGTATTTTAAGTCCACGGTCGATAGGAGAGTATTTTAAGTCCACGGTCGATAGGAGAGTATTTTAAGTCCACGGTCGATAGGAGAGTATTTTAAGTCCACGGTCGATATGAGAGTATTTTAAGTCCACGGTCGATAGGAGAGTATTTTAAGTCCACGGTCGATAGGAGAGTATTTTAAGTCCACGGTCGATAGGAGAGTATTTTAAGTCCACGGTCGATAGGAGAGTATTTTAAGTCCACGGTCGATATGAGAGTATTTTAAGTCCACGGTCGATAGGAGAGTATTTTAAGTCCACGGTCGATAGGAGAGTATTTTAAGTCCACGGTCGATAGGAGAGTATTTAAGTCCACGGTCGATAGGAGAGTATTTTAAGTCCACGGTCGATAGGAGAGTATTTTAAGTCCACGGTCGATAGGAGAGTATTTAAGTCCACGGTCGATAGGAGAGTATTTAAGTCCACGGTCGATAGGAGAGTATTTAAGTCCACGGTCGATAGGAGAGTATTTTAAGTCCACGGTCGATAGGAGAGTATTTAAGTCCACGGTCGATAGGAGAGTATTTTAAGTCCACGGTCGATAGGAGAGTATTTAAGTCCACGGTCGATAGGAGAGTATTTAAGTCCACGGTCGATAGGAGAGTATTTTAAGTCCACGGTCGATAGGAGAGTATTTAAGTCCACGGTCGATATGAGAGTATTTTAAGTCCACGGTCGATAGGAGAGTATTTAAGTCCACGGTCGATAGGAGAGTATTTAAGTCCACGGTCGATAGGAGAGTATTTAAGTCCACGGTCGATAGGAGAGTATTTTAAGTCCACGGTCGATAGGAGAGTATTTTAAGTCCACGGTCGATAGGAGAGTATTTAAGTCCACGGTCGATATGAGAGTATTTTAAGTCCACGGTCGATAGGAGAGTATTTAAGTCCACGGTCGATAGGAGAGTATTTAAGTCCACGGTCGATAGGAGAGTATTTAAGTCCACGGTCGATAGGAGAGTATTTTAAGTCCACGTCGATAGGAGAGTATTTTAAGTCCACGGTCGATAGGAGAGTATTTAAGCCCACGGTCGATAGGAGAGTATTTAAGCCCACGGTCGATAGGAGAGTATTTAAGTCCACGGTCGATAGGAGAGTATTTATGATGATGGAGCTACAGCATGATGGAGCTACGGCATGATGGAGCTTCCAGCTGTTCCAAGAACGGACCCATGTTTCCGAGGAGATGGATGTCTCTGCACGTTCCTCCCCCCTTCCTCCCCTCTCCTCCCCCGTCTTCTCCACAGTAGGTTAACTGGGTGTGTCTCTCTGTATATACCTGTACTACTTGGCTGATTGTAAAGTAGGTTAGTTAACTGGGTGTGTCTCTCTGTATATCCCTGTCCTACTTGGCTGATTTTAAAGTAGGTTAGTCTTCGCCACAGTAGGTTAACTGGGTGTGTCTGTCTGTATATCCCCGTCCTACTTGGCTGATTGTAAAGTAGGTTCGTTAACTGGGTGTGTCTCTCTGTATATCCCAGTACTACTTGGCTGATTGTAAAGTAGGTTAGTTAACTGGGTGTGTCTCTCTGTATATCCCAGTCCTACTTGGCTGATTGTAAAGTAGGTTGGTTAACTGGGTGTGTCTCTCTGTGTATCCCCGTTCTACTTGGCTGATTGTAAAGTAGGTTAGTTAACTGGGTGTGTCTCTCTGTATATCCCTGTCCTACTTGGCTGATTGTAAAGTAGGTTAGTTAACTGGGTGTGTCTCTCTGTGTATCCCAGTCCTACTTGGCTGATTGTAAAGTAGGTTAGTTAACTGGGTGTGTCTCTCTGTATATCTCTGTCCTACTTGGCTGATTGTAAAGTAGGTTAGTTAACTGGGTTTGTCTCTCTGTATATCTCTGTCCTACTTGGCTGATTGTAAAGTAGGTTAGTTAACTGGGTGTGTCTCTCTGTGTATCCCAGTCCTACTTGGCTGATTGTAAAGTAGGTTAGTTAACTGGGTGTGTCTCTCTGTATTTCCCTGTCCTACTTGGCTGATTGTAAAGTAGGTTAGTTAACTGGGTGTGTCTCTCTGTATATCCCTGTCCTACTTGGCTGATTGTAAAGTAGGTTAGTTAACTGGGTGTGTCTCTCTGTATATCTCAGTCCTACTTGGCTGATTGTAAAGTAGGTTAGTTAACTGGGTTTGTCTCTCTGTATATCTCTGTTCTACTTGGCTGATTGTAAAGTAGGTTAGTCTTCTCCACAGTAGGTTAACTGGGTGTGTCTCTCTGTATATCCCAGTCCTACTTGGCTGATTGTAAAGTAGGTTAGTCTTCTCCACAGTAGGTTAACTGGGTTTGTCTCTCTGTGTATCCCAGTCCTACTTGGCTGATTGTAAAGTAGGTTAGTTAACTGGGTGTGTCTCTCTGTATATCCCAGTCCTACTTGGCTGATTGTAAAGTAGGTTGGTTAACTGGGTGTGTCTCTCTGTGTATCCTTGTACTACTTGGCTGATTGTAAAGTAGGTTAGTTAACTGGGTGTGTCTCTCTGTATATCCCTGTCCTACTTGGCTGATTGTAAAGTAGGTTAGTTAACTGGGTGTGTCTCTCTGTGTATCCCAGTCCTACTTGGCTGATTGTAAAGTAGGTTAGTTAACTGGGTGTGTCTCTCTGTATATCTCTGTCCTACTTGGCTGTTTGTAAAGTAGGTTAGTTAACTGGGTGTGTATCTCTGTATATCTCTGTCCTACTTGGCTGATTGTAAAGTAGGTTAGTTAACTGGGTGTGTCTCTCTGTGTATCCCAGTCCTACTTGGCTGATTGTAAAGTAGGTTAGTTAACTGGGTGTGTCTCTCTGTATATCTCTGTCCTACTTGGCTGATTGTAAAGTAGGTTAGTTAACTGGGTTTGTCTCTCTGTATATCTCTGTCCTACTTGGCTGATTGTAAAGTAGGTTAGTTAACTGGGTGTGTCTCTCTGTATTTCCCTGTCCTACTTGGCTGATTGTAAAGTAGGTTGGTTAACTGGGTGTGTCTCTCTGTGTATCCCAATCCTACTTGGCTGATTGTAAAGTAGGTTAGTTAACTGGGTGTGTCTCTCTGTATTTCCCTGTCCTACTTGGCTGATTGTAAAGTAGGTTAGTTAACTGGGTGTGTCTCTCTGTATATCTCTGTCCTACTTGGCTGATTGTAAAGTAGGTTAGTTAACTGGGTGTGTCTCTCTGTATATCTCTGTCCTACTTGGCTGATTGTAAAGTAGGTTAGTTAACTGGGTGTGTCTCTCTGTATATCTCTGTCCTACTTGGCTGATTGTAAAGTAGGTTAGTTAACTGGGTGTGTCTCTCTGTATATCTCTGTCCTACTTGGCTGATTGTAAAGTAGGTTAGTTAACTGGGTGTGTCTCTCTGTATATCTCTGTCCTACTTGGCTGATTGTAAAGTAGGTTAGTTAACTGGGTGTGTCTCTCTGTATATCTCTGTCCTACTTGGCTGATTGTAAAGTAGGTTAGTTAACTGGGTGTGTCTCTCTGTGTATCCCAGTGCTACTTGGCTGATTGTAAAGTAGGTTAGTTAACTGGGTGTGTCTCTCTGTATATCTCTGTCCTACTTGGCTGATTGTAAAGTAGGTTAGTTAACTGGGTTTGTCTCTCTGTATATCTCTGTCCTACTTGGCTGTTTGTAAAGTAGGTTAGTTAACTGGGTGTGTATCTCTGTATATCTCTGTCCTACTTGGCTGATTGTAAAGTAGGTTAGTTAACTGGGTGTGTCTCTCTGTGTATCCCAGTCCTACTTGGCTGATTGTAAAGTAGGTTAGTTAACTGGGTGTGTCTCTTTGTATATCTCTGTCCTACTTGGCTGATTGTAAAGTAGGTTAGTTAACTGGGTGTGTCTCTCTGTATTTCCCTGTCCTACTTGGCTGATTGTAAAGTAGGTTAGTTAACTGGGTGTGTCTCTCTGTGGTCGCCCAGGTGTTCCAGGGGTGTGGTCAGCCCAAGCCGTCTGGGATGGCCGGCAGCAGATCAACCAGGGGAATCTCTGATGTCTTCAACGCCCGCTTCAGACCCTACAGCCCAGAGGAGAGGCCCACTACGGCCGCTGGCACCAGCCTGGACAGACTGGTAAGAGAGGAGGACAGGGAAGAGGACAGACTGGAGGGATAGGAGGACAGACTGGTAGGAGAGGAGGACAGGGAAGAGGACAGACTGGTAAGAGAGGAGGACAGGGAGGTGGACAGACTGGTAGGAGAGGAGGACAGGGAAGAGGACAGACTGGTAAGAGAGGAGGACAGGGAGGTGGACAGACTGGTAAGAGAGGAGGACAGACTGGTAAGAGAGGAGGACAGACTGGTAAGAGAGGAGGACAGACTGGTAAGAGAGGAGGACAGAGAGGAGGACAGACTGGTAAGAGAGGAGGACTGGGAGGAGGACAGACTGGTAGGAGAGGAGGACAGACTGGTAGGAGAGGAGGACTGGGAGGAGGACAGACTGGTAAGAGAGGAGGACTGGGAGGAGGACAGACTGGTAAGAGAGGAGGACAGACTGGTAAGAGAGGAGGACAGACTGGTAGGAGAGGAGGACTGGGAGGAGGACAGACTGGTAAGAGAGGAGGACAGACTGGTAAGAGAGGAGGACAGACTGGTAAGAGAGGAGGACAGTGGGTGGCAGGGAGAGGACCTCTGTAGTATCAGAGTATCTATCAATGTTATAGAAGTCACTATCTCTGTGGAATCGTACTGTCTCCTGAGAGAACCAGCAGAGAGATAGTTGGAGATTAAATCGCTGTTATATTAACCCAATGTGAGTCCAAAATGGAACCCTATTCCCTATATAGTGCACTAGTTTTGATGGCCCCGGGTCAAAAGGTAGTGCAGAATAAAAAGGGAATGGGGCTCCATTTGGAACACAATCCCCCTCCTTTCTGTTGAATCCTCAGCTCCATGTTCAGGTCATGGCTCTGTGTTGAGTCATAAACTGACTTGACGCCCTCGTTCTCCCACCGTCTTCTCATCTCCCCAAGGGGGGGAAGAGAGTGAAGTGTGCACTCTGCTCTCAAGCACTCTTTCACTCTACTGTTACCTTGGTGGTCAAACCCTGGAGGGTTTTATGGGAACAGAGAGCTGGTGGTCAAACCCTGGAGGGTTTTATGGGAACAGAGAGCTGGTGGTCAAACCCTGGAGGGTTTTATGGGAACAGAGAGCTGGTGGTCAAACCCTGGAGGGTTTTATGGGAACAGAGAGCTGGTGGTTAAACCCTGGAGGGTTTTATGGGAACAGAGAGCTGGTGGTCAAACCCTGGAGGGTTTTATGGGAACAGAGAGCTGGTGGTCAAACCCTGGAGGGTTTTATGGGAACAGAGAGCTGGTGGTTAAACCCTGGAGGGTTTTATGGGAACAGAGAGCTGGTGGTCAAATCATGGAGGGTTTTATGGGAACAGAGAGCTGGTGGTCAAACCCTGGAGGGTTTTATGGGAACAGAGAGCTGGTGGTTAAACCCTGGAGGGTTTTATGGGAACAGAGAGCTGGTGGTCAAACCCTGGAGGGTTTTATGGGAACAGAGAGCTGGTGGTTAAACCCTGGAGGGTTTTATGGGAACAAAGAGCTCAAGGAAACAACACATGCATGTCAATACATATTTACATACATTACCCCTCCAGGATGATACATTACCCCTCCCAGGATGATACATTACCCCTCCCAGGATGATACATTACCCCTCCAAGGATGATACATTACCCCTCCAAGGATGATACATTACCCCTCCCAGGATGATACATTACCCCTCCCAGGATGATACATTACCCCTCCAAGGATGATACATTACCCCTCCCAGGATGATACATTACCCCTCCCAGGATGATACATTACCCCTCCAAGGATGATACATTACCCCTCCAAGGATGATACATTACCCCTCCAGGATGATATATTACACCTCCCAGGATGATACATTACCCCTCCAGGATGATACATTACCCCTCCAGGATGATATATTACACCTCTCAGGATGATACATTACCCCTCCAGGATGATACATTACCCCTCCAGGATGATACATTACCCCTCCCAGGATGATACATTACCCCTCCCAGGATGATACATTACCCCTCCAAGGATGATACATTACCCCTCCCAGGATGATACATTACCCCTCCCAGGATGATACATTACCCCTCCAGGATGAAACATTACCCCTCCCAGGATGATACATTACCCCTCCCAGGATGATACATTACCCCTCCCAGGATGATACATTACCCCTCCCAGGATGATACATTACCCCTCCAGGATCAGGATGATACATTACCCCTCCCAGGATGATACATTACCCCTCCAGGATCAGGATGATACATTACCCCTCCAGGATGATACATTACCCCTCCCAAGATGATATATTACCCTCCAGGATGATACATTACCCATCCCTGGATGATACATTACCCCTCAAGGATGATACATTACCCCTCCCTGGATGATACATTACCCCTCCAGGATCAGGATGATACATTACCCCTCCAGGATGATACATTACCCCTCCCAAGATGATATATTACCCTCCAGGATGATACATTACCCCTCCCTGGATGATACATTACCCCTCAAGGATGATACATTACCCCTCCCTGGATGATACATTACCCCTCCAGGATGATACATTACCCCTCCAGGATGATACATTACCCCTCCCAGGATGATGCATTACCCCTACAGGATTATATATTAACCCTCCCAGGATGATACATTACCTCTCCAGAATGATACATTAACCCTCCCAGGATGATACATTACCCCTCCCAGGATGATACATTACCCCTCCCAGGATGATACATTACCCCTCCAGGATGACACATTACCCTTCCCAGGATGATACATTACCCCTCCCAGGATGATACATTACCCCTCCAGGATGATACATTACCCCTCCAGGATGATACATTACCCCTCCCAGGACCTCCCATTATGATACATTACCCCTCCCTGGATGATACATTACCCCTCCAGGATGATACATTACCCATCCCGGATGATACATTACCCCTCCAGGATGATACATTACCCCTCCAGGATGATACATTACCCATCCCGGATGATACATTACCCCTCCAGGATGATACATTACCCCTCCCAGGATGATACATTACCCTCCCAGGATGATACATTACCCCTCCCAGGATGATACATTACCCCTCCCAGGATGATACGTTACCCCTCCCAGGATGATAATAACAGGAACTTGTCTTAGTAAAGATGTATATTGAAGAGAGAATTTTATAATACATAATACATTTTATAATACATAATAATACATAATGATTGAGACAGGTGCATTAACATGAGTGGAGAGGTGCTTAGACTCCCAAAGAGAGAGGAGGTAGGGGAATTAAGTATCTTGCCAGGACTATTTATCGCTTGCTATGGTTGCTGTTGGTTTCCAAACTAATGCATATATTCATAGCATTGTATGTTTTATTTCTCTCTCTGTGTCTCTCTCTCTCTCTCTGCCTTTCTATTAAATCCCTCTCTTCTCTGTTTCTCTGCTGCTCCCAGAGGATAGTGTGGAGGACAATGCAACACGGCGTAAGCTCTCCTTTCAATCCTCTTACCTCAACTCATCTCATCTGTCTTGTGGATCTGCCCTGTCCTCTTCCTACTTGTCAACATTACCCTCAGAGAGATGCATCGCTGTAGTCTGTCTGATGCTGCTACAGGAGGCTGTAGTCTAGCTGTATAGCTACAGGAGGCTGTAGTCTAGCTGTATAGCTGTGGTGTCTGATGCTGCTACAGGAGGCTGTAGTCTACCTGTATAGCTGTATTGTCTGATTCTGCTACAGGAGGCTGTAGTCTAGCTGTATAGCTGTAATGTCTGATTCTGCTACAGGAGGCTGTAGTCTAGCTGTATAGCTGTAGTGTCTGATGCTGCTACAGGAGGCTGTAGTCTAGCTGTATAGCTACAGGAGGCTGTAGTCTAGCTGTATAGCTGTAGTGTCTGATTCTGCTACAGGAGGCTGTAGTCTAGCTGTATAGCTACAGGAGGCTGTGATCTAGCTGTATAGCTGTGGTGTCTGATGCTGCTACAGGAGGCTGTAGTCTAGCTGTATAGCTGTATTGTCTGATTCTGCTACAGGAGGCTGTAGTCTAGCTGTATAGCTGTAATGTCTGATTCTGCTACAGGAGGCTGTAGTCTAGCTGTATATTTACAGGAGGCTGTAGTCTAGCTGTATAGCTGTAGTGTCTGATTCTGCTACAGGAGGCTGTAGTCTAGCTGTATAGCTGTAGTGTCTGATGCTGCTACAGGAGGCTGTAGACTAGCTGTATAGCTACAGGAGGCTGTAGTCTAGCTGTATAGCTGTATAGCTGTAGTCTAGCTGTATAGCTACAGGAGGCAGTAGTCTAGCTGTATAGCTACAGGAGGCTTTAGTCTAGCTGTATAGCTACAGGAGGCTGTAGTCTAGCTGTATAGCTACATGAGGCTGTAGTCTAGCTGTATAGCTGTAGTGTCTGATTCTGCTACAGGAGGCTGTAGTCTAGCTGTATAGCTACAGGAGGCTGTAGTCTAGCTGTATCACTGTAGTGTCTGATTCTGCTACAGGAGGCTGTAGTCTAGCTGTAGTGTCTGATTCTGCTACAGGAGGCTGTAGTCTAGCTGTATAGCTGTAGTGTCTGATTCTGCTACAGGAGGCTGTAGTTTAGCTGTATTGCTGTAGTGTCTGATTCTGCTACAGGAAGCTGTAGTCTAGCTGTATAGCTACAGGAGGCTGTAGTCTAGCTGCATAGCTACAGGAGGCTGTAGTCCAGCTGTATAGCTACAGGAGGCTGTAGTCTAGCTGTATAGCTACAGGAGGCTGTAGTCTAGCTGTATAGCTACAGGAGGCTGTAGTCTAGCTGTATAGCTGTAGTGTCTGATTCTGCTACAGGAGGCTGTAGTCTAGCTGTATAGTTGTAGTGTCTGATGCTGCTACAGGAGGCTGTAGTCTAGCTGTATAGCTGTAGTGTCTGATTATGCTACAGGAGGCTGTAGTCTAGCTGTATAGCTGTAGTGTCTGATTCTGCTACAGGAGGCTGAAGTCTTGCTGTATAGCTACAGGAGGCTGTAGTCTAGCTGTATAGCTGTAGTCTAGCTGTATAGCTACAGGAGGCTGTAGTCCAGCTGTATAGCTACAGGAGGCTGTAGTCTAGCTGTATAGCTACAGGAGGCTGTAGTCTAGCTGTATAGCTACAGGAGGCTGTAGTCTAGCTGTATAGCTACAGGAGGCTGTAGTCTAGCTGTATAGCTGTAGTGTCTGATTCTGCTACAGGAGGCTGTAGTCTAGCTGTATAGTTGTAGTGTCTGATGCTGCTACAGGAGGCTGTAGTCTAGCTGTATAGCTGTAGTGTCTGATTATGCTACAGGAGGCTGTAGTCTAGCTGTATAGCTGTAGTGTCTGATTCTGCTACAGGAGGCTGTAGTCTAGCTGTATAGCTACAGGAGGCTGTAGTCTAGCTGTATAGCTGTAGTGTCTGATTCTGCTACAGGAGGCTGTAGTCTAGCTGTATAGCTACAGGAGGCTGTGATCTAGCTGTATAGCTGTGGTGTCTGATGCTGCTACAGGAGGCTGTAGTCTAGCTGTATAGCTGTATTGTCTGATTCTGCTACAGGAGGCTGTAGTCTAGCTGTATAGCTGTAATGTCTGATTCTGCTACAGGAGGCTGTAGTCTAGCTGTATATTTACAGGAGGCTGTAGTCTAGCTGTATAGCTGTAGTGTCTGATTCTGCTACAGGAGGCTGTAGTCTAGCTGTATAGCTGTAGTGTCTGATGCTGCTACAGGAGGCTGTAGACTAGCTGTATAGCTACAGGAGGCTGTAGTCTAGCTGTATAGCTGTATAGCTGTAGTCTAGCTGTATAGCTACAGGAGGCAGTAGTCTAGCTGTATAGCTACAGGAGGCTTTAGTCTATCTGTATAGCTACAGGAGGCTGTAGTCTAGCTGTATAGCTACATGAGGCTGTAGTCTAGCTGTATAGCTGTAGTGTCTGATTCTGCTACAGGAGGCTGTAGTCTAGCTGTATAGCTACAGGAGGCTGTAGTCTAGCTGTATCACTGTAGTGTCTGATTCTGCTACAGGAGGCTGTAGTCTAGCTGTAGTGTCTGATTCTGCTACAGGAGGCTGTAGTCTAGCTGTATAGCTGTAGTGTCTGATTCTGCTACAGGAGGCTGTAGTTTAGCTGTATTGCTGTAGTGTCTGATTCTGCTACAGGAGGCTGTAGTCCAGCTGTATAGCTACAGGAGGCTGTAGTCTAGCTGCATAGCTACAGGAGGCTGTAGTCCAGCTGTATAGCTACAGGAGGCTGTAGTCTAGCTGTATAGCTACAGGAGGCTGTAGTCTAGCTGTATAGCTACAGGAGGCTGTAGTCTAGCTGTATAGCTGTAGTGTCTGATTCTGCTACAGGAGGCTGTAGTCTAGCTGTATAGTTGTAGTGTCTGATGCTGCTACAGGAGGCTGTAGTCTAGCTGTATAGCTGTAGTGTCTGATTATGCTACAGGAGGCTGTAGTCTAGCTGTATAGCTGTAGTGTCTGATTCTGCTACAGGAGGCTGAAGTCTTGCTGTATAGCTACAGGAGGCTGTAGTCTAGCTGTATAGCTGTAGTCTAGCTGTATAGCTACAGGAGGCTGTAGTCCAGCTGTATAGCTACAGGAGGCTGTAGTCTAGCTGTATAGCTACAGGAGGCTGTAGTCTAGCTGTATAGCTACAGGAGGCTGTAGTCTAGCTGTATAGCTACAGGAGGCTGTAGTCTAGCTGTATAGCTGTAGTGTCTGATTCTGCTACAGGAGGCTGTAGTCTAGCTGTATAGTTGTAGTGTCTGATGCTGCTACAGGAGGCTGTAGTCTAGCTGTATAGCTGTAGTGTCTGATTATGCTACAGGAGGCTGTAGTCTAGCTGTATAGCTGTAGTGTCTGATTCTGCTACAGGAGGCTGAAGTCTAGCTGTATAGCTACAGGAGGCTGTAGTCTAGCTGTATAGCTGTAGTCTAGCTGTATAGCTACAGGAGGCTGTAGTCTAGCTGTATAGCTACAGGAGGCTGTAGTCTAGCTGTATAGCTACAGGAGGCTGTAGTCTAGCTGTATAGCTGTAGTGTCTGATTCTGCTACAGGAGGCTGTAGTCTAGCTGTATAGCTGTAGTGTCTGATTCTGCTACAGGAGGCTGTAGTCTAGCTGTATATCTACAGGAGGCTGTAGTCTAGCTGTATAGCTACAGGAGGCTGTAGTCTAGCTGTATAGCTGTAGTGTCTGATTCTGCTACAGGAGGCTGTAGTCTAGCTGTATAGCTACAGGAGGCTGTAGTCTGGCTGTATAGCTACAGGAGGCTGTAGTCTAGCTGTATAGCTGTAGTGTCTGATTCTGCTACAGGAGGCTGTAGTCTAGCTGTATAGCTGTAGTGTCGGATTCTGCTACAGGAGGCTGTAGTCTAGCTGTATAGCTACAGGAGGCTGTAGTCTAGCTGTATAGCTGTAGTGTCTGATTCTGCTACAGGAGGCTGTAGTCTAGCTGTATAGGTACAGGAGGCTGTAGTCTAGCTGTATAGCTGTAGTGTCTGATTCTGCTACAGGAGGCTGTAGTCTAGCTGTATAGCTGTAGTGTCTGATTCTGCTACAGGAAGCTGTAGCCTAGCTGTATAGCTGTAGTGTCTGATTCTGCTACAGGAGGCTGTAGTCTAGCTGTATAGCTGTAGTGTCTGATTCTGCTACAGGAAGCTGTAGTCTAGCTGTATAGCTACAGGAGGCTGTAGTCTAGCTGTATAGCTACAGGAGGCTGAAGTCTAGCTGTATAGCTACAGGAGGCTGTAGTCTAGCTGTATAGCTGTAGTCTAGCTGTATAGGTACAGGAGGCTGTAGTCTAACTGTATAGCTACAGGAGGCTGTAGTCTAGCTGTATAGCTGTAGTCTAGCTGTATAGGTACAGGAGGCTGTAGTCTAACTGTATAGCTACAGGAGGCTGTAGTCTAGCTGTATAGCTGTAGTCTAGCTGTATAGGTACAGGAGGCTGTAGTCTAGCTGTATAGCTGTAGTCTAGCTGTATAGGTACAGGAGGCTGTAGTCTAGCTGTATAGCTGTAGTCTAGCTGTATAGGTACACGAGGCTGTAGTCTAGCTGTATAGCTACAGGAGGCTGTAGTCTAGCTCTATAGCTACAGGAGGCTGAAGTCCAGTTGTATAGCTGTAGTCTAGCTGTATAGCTACAGGAGGCTGTAGTCTAGCTGTATAGCTACAGGAGGCTGTAGTCTAGCAGTATAGCTACAGGAGGCATTAGTCTAGCTGTATAGCTGTAGTGTCTGATTCTGCTACAGGAGGCTGTAGTCTAGCTGTATCGCTGTAGTGTCTGATTCTGTTACAGGAGGCTGTAGTCTAGCTGTAGTGTCTGATTCTAATACAGGAGGCTGTAGTCTAGCTGTATAGCTACAGGAGGCTGTAGTCTAGCTGTATAGGTACAGGAGGCTGTAGTCTAGCTGTATAGCTGTAGTGTCTGATTCTGCTACAGGAGGCTGTAGTCTAGCTGTATCGCTTTAGTGTCTGATTCTGTTACAGGAGGCTGTAGTCTAGCTGTAGTGTCTGATTCTGCTACAGGAGGCTGTAGTCTAGCTGTATAGCTACAGGAGGCTGTAGTCTAGCTGTATAGCTACAGGAGAGTGTGCAAAGCTGTCATCAAGACAAAGGGTGACAACTTTGAAGAATCTCAAATATAAAATATATTTTGATTTCTTTTAACACTTATTTTGGTTACTACATGACTCCATATGTGTTATTTCATAGTTTTGATGTCTTCACTATTATTCTACAATGTAGTAGGTGTTGTAAAACTTTTGACTGTTACTGTATATGATGGATGCCGGTGGCCAATCCTCATAGACTTTAGTTTTTGACAATCCCTTACCTTCCCCCCAAGGTAGAACAAAACAACATCATGTAATTTATGGACCGGTCAGAATAATACCAGGCTGGATGGGGAAGGGGAAAGGGGGAAGCTCATGTAACACTATATTCCAAGCTCTATTATTTCTGTAACGGTTGTCCGAAGGAGTAGACCAAGGTGCAGCGTGGGTAAGTGTTCATCTTGATATTTTTTTTTTTTTTTTTAACTCAGAACACTTATTAAAAAAGCAAAATAATAAACAATGGAAAAACAACCCGTCACGTCTTGCAGAGCAGTACAATGGGAAAAAAGGACTGCCTAAGTATGGTTCCCAATCAGAGACAACGATAGGCAGCTGCCTCTGATTGGAAACCATACCTGGCCAAAACATAGAAATATAAAACATAGAATGCCCATCCCATATCACACCCTGACCTAATTAAACAGAGAAATAAACCATCTCTCTCAGGTCAGGGCGTGACAATTGTAAAAATGTGGAATACAAGTAGTCCGTTATCTGCCCTATACACACAAATAAACAGCGTTAGGTCTTAATACCTCTTGGAAACAGAGATCTATAAACACAGAGATACAACAGGTGGAAACAGATACCTTTAAACACAGAGATACAACAGGTGGAAACAGAGATCTATAAACACAGACATACAACAGGTGGAAACAGATACCTTTAAACACAGAGATACAACAGGTGGAAACAGATACCTTTAAACACAGAGATACAACAGGTGGAAACAGAGATCTATAAACACAGAGATACAACAGGTGGAAACACAGAGATACAACAGGTGGAAACAGAGATCTATAAACACAGAGATACAACAGGTGGAAACAGAGGACCTATAAACACAGACATACAACAGGTGGAAACAGAGATCTATAAACACAGAGATACAACAGGTGGAAACAGAGTTCTATAAACACAGACATACAACAGGTGGAAACAGAGGACCTATAAACACAGAGATACAACAGGTGGAAACAGAGATCTATAAACACAGAGATACAACAGGTGGAAACAGAGATCTATAAACACAGACATACAACAGGTGGAAACAGAGGACCTATAAACACAGACATACAACAGGTGGAAACAGAGGTCTATAAACACAGAGATACAACAGGTGGAAACAGAGATCTATAAACACAGAGATACAACAGGTGGAAACAGTGTACCTTTAAACACAGAGATACAACAGGTGGAAACAGATACCTTTAATAAACACAGATACAACAGGTGGAAACATCAACAAAAGATATTTATGATGAATGGAAGTTTTACTTTTCAGTAGCTGATTTTGATAGAACTTTCCAAGTCGGATGTGTTCTCATTCAGTGCTGTATTGTCCTGCCTGACAAAAATAAATATAGTTTTAACGTTTATTTTGATGTTGTGCCTTAATGAAAACAAGTGAGCTCGGACATCGAAATTAAACGAAAGTTCCTTGAAGGGGTTTGAATCTTTCAACTCGTGTAATTTTAATCACAGATTTTTGGTTCAGGGATCCCATTTTACCTCAAATCCAAAATGACGTCCAAAATATTAACATTGGCCTCCGGTTAAAAGTAGTGCACTATATAGGGAATATTGTGCCATTTGGGACACGGACATATTCTCCCAGAGCCTGAGTTACAGTGTGGATCAGTGGATCAGAGTAATGAGGACTCTACTTCCTGAGTTACAGTGTGGATCAGAGTAATGAGGACTCTACTTCCTGAGTTACAGTGTGGATCAGAGTAATGAGGACTCTACTTCCTGAGTTACAGTGTGGATCAGTGGATCAGAGTAATGAGGACTCTACTTCCTGAGTTACAGTGTGGATCAGTGGATCAGAGTAATGAGGACTCTACTTCCTGAGTTACAGTGTGGATCAGAGTAATGAGGACTCTACTTCCTGAGTTACAGTGTGGATCAGTGGATCAGAGTAATGAGGACTCTACTTCCTGAGTTACAGTGTGGATCAGAGTAATGAGGACTCTACTTCCTGAGTTACAGTGTGGATCAGTGGATCAGAGTAATGAGGACTCTACTTCCTGAGTTACAGTGTGGATCAGTGGATCAGAGTAATGAGGACTCTACTTCCTGAGTTACAGTGTGGATCAGAGTAATGAGGACTCTACTTCCTGAGTTACAGTGTGGATCAGAGTAATGAGGACTACTTCCTGAGTTACAGTGTGGATCAGTGAATCAGAGTAATGAGGACTCTACTTCCTGAGTTACAGTGTGGATCAGAGTAATGAGGACTCTACTTCCTGAGTTACAGTGTGGATCAGTGGATCAGAGTAATGAGGACTCTACTTCCTGAGTTACAGTGTGGATCAGAGTAATGAGGACTCTACTTCCTGAGTTACAGTGTGGATCAGTGGATCAGAGTAATGAGGACTCTCCTTCCTGAGTTACAGTGTGGATCAGTGGATCAGAGTAATGAGGACTCTACTTCCTGAGTTACAGTGTGGATCAGAGTAATGAGGACTCTACTTCCTGAGTTACAGTGTGGATCAGAGTAATGAGGACTCTACTTCCTGAGTTACAGTGTGGATCAGAGTAATGAGGACTCTACTTCCTGAGTTACAGTGTGGATCAGAGTAATGAGGACTACTTCCTGAGTTACAGTGTGGATCAGTGGATCAGAGTAATGAGGACTCTACTTCCTGAGTTACAGTGTGGATCAGAGTAATGAGGACTCTACTTCCTGAGTTACAGTGTGGATCAGAGTAATGAGGACTACTTCCTGAGTTACAGTGTGGATCAGTGAATCAGAGTAATGAGGACTCTACTTCCTGAGTTACAGTGTGGATCAGAGTAATGAGGACTCTACTTCCTGAGTTACAGTGTGGATCAGTGGATCAGAGTAATGAGGACTCTACTTCCTGAGTTACAGTGTGGATCAGTGGACAGAGTAATGAGGACTCTACTTCCTGAGTTACAGTGTGGATCAGAGTAATGAGGACTACTTCCTGAGTTACAGTGTGGATCAGTGGATCAGAGTAATGAGGACTCTACTTCCTGAGTTACAGTGTGGATCAGTGGATCAGAGTAATGAGGACTCTACTTCCTGAGTTACAGTGTGGATCAGAGTAATGAGGACTCTACTTCCTGAGTTACAGTGTGGATCAGAGTAATGAGGACTCTACTTCCTGAGTTACAGTGTGGATCAGAGTAATGAGGACTCTACTTCCTGAGTTACAGTGTGGATCAGTGGATCAGAGTAATGAGGACTCTCCTTCCTGAGTTACAGTGTGGATCAGTGGATCAGAGTAATGAGGACTCTACTTCCTGAGTTACAGTGTGGATCAGAGTAATGAGGACTCTACTTCCTGAGTTACAGTGTGGATCAGAGTAATGAGGACTCTACTTCCTGAGTTACAGTGTGGATCAGAGTAATGAGGACTACTTCCTGAGTTACAGTGTGGATCAGTGGATCAGAGTAATGAGGACTCTACTTCCTGAGTTACAGTGTGGATCAGTGGTCAGAGTAATGAGGACTCTACTTCCTGAGTTACAGTGTGGATCAGAGTAATGAGGACTACTTCCTGAGTTACAGTGTGGATCAGTGGATCTGAGTAATGAGGACTCTACTTCCTGAGTTACAGTGATGATCAGTGGATCAGAGTAATGAGGACTCTACTTCCTGAGTTACAGTGTGGATCAGAGTAATGAGGACCTCTACTTCCTGAGTTACAGTGTGGATCAGAGTAATGAGGACTCTACTTCCTGAGTTACAGTGTGGATCAGAGTAATGAGGACTCTATTTCCTGAGTTACAGTGTGGATCAGTGGATCAGAGTAATGAGGACTCTACTTCCTGAGTTACAGTGTGGATCAGTGGATCAGAGTAATGAGGACTCTACTTCCTGAGTTACAGTGTGGATCAGTGGATCAGAGTAATGAGGACTCTACTTCCTGGGTTACAGTGTGGATCAGTGGACAGAGTAATGAGGACTCTACTTCCTGAGTTACAGTGTGGATCAGTGGATCAGAGTAATGAGGACTCTACTTCCTGAGTTACAGTGTGGATCAGAGTGATGAGGACTCTACTTCCTGAGTTACAGTGTGGATCAGAGTAATGAGGACTCTACTTCCTGAGTTACAGTGTGGATCAGTGGATCAGAGTAATGAGGACTCTACTTCCTGAGTTACAGTGTGGATCAGTGGACAGAGTAATGAGGACTCTACTTCCTGAGTTACAGTGTGGATCAGAGTAATGAGGACTCTACTTCCTGAGTTACAGTGTGGATCAGAGTAATGAGGACTCTACTTCCTGAGTTTCTCTGTTCTACCGTGCTAAGTGTGCTGTAGTACCTTCCGTTTCTATGACTACAGGTCGAAAGGTGGATTGATTTATATGGTAATTCGACCTCCCTTAATATTCAGAACAGCACACAGGGGGACAAACACCTACCTGGAGGGGACAGCATTCCCTCAGCACACAGGGGGACAAACACCTACCTGGAGGGGACAGCATTCCCTCAGCACACAGGGGGACAAACACCTACCTGGAGGGGACAGCATTCCCTCAGCACACAGGGGGACAAACACCTACCTGGAGGGGACAGCATTCCCTCAGCACACAGGGGGACAAACACCTACCTGGAGGGGACAGCATTCCCTCAGCACACAGGGGGACAAACACCTACCTGGAGGGGACAGCATTCCCACAGCACACAGGGGGACAAACACCTACCTGGAGGGGACAGCATTCCCTCAGCACACAGGGGGACAAACACCTACCTGGAGGGGACAGCATTCCCTCAGCACACAGGGGGACAAACACCTACCTGGAGGGGACAGCATTCCCTCAGCACACAGGGGGGACAAACACCTACCTGGAGGGGACAGCATTCCCTCCCCCATATACCCCCCCCCAGGCACAACTATGAATGACAACATAACCAACAAAAATGGGTCACAAGTCCTGCAGCTCATGATCTTTGCAACCCCCCGAGGTGAGATCTTGCATGGGAGCCCCCAGGCCGAGAGAGATTGACTGTCACATCCTGACCAGTAAAAGGGGTTATTTGTTATTGTAGTTTGGTCAGGGCGTGGCAGAGGGTGTGTTTGTTTAGTGTGTTTCGGGGTTTGTTGGGCAATGTTCTATGTTAGTCTATTTCTATGTCTGTGTCTAGTTGATCTATTTCTATGCTTAGTTTATTAGGTTGACCTTCAATTGGAGGCAGCTGTTCCTCGTTGCCTCTAATTGAAGGTCCTATTTAATAGGGGTGTTTGTTCATTGGGATTTGTGGGTAGTTGTTTCTCCGTATAGTCATTTTGTCCTTACGGGACTGTTCTTCATCGTTGTTTTGTTCAAGTGTTTTGTTTCGTTTCTTTAATAAGAAGATGAGCATGACACATTCCCGCTGTCGTTTTGGTCCAATCCAACGAACGTGACATTGACAGCTCTTTTGTGTTTCTTCCATTTGCGAATAATCGCACCAACTGTTGTCACCTTCTCACCAAGCTGCTTGCCGATGGTCTTGTAGCCCATTCCAGCCTTGTGTAGGTCTACAATCTTGTCCCTGACATCCTTGGAGAGCTCTTTGGTCTTGGCCATGGTGGAGAGTTTGGAATCTGATTGATTGATTGATTGCTTCTGTGGACAGGTGTCTTTTATACAGGTAACAAGCTGAGATTAGGAGCACTCCCTTTAAGAGTGTGCTCCTAATCTCAGCTCGTTACCTGTATAAAAGACACCTGGGAGCCAGAAATCTTTCTGATTTGAGAGGGGGTCAAATACTTATTTCCCTCATTAAAATGCAAATCAATTTATAACATTTTTGACATTAGTTTTTCTGGATTTTTTTGTTGTTATTCTGTCTCTCACTGTTCAAATAAACCTACCATTAAAATGATAGACTGATCATTTCTTTGTCAGTGGGCAAACGTACAAAATCAGCAGGGGATCAAATACTTTTTCCCCCTCACTGTACAACAAAGAGCAAACAGCAAAAACATATACATGATCAAATACAAATCTTAGAATCAACTATTAAAGATGACCAGAACCCACTGGATTCTCCAATTACATTGAATGAACTACAGGACAAAATACAAACCCTCCAACCCAAAAAGGCCTGTGGTGTTGATGGTGTCCTCAATGAAATGATCAAATATACAGACCACAAATACCAATTGGCTATACTTAAACTCTTTAACATCATCCTCAGCTCTGGCATCTTCCCCAATATTTGGAACCAAGGACTGATCACCCCAATCCACAAAAGTGGAGACAAATTTGACCCCAATAACTACCGTGGGGATATGAGTCAACAGCAACCTTGGGGAAAATCCTCTGCATTATCATTAACAGCAGACTCGTACAATTTCTCAGTGGAAACAATGTACTGAGCAAATTTAAAATGGCCTTTTTACAAAATTATCGTACGACAGACCACGTATTCACCCTGCACACCTTAAAAGTCGGGGCACCACGGGATAATGTTGTTTACGGAGTTATATTTTCCCGAATATAACTCTTCAGATATTTTATTATCTTATTGATTACAGTCTTCTGTTAATGTATTATTACCTCTCCTTCCTGAATGTCGTGAACCCCTGGTTATCTGCACCAACCCCTGGCGCCATAACTAATCAATCACAGAATTATCTGCACCAACCCCTGGCGCCATAACTAATCAATCACAGATTTATCTGCACCAACCCCTGGCGCCATAACTAATCAATCACAGAATTATCTGCACCAACCCCTGGCGACATAACTAATCAATCACAGATTTATCTGCACCAACCCCTAGCAACATAACTAATCAATCACAGATTTATCTGCACCAACCCCTAGCAACATAACTAATCAATCACAGAATTATCTGCACCAACCCCTAGCAACATAACTAATCAATCACAGATTTATCTGCACAAACCCCTAGCAACATAACTAATCAATCACAGAATTATCTGCACCAACCCCTAGCAACATAACTAATCAATCACAGAATTATCTGCACCAACCCCTAGCAACATAACTAATCAATCACAGATTTATCTGCACAAACCCCTAGCAACATAACTAATCAATCACAGAATTACATAAACACATACACACACACACACACACACACACACACACACACACACACACACACACACACACACACACACACACACACACACACACACACACACACACACACACACACACACACACACACACACACACACACACTAGGTCATATGTTGGTTACTAACATGACGTTAAAAAAAAGTCGCTAGTGAGCGATGGGACAAAGACATCCATGACGGCCAAACTCTCCCCTAACCCGGGCGACGCTGGGGCCAATTGTGCGCCGCCCCAATGGGTCTCCCGGGTCGCGGCCGGCTGCGACAGAGCCTGGACTCGAACCCAGAATCTCTAGTGTCACAGCGAGCCACTGAGATGTAGTGACTTAGACCACTGTGCCACTAGGGAGGAACTACATTAGAGATTCTAATGAGAGCTGCTGGTTGTAACATTAGAGATTCTAATGAGAGCTGCTGGTTGTAACAGAGATTCTAATGAGAGCTGCTGGTTGTAACATTAGAGATTCTAATGAGAGCTGCTGGTTGTAACAGAGATTCTAATGAGAGCTGCTGGTTGTAACATTAGAGATTCTAATGAGAGCTGCTGGTTGTAACAGAGATTCTAATGAGAGCTGCTGGTTGTAACATTAGAGATTCTAATGAGAGCTGCTGGTTGTAATATTAGAGATTCTAATGAGAGCTGCTGGTTGTAATATTAGAGATTCTAATGAGAGCTGCTGGTTGTAACAGAGATTCTAATGAGAGCTGCTGGTTGTAACAGAGATTCTAATGAGAGCTGCTGGTTGTAACAGAGATTCTAATGAGAGCTGCTGGTTGTAACAGAGATTCTAATGAGAGCTGCTGGTTGTAACAGAGATTCTAATGAGAGCTGCTGGTTGTAATATTAGAGATTCTAATGAGAGCTGCTGGTTGTAATATTAGAGATTCTAATGAGAGCTGCTGGTTGTAACAGAGATTCTAATGAGAGCTGCTGGTTGTAACAGAGATTCTAATGAGAGCTGCTGGTTGTAACATTAGAGATTCTAATGAGAGCTGCTGGTTGTAACAGAGATTCTAATGAGAGCTGCTGGTTGTAACAGAGATTCTAATGAGAGCTGCTGGTTGTAACAGAGATTCTAATGAGAGCTGCTGGTTGTAACAGAGATTCTAATGAGAGCTGCTGGTTGTAACAGAGATTCTAATGAGAGCTGCTGGTTGTAACAGAGATTCTAATGAGAGCTGCTGGTTGTAATATTAGAGATTCTAATGAGAGCTGCTGGTTGTAATATTAGAGATTCTAATGAGAGCTGCTGGTTGTAACAGAGATTCTAATGAGAGCTGCTGGTTGTAACAGAGATTCTAATGAGAGCTGCTGGTTGTAACATTAGAGATTCTAATGAGAGCTGCTGGTTGTAACAGAGATTCTAATGAGAGCTGCTGGTTGTAACATTAGAGATTCTAATGAGAGCTGCTGGTTGTAATATTAGAGATTCTAATGAGAGCTGCTGGTTGTAATATTAGAGATTCTAATGAGAGCTGCTGGTTGTAACAGAGATTCTAATGAGAGCTGCTGGTTGTAACATTAGAGATTCTAATGAGAGCTGCTGGTTGTAATATTAGAGATTCTAATGAGAGCTGCTGGTTGTAACAGAGATTCTAATGAGAGCTGCTGGTTGTAACAGAGATTCTAATGAGAGCTGCTGGTTGTAACAGAGATTCTAATGAGAGCTGCTGGTTGTAACAGAGATTCTAATGAGAGCTGCTGGTTGTAATATTACAGATTCTAATGAGAGCTGCTGGTTGTAATATTAGAGATTCTAATGAGAGCTGCTGGTTGTAACAGAGATTCTAATGAGAGCTGCTGGTTGTAACAGAGATTCTAATGAGAGCTGCTGGTTGTAATATTAGAGATTCTAATGAGAGCTGCTGGTTGTAACATTAGAGATTCTAATGAGAGCTGCTGGTTGTAACATTAGAGATTCTAATGAGAGCTGCTGGTTGTAACATTAGAGATTCTAATGAGAGCTGCTGGTTGTAACAGAGATTCTAATGAGAGCTGCTGGTTGTAACAGAGATTCTAATGAGAGCTGCTGGTTGTAACATTAGAGATTCTAATGAGAGCTGCTGGTTGTAATATTAGAGATTCTAATGAGAGCTGCTGGTTGTAATATTAGAGATTCTAATGAGAGCTGCTGGTTGTAACAGAGATTCTAATGAGAGCTGCTGGTTGTAATATTAGAGATTCTAATGAGAGCTGCTGGTTGTAATATTAGAGATTCTAATGAGAGCTGCTGGTTGTAACAGAGATTCTAATGAGAGCTGCTGGTTGTAACATTAGAGATTCTAATGAGAGCTGCTGGTTGTAACAGAGATTCTAATGAGAGCTGCTGGTTGTAACAGAGATTCTAATGAGAGCTGCTGGTTGTAACATTAGAGATTCTAATGAGAGCTGCTGGTTGTAACAGAGATTCTAATGAGAGCTGCTGGTTGTAACAGAGATTCTAATGAGAGCTGCTGGTTGTTACAGAGATTCTAATGAGAGCTGCTGGTTGTTACATTAGAGATTCTAATGAGAGCTGCTGGTTGTAACAGAGATTCTAATGAGAGCTGCTGGTTGTAACAGAGATTCTAATGAGAGCTGCTGGTTGTAACAGAGATTCTAATGAGAGCTGCTGGTTGTAACATTAGAGATTCTAATGAGAGCTGCTGGTTGTAACATTAGAGATTCTAATGAGAGCTGCTGGTTGTAACATTAGAGATTCTAATGAGAGCTGCTGGTTGTAACAGAGATTCTAATGAGAGCTGCTGGTTGTAACAGAGATTCTAATGCGAGCTGCTGGTTGTTACAGAGATTCTAATGAGAGCTGCTGGTTGTAACAGAGATTCTAATGAGAGCTGCTGGTTGTTACAGAGATTCTAATGAGAGCTGCTGGTTGTAACAGAGATTCTAATGAGAGCTGCTGGTTGTAACAGAGATTCTAATGAGAGCTGCTGGTTGTAACAGAGATTCTAATGAGAGCTGCTGGTTGTAACAGAGATTCTAATGAGAGCTGCTGGTTGTAACAGTCGAGATTCTAATGAGAGCTGCTGGTTGTAACAGAGATTCATTTGACCTCAGCCCTATGAGCCCTAGGGAATAGGGTTCCATCTGACCTGAGCCCTAGGGAATAGGGTTCCATCTGACCTGAGCCCTAGGGAATAGGGTGCCATTAAACCTGAGCCCTAGGGAATAAGGTTCCATCTGACCTGAGCCCTAGGGAATAGGGTTCCATCTGACCTGAGCCCTAGGGAATAGGGTTCCATCTGACCTGAGCCCTAGGGAATAGGGTTCCATTTGACCTGAGCCCTAGGGAATAGGGTTCCATCTGACCTGAGCCCTAGGGAATAGGGTTCCATCTGACCTGAGCCCTAGGGAATAGGGTTCCATCTGACCTGAGCCCTAGGGAATAGGGGGCCATTAAACCTGAGCCCTAGGGAATAGGGTTCCATCTGACCTGAGCCCTAGGGAATAGGGTTCCATCTGACCTGAGCCCTAGGGAATAGGGTTCCATCTGACCTGAGCCCTAGGGAATAGGGTTCCATCTGACCTGAGCCCTAGGGAATAGGGTTCCATCTGACCTGAGCCCTAGGGAATAGGGTTCCATCTGACCTTAGCCCTAGGGAATAGGGTTCCATCTAACCTGAGCCCTAGGGAATAGGGTTCCATCTGACCTGAGCCCTAGGGAATAGGGTTCCATCTGACCTGATCCCTAGAGAATAGGGTTCCATCTGACCTGATCCCTAGAGAATAGGGTTCCATCTGACCTGAGCCCTAGGGAATGGGGTTCCATTTGACCTGAGCCCTAGGGAATAGGGGGCCATCTGACCTGAGCCCTAGGGAATAGGGTTCCATCTGACCTGAGCACTAGGGAATCGGGTTCCATCTGACCTGAGCCCTAGGGAATAGGGTTCCATCTGACCTGAGCCCTAGGGAATAGGGTTCCATCTGACCTGAGCCCTAGGGAATAGGGTTCCATCTGACCTGAGCCCTAGGGAATAGGGTTCCATCTGACCTGATCCCTAGGGAATAGGTTTCCATCCGACCTCAGCCCTAGGGAATAGGGTTCCATCTGACCTGAGCCCTAGGGAATAGGGTTCCATCTGACCTGAGCCCTAGGGAATAGGGTTCCATCTGACCTGAGCCCTAGGGAATAGGGTTCCATCTGACCTTAGCCCTAGGGAATAGGGTTCCATCTAACCTGAGCCCTAGGGAATAGGGTTCCATCTGACCTGAGCCCTAGGGAATAGGGTTCCATCTGACCTGATCCCTAGAGAATAGGGTTCCATCTGACCTGATCCCTAGAGAATAGGGTTCCATCTGACCTGAGCCCTAGGGAATGGGGTTCCATTTGACCTGAGCCCTAGGGAATAGGGTTCCATCTGACCTGAGCCCTAGGGAATAGGGTTCCATCTGACCTGAGCACTAGGGAATCGGGTTCCATCTGACCTGAGCCCTAGGGAATAGGGTTCCATCTGACCTGAGCCCTAGGGAATAGGGTTCCATCTGACCTGAGCCCTAGGGAATAGGGTTCCATCTGACTTGAGTCCTAGGGAATAGGTTTCCATCTGACCTGAGCCCTAGGGAATAGGGTTCCATCTGACCTGAGCCCTAGGGAATAGGCTTCCATCTGACCTGAGTCCTAGGGAATAGGGTTCCATCTGACCTGAGCTCTAGGGAATAGGGTTCCATCTGACCTGAGTCCTAGGGAATAGGGTTCCATCTGACCTGAGCCCTAGGGAATAGGGTTCCATCTGACCTGAGCCCTAGGGAATAGGGTTCCATCTGACCTGAGCCCTAGGGAATAGGGTTCCATCTGCTGAGCCCTAGGGAATAGGGTTCCATCTGACCTGAGCCCTAGGGAATAGGGTTCCATCTGACCTGAGCCCTAGGGAATAGGGTTCCATCTGACCTGAGCCCTAGGGAATAGGGTTCCATCTGACCTGAGCCCTAGGGAATAGGGTTCCATCTGACCTGAGCTCTAGGGAATAGGGTTCCATCTGACCTGAGCCCTAGGGAATAGGGTTCCATCTGACCTGAGCTCTAGGGAATAGGGTTCCATCTGACCTGAGCCCTAGGGAATAGGGTTCCATTTGACCTGAGCCCTAGGGAATAGGGTTCCATCTGACCTGAGCCCTAGGGAATAGGGTTCCATCTGACCTGAGCCCTATGGAATTGTGTTCCATCTGACCTGAGCCCTAGGGAATAGGGGGCCATTAAACCTGAGCCCTAGGGAATGGGGTTCCATTTGACCTGAGCCCTAGGGAATAGGGTTCCATCTGACCTGATCCCTAGAGAATAGGGTTCCATCTGACCTGAGCCCTAGGGAATGGGGTTCCATCTTACCTGAGCCCTAGGGAAAAGGGTTCCATCTGACCTGAGCCCTAGGGAATAGGGTTCCATCTGACCTGAGCCCTAGGGAATGGGGTTCCATTTGACCTGAGCCCTAGGGAATAGGGTTCCATCTGACCTGAGCCCTAGGGAATAGGGTTCCATCTGACCTGAGCCCTAGGGAATAGGGTTCCATCTGACCTGAGCCCTAGGGAATGGGGTTCCATCTGACCTGAGCCCTAGGGAATAGGGTTCCATCTGACCTGAGCCCTAGGGAATAGGGTTCCATCTGACCTGAGCCCTAGGGAATGGGGTTCCATCTGACCTGAGCCCTAGGGAATAGGGTTCCATCTGACCTTAGCCCTAGGGAATAGGGTTCCATCTTACCTGAGCCCTAGGGAATGGGGTTCCATCTGACCTGAGCCCTAGGGAATAGGGTTCCATCTGACCTGAGCCCTAGGGAATGTGGTTCCATTTGATCTGAGCCCTAGGGAATGCGGTTCTATCTGCAGCACATCCATTAACATGATGTAGTGCTAGAAGGTTCTCTGCATGCCTCAATGGATCAACATCCATTTGACGTTACTTCCAAGAGGTGGGGGGGATCTCCAAGGGGGATCTGAAATGGGGAAATAGAGGCTGTTTTAAAAATCTGTGTTCCAAATGGCACCCTCTTCCCTCTATAGTGCACTTCTTTTAACCAGAGCCCTATAGGGATTAGGGTTCCATTTTGGGACACATCGAAACTCTCTAATTGGGATGCGGACTGAAGTAGCAACATGCTGAGAGATAAAAGACCAAATAGATTGAAATGTGGAAATCAAAAGCAGGCTTGTTTTATTCGTTCCTGTTTTAACTTGTTTTTTTTTTTATTCAAATGACTCCGTGTTTAACTCTGTGAGGCGGCTGAACAAAAGTGTGAAGCAGTGACTGAAATGATGGCTTTTTCTACACACATCAATACAAGGCATAAGTAAACAAACAAAATGGCAGGCTTACAGGGATGATGATTAGAAAAGTATCAACACTCTTTAAAGCTCGTACCTCAAGGCCCTTCACACCTCGTTAAAGCTCTGTCCCCTAGCTAGGGACAGGCGGGACCTTAGGTCTTCTGGAGTCCCTGAGGAACACCTCTAGGTCTACTGTCGCCTCTGACACCTGCTCGTCCAACATCTCATTCCATAATCATCATTAATATGGAGTTGGTCCCCCCCCTTTGCTGCTATAACAGCCTCCACTCTTCTGGGAAGTCATTAATATGGAGTTGGTCCCCCCCTTTGCTGCTATAACAGCCTCCACTCTTCTGGGAAGTCATTAATATGGAGTTGGTCCCCCCCTTTGCTGCTATAACAGCCTCCACTCTTCTGGGAAGTCATTAATATGGAGTTGGTCCCCCCTTTGCTGCTATAACAGCCTCTACTCTTCTGGGAAGTCATTAATATGGAGTTGGTCCCCCCTTTGCTGCTATAACAGCCTCTACTCTTCAGGGAAGTCATTAATATGGAGTTGGTCCCCCCTTTGCTGCTATAACAGCCTCCACTCTTCAGGGAAGGCATTAATATGGAGTTGGTCCCCCCCCTTTGCTGCTATAACAGCCTCTACTCTTCTGGGAAGTCATTAATATGGAGTTGGTCCCCCCTTTGCTGCTATAACAGCCTCTACTCTTCAGGGAAGTCATTAATATGGAGTTGGTCCCCCCTTTGCTGCTATAACAGCCTCTACTCTTCAGGGAAGTCATTAATATGGAGTTGGTCCCCCCCTTTGCTGCTATAACAGCCTCCACTCTTCTGGGAAGTCATTAATATGGAGTTGGTCCCCCCCTTGCTGCTATAACAGCCTCCACTCTTCAGGGAAGGCATTAATATGGAGTTGGTCCCCCCCTTTGCTGCTATAACAGCCTCCACCCTTCATGGAAGGCATTAATATGGAGTTGGACCCCCCTTTGCTGCTATAACAGCCTCCACTCTTCAGGGAAGTCATTCATATGGAGTTGGACCCCCCTTTGCTGCTATAACAGCCTCCACTCTTCTGGGAAGTCATTAATATGGAGTTGGTCCCCCCTTTGCTGCTATAACAGCCTCCACTCTTATGGGAAGGCATTAATATGGAGTTGGCAAAGGGGGGGACCAACTCCATATTAATGACTTCCCAGAAGAGTGGAGGCTGTTATAGCAGCAAAGGGGGGGACCAACTCCATATTAATGACTTCCCAGAAGAGTGGAGGCCTTTGCTGCTATAACAGCCTCCACTCTTCAGGGAAGTCATTAATATGGAGTTGGTCCCCCCCTTTGCTGCTATAACAGCCTCCACTCTTCTGGGAAGTCATTAATATGGAGTTGGTCCCCCCCTTTGCTGCTATAACAGCCTCCACTCTTCTGGGAAGTCATTAATATGGAGTTGGTCCCCCCCCTTTGCTGCTATAACAGCCTCCACTCTTCAGGGAAGTCATTAATATGGAGTTGGTCCCCCCTTTGCTGCTATAACAGCCTCCACTCTTCAGGGAAGGCATTAATATGGAGTTGGTCCCCCCCTTTGCTGCTATAACAGCCTCCACTCTTCAGGGAAGGCATTAATATGGAGTTGGTCCCCCCCTTTGCTGCTATAACAGCCTCCACTCTTCATGGAAGGCATTAATATGGAGTTGGACCCCCCTTTGCTGCTATAACAGCCTCCACTCTTCTGGGAAGTCATTAATATGGAGTTGGTCCCCCCCTTTGCTGCTATAACAGCCTCCACTCTTCAGGGAAGTCATTCATATGGAGTTGGACCCCCCTTTGCTGCTATAACAGCCTCCACTCTTCAGGGAAGTCATTAATATGGAGTTGGTCCCCCCTTTGCTGCTATAACAGCCTCCACTCTTCAGGGAAGGCTTTCCACGAGATGTTGGAACATTGCTGCGGGGACTTACTTCCATTCAGCCACAAGAGCATTAGAGAGGTCGGGCACTGATGTTGGGCGATTTGACCTGACTCGCAGTCGGCGTTCCAATTCATCCCAAAGGTGTTCGATGGGGTTGAGGTCAGGGTTCTATGCAGGCCAGTCAAGTTCTTCCATACAGATCTCAACAAACCGTTTCTGTATGGACCTGGCTTTGTGCACGGGGGCCTTGTCATGCTGAAACAGGAAAGGGCCTTCCCCAAACTGTTGCCACAAAGTTGGAAGCACAGAATCATCTAGAATGTCATTGTATGTTGTAGTGTTAAGATTTCCCTTCACTGGAACTAAGGGGCCTGAACCATGAAAAAACAGCCCCACAGAATTATTCCTCCTCCACCAAACTTTACAGTTGGCACTATGCACTGGGGCTGGTAGCGTTCTCCTGGCATCCGCCAAACCCAGGTTCGTCCGTCAGACTGCCAGATGGCGTGATTCATCACTCCAGAGAACGTGTTTCCACTTCTTCGCAGTCCAATGGTCGGCGAGCTTTACGCCACTCCAGCCAACGCTTGGCTTTGCTCATTCTGATCTTTAGGCTTGTGTGCGGCTGCTCGGCCGCAGAAACCCATTTCATGAAGCTCCCAACCAACGGTTTTTGTGTGCTGACGTTGCTTCCAGAGGCAGTTTGGAACTCGCCAGTCCCGTTCTGTGAAATTGTGTGCCCTACCACTTCGCGGCTGAGCCGTTGTTGCTCCTATAGGTTTCTACTTCACAATAACAGCACTTACAGTTGACCGGGGGGGGGGATTTTGATGAATTGACTTGTTGGAAAGGTGGCATCCTATGATGTTAGAATAATATAGGTTTCAAAATGGATATTAAAATGCACATGAAACGATCATCCAGAATTATATCTACAGACTGGAGCACTTTAAGTATCGACAGCACACAGTCCATTAGTACCAGCCAGGGATACACACTGGAGGAGAGGGGAGGAAGGGGAGAGGAGGGGGAGAAGAGGAGAGGAGAGGAGAGGAGGAGAGGAGGAAGATAGAGGGAATTGAGCTGAGAGACTTGTTGGCACTCTGACCATGAAACTGCATGCTCCCCTCAGGCAGACAACACTGTGAGTCATTATTAACATCTGCTGCCTCTCACTTTCTCTCACTTTCTCTCTCTCTCTCTCTCTCTCTCTTCTCTCTCTGTCGCTCTCTCTCTCTCTCTCTGTCTCTCTCTCTCTGTCTCTCTCTCTCTGTCTCTCTCTCTCTCTCTCTCTGTCGCTCTCTCTCTCTCTCTCTCTCTCTCTCTCTCTCTCTCTCTCTGTCTCTCTCTCTCTGTCTCTCTCTCTCTGTCTCTCTCTCTCTCTCTCTCTCTCCCTCTCTCTACAATCTCTCCACTATCGCCATCCCTCTTACTATGCTACAGTTGTGTGGATTATATAGATAAAATAAACCTGTCCCTCAGTAGTAACCACTGTTTGGGTGAAGGAGGTTAACTGTTGCACATCACCAAACTACCTCGGGACTGTGAATGAGGTCAAAACTTTCTCCCCCCCTGACCAAGGCCCTTTCTCCCCCCTGACCAAGGCCCTTTCTCCCCCCTGACCAAGGCCGTTTCTCCCCCCTGACCTTTCTCCCCCTGACCAAGGCCCTTTCTCCCCCCTGACCAAGGCCCTTTCTCCCCCTGACCAAGGCCCTTTCTCCCCCCTGACCAAGGCCCTTCTCTCCCTGACCAAGGCCCTTTCTCCCCCCTGACCAAGGCCCTTTCTCCCCCTGACCAAGGCCCTTTCTCCCCCTGACCAAGGCCCTTTCTCCTCCCGACCAAGGCCCTTTCTCCCCTGCGCAGGCCCTTTCTCCCTCGACCAGGCCCTTTCTCTCCTCTGACCTTTTCTCCCTGACCAGGCCCTTTCTCTCCCTGACCAGGCTCTCTTCTCCTCTTGACCAGGCCCTTCTCTCTCTCCTGACGAGGCCCTTTCTCCTCCTGATCAAGGCCCTTTCTCCTCTCTGACCAGGCCCTTTCTCCTCCTGACCAAGGCTCTCTTCTCTCCCTGACCAAGGCCTTTCTCTCTCTGACCAAGGCTCTTTCTCCTCTCTGACCAAGCTTCTCTTCTCTCCCTGTCAGGCCCTTTCTCCCTCTGACCAGGCCCTTTCTCTCCCCTGACCAAGGCTCTTTCTCTCCCTGACCAAGGCCCTTTCTCCTCCTGACCAAGGCCCTTTCTCTCCCTGACCAAGGCCCTTTCTCCCCCCTGACCAAGGCCCTTTCTCCCCCCTGACCAAGGCCCTTTCTCCCCCCCCGACCAAGGCCCTTTCTCCCCCCCTGATTGGTCAGTTTGGCCGGGCGCCCATCCAGACGTGACGCTTGGCATTCAGGCCAAAGAGTTCAATCTTGGTTTCATCAGACCAGAGAGTCTTGTTTCTCATTGTTTGAGAGTCTTTAGGTGCCTTTTGGCAAACTCCAAGTGGGCTGTCATGTGCCTTTTACTGAGGAGTGGCTTCCATCTGGCCACTTCACCATAAACGCCTGATTGGTGGAGTGCTGCAGAGATGGTTGTCCTTCTGGAAGGTTCTCCCATCTCCACAGAGGAAGTCTAGAGCTCATTCAGAGTGACCATCGGGTTCTTGGTCACCTCCCTGACCAAGGCCCTTTCTCCCTCCCTGATTGGTCAGTTTGGCCGGGGCGGCCAGCTCTAGGAAGAGTCTTGGTGGCTCCAAACGTCTTCCATTTCAGAATGATGGAGGCCACTGTGTTCTTGAGGACCTTTTTTGGTACCTTTCCCCCAAATCTGTGCCTCGACACAATCTTGTCTCGGAGCTCTTGTGACAGGGGTCGATGAATGGAAACCAAGACGCAGCGTGGATAGTGCTCATTCTTAATTCTTTAGCGAAGACACTTTAACAAACAAAACAACCAACAACAGCCCCGTCAGGTACACTTAGACTAAACGGAAACACAACTACCCACAAAACCCCGTCAGGTACACTTAGACTAAACGGAAACACAACTACCCACAAAACCCCGTCAGGTACACTTAGACTAAACGGAAACACAACTACCCACAAAACCCCGTCAGGTACACTTAGACTAAACGGAAACACAACTACTCACAAAACCCCGTCAGGTACACTTAGACTAAACGGAAACACAACTACCCACAAAACCCCGTCAGGTACACTTAGACTAAACGGAAACGCAACTACCCACAAAACCCCGTCAGGTACACTTAGACTAAACGGAAACACAACTACCCACAAAACCCCGTCAGGTACACTTAGACTAAACGGAAAACGCAACTACCCACAAAACCCCGTCAGGTACACTTAGACTAAACGGAAACACAACTACCCACAAAACCCCGTCAGGTACACTTAGACTAAACGGAAACACAACTACCCACAAAACCCCGTCAGGTACACTTAGACTAAATGGAAACACAACTACCCACAAAACCCCGTCAGGTACACTTAGACTAAACGGAAACACAACTACCCACAAAACCCCGTCAGGTACACTTAGACTAAACGGAAACGCAACTACCCACAAAACCCCGTCAGGTACACTTAGACTAAACGGAAACGCAACTACCCACAAAACCCCGTCAGGTACACTTAGACTAAACGGAAACGCAACTACCCACAAAACCCCGTCAGGTACACTTAGACTAAACGGAAACCGCAACTACCCACAAAACCCCGTCAGGTACACTTAGACTAAACGGAAAACGCAACTACCCACAAAACCCCGTCAGGTACACTTAGACTAAACGGAAACACAACTACCCACAAAACCCCGTCAGGTACACTTAGACTAAACGGAAACACAACTACCCACAAAACCCCGTCAGGTACACTTAGACTAAACGGAAACACAACTACCCACAAAACCCCGTCAGGTACACTTAGACTAAACGGAAACACAACTACCCACAAAACCCCGTCAGGTACACTTAGACTAAACGGAAACGCAACTACCCACAAAACCCCGTCAGGTACACTTAGACTAAACGGAAACGCAACTACCCACAAAACCCCGTCAGGTACACTTAGACTAAACGGAAAACGCAACTACCCACAAAACCCCGTCAGGTACACTTAGACTAAACGGAAAACGCAACTACCCACAAAACCCCGTCAGGTACACTTAGACTAAACGGAAACATAACTACCCACAAAACCCCGTCAGGTACACTTAGACTAAACGGAAACACAACTACCCACAAAACCCCGTCAGGTACACTTAGACTAAACGGAAACACAACTACCCACAAAACCCCGTCAGGTACACTTAGACTAAACGGAAACACAACTACCCACAAAACCCCGTCAGGTACACTTAGACTAAACGGAAACACAACTACCCACAAAACCCCGTCAGGTACACTTAGACTAAACGGAAACACAACTACCCACAAAACCCCGTCAGGTACACTTAGACTAAACGGAAACACAACTACCCACAAAACCCCGTCAGGTACACTTAGACTAAACGGAAACGCAACTACCCACAAAACCCCGTCAGGTACACTTAGACTAAACGGAAAACGCAACTACCCACAAAACCCCGTCAGGTACACTTAGACTAAACGGAAACATAACTACCCACAAAACCCCGTCAGGTACACTTAGACTAAACGGAAACACAACTACCCACAAAACCCCGTCAGGTACACTTAGACTAAACGGAAACACAACTACCCACAAAACCCCGTCAGGTACACTTAGACTAAACGGAAACACAACTACCCACAAAACCCCGTCTAATACAGTAGTATAGTATAGAATACAGTAAATACATATGAGATGAGTAATGCAGTAGAATAGAATACAGTACATACAAATGAGATGAGTAATACAGTAGTATAGGATAGAATACAGTATATACATATGAGATGAGTAATACAGTAGTATAGGATAGAATACAGTATATACATATGAGATGAGTAATACAGTAGTATAGTATAGAATACAGTATATACATATGAGATGAGTAATACAGTAGTATAGGATAGAATACAGTATATACATATGAGATGAGTAATACAGTAGTATAGTATAGAATACAGTATATACATATGAGATGAGTAATGCAGTAGAATAGAATACAGTATATACATATGAGATGAGTAATGCAGTAGAATAGAATACAGTATATACATATGAGATGAGTAATACAGTAGTATAGTATAGAATACAGTATAAACATATGAGATGAGTAATACAGTATAGAATACAGTATATAGATATGAGATGAGTAATACAGTAGTATAGAATACAGTATATACATATGAGATGAATAATACAGTAGTATAGTCTAGAATACAGTATATACATATGAGATGAGTAATACAGTAGTATAGTATAAAATACAGTATATATATATATATATATATGAGATGAGTAATACAGTAGTATAGTATAGAATACAGTATATATATATATGAGATGAGTAATACAGTAGTATAGTATAGAATACAGTATATACATATGAGATGAGTAATACAGTAGTATAGTATAGAATACAGTATATACATATGAGATGAGTAATACAGTAGATTGTATAGAATACAGTATATACATATGAGATGAGTAATACATAGACTAACATACAGTAGAATAGTATACAGTATATACATATGAGATGAGTAATGCAGTAGTATAGTATAGAATACAGTATATACATATGAGATGAGTAATACAGTAGCCTGATGGCCTGGAGATAGAAGCTGTTTACCAGTCTGATGGCCTGGAGATAGAAGCTGTTTATCAGTCTGATGGTCTGGAGATAGAAGCTGTTTATCAGTCTGATGGCCTGGAGATAGAAGCTGTTTAACAGTCTGATGGCCTGGAGATAGAAGCTGTTTTTTCAGTCTCTCGGTCCCAGCTTTGATGCACCTATACTGACCTCGCCTTCTGGATGATAGCGGGGTGAACAGGCAGTGGCTCGGGTGGTTGTTGTCCTTGATGATCTTTTTGGATATCTATAGCGTATCATGTAAAATACTATAATGTAAAGTAGTCCAATAGGATAATGTAATATACTATAATGTAAAGTAGTCCAATAGGATAATGTAATATACTATAATGTAAAGTAGTCCAATAGGATAATGTAATATACTATAATGTAAAGTAGTCCAATAGGATAAGGTAATATACTATAATGTAAAGTAGTCCAATAGGATAATGTAATATTACTATAATGTAAAGTAGTCCAATAGGATAATGTAAAATACTATAATGTAAAGTAGTCCAATAGGATAATGTAAATATACTATAATGTAAAGTAGTCCAATAGGATAAGGTAAATATACTATAATGTAAAGTAGTCCAATAGGATAAGGTAATATACTATAATGTAAAGTAGTCCAATAGGATAAGGTAAAATACTATAATGTAAAGTAGTCCAATAGGATAAGGTAAAATACTATAATGTAAAGTAGTCTAATAGGATAATGTAAAATACTATAATGTAAAGTAGTCCAATAGGATAATGTAAAATACTATAATGTAAAGTAGTCCAATAGGATAAGGTAAAATACTATAATGTAAAGTAGTCCAATAGGATAATGTAAAATACTATAATGTAAAGTAGTCCAATAGGATAAGGTAAATATACTATAATGTAAAGTAGTCCAATAGGATAATGTAAAATACTATAATGTAAAGTAGTCCAATAGGATAATGTAAAATACTATAATGTAAAGTAGTCCAATAGGATAATGTAAATATACTATAATGTAAAGTAGTCCAATAGGATAAGGTAAATATACTATAATGTAAAGTAGTCCAATAGGATAAGGTAATATACTATAATGTAAAGTAGTCCAATAGGATAAGGTAAAATACTATAATGTAAAGTAGTCCAATAGGATAAGGTAAAATACTATAATGTAAAGTAGTCTAATAGGATAATGTAAAATACTATAATGTAAAGTAGTCCAATAGGATAATGTAAAATACTATAATGTAAAGTAGTCCAATAGGATAAGGTAAAATACTATAATGTAAAGTAGTCCAATAGGATAATGTAAAATACTATAATGTAAAGTAGTCCAATAGGATAAGGTAAATATACTATAATGTAAAGTAGTCCAATAGGATAATGTAAAATACTATAATGTAAAGTAGTCCAATAGGATAATGTAAAATACTATCATGTAAAGTAGTCCAATAGGATAATGTAAAATACTATAATGTAAAGTAGTCCAATAGGATAAGGTAAATATACTATAATGTAAAGTAGTCCAATAGGGTAATGTAATATACTATAATGTAAAATAGTCCAATAGGATAAGGTAAATATACTATAATGTAAAGTAGTCCAATAGGATAAGGTAAATATACTATAATGTAAAGTAGTCCAATAGGATAATGTAAAATACTATAATGTAAAGTAGTCCAATAGGATAATGTAAAATACTATCATGTAAAGTAGTCCAATAGGATAATGTAAAATACTATAATGTAAAGTAGTCCAATAGGATAAGGTAAATATACTATAATGTAAAGTAGTCCAATAGGATAATGTAAAATACTATAATGTAAAGTAGTCCAATAGGATAAGGTAAATATGAAGGTCAGAGCTCTCTGACGACACATTTCATTTAAACCCTAAACGGTAAAAGCTTGATGGTTATAACTAATAGCATGAAATACTCCCTGGAAAATAGGGAACTGAATACAAAAATTAAGTTTTTTCAATTTACGTATCCCAGCAGAGTTTACCAACTAAATGGGCTCAGAACACTCCGCTGCCTAATGAGAGAATAAATAACGTGATAATTGGATTTAGAGGAAGTAGTTTTCCACCGGGAGGAAAAATGTTCCATATAAAACTGACCTTATTTAATATCAGATACAAAAGTGTTATTAAAAAAACAAAACAAATGAAGCACAAAGACTTTTCCCCGTATTTATCAGTCTTATTAACCTTACTTTTAAAAATAACAGGCTGAAGAGAAGCCACTGAGAGGACAATGACAGCAGTGGGGGCTGGTGAGAGGAGTTGTAGGAGGACCGGCTCATTCTATTGGCTGGAATGGAATGGAGACAAACATGTGGTTTCTATATGTTTGATGTGTTTTATATCGTTTCATTGATTCCATTCCAGCCATTACAATGAGCCCGTCCTCCTATAGATCCTCCCACCAGCCGCCGCTGACCGACACAGGTAAACCTGGACTGGGCCAACGGTGAATTGATTGAATGAAGTGTAGTCACTTTCGGTATCAATGTCTTCCCTTATTAACTTGCTGAAACATCGGGGATAATTCTCCTACTGAAGACTCTCTAGGCTTCTCTCTCTGTCCCTCTCCCTCCCTGTCCCTCTCCCTCTCTCTCTCTCTCCCTCTCTGTCCCTCTCCCTCTCTGTCCCTCTCCCTCTCTCTCTCTCTCCCTCTCTGTCCCTCTCCCTCTCTGTCTCTCTATCATCTCTGTCTCTCTATCCTCTCTATCCTCTGTCTCTCTATCCTCTCTGTCTCTGTCTGTCTCTCTATCTCTCTATCTCTCTATCCTCTCTGTCTCTCTATCCTCTCTGTTCCTGTCTCTCTATTCAGTTGAACTGTCAAAGTGTTTAGTCTATTCTACATGACAGAGCTTTGACACCTTCTCCATCAGAATAAAGAAGGGAATTTACACTGCAGATCAATCCTGGACGCAGAGAGATTTAACTCCCTGATCTTTCTAAAGACAAGAGGACTCTGGTGCCTATCGCTCCCTCAGGGGGAACCAGGAAAATACTGAGAGACCCTACTGATCATGGAGGAGGGAGGAGGAGGGGGAGAGACCCTACTGATCATGGAGGAGGGAGGAGGAGGGGGAGAGGAGGAGGAGGGAAGGGAAGGGGGAGAGAGACAGAGAGAGGAGGGAAGGGAAGGGGGAGAGAGAGAGAGGAGGAGGAGGGAAGGGAAGGGGGAGAGAGAGGAGGAGGGTAGGGAAGGGGGAGAGAGAGGAGGAGGAGAGAAGGGGGGAGAGACAGAGGGAGGAGGAGGGAAGGGGGAGAGGAGGAGGAGGAGGAGGGTAGGGAAGGGGGGAGAGAGAGAGAGGAGGGTAGGGAAGGGAAGGGGGAGAGAGAGAGGGGAGGAGGGGAGGGAAGGGGAGGGGGAGAGAGAGGAGGAGGGTAGGGAAGGGGGGAGAGAGAGGAGGAGGGTAGGGAAGGGGAGAGAGAGAGGGGGAGGAGGGAAGGGGAGAGAGGAGGAGGAGGGTAGGGAAGGGGGGAGAGAGAGGGGAGGAGGGTAGGGAAGGGGAGAGAGGGGAGGAGGGTAGGGAAGGGGAGAGAGAGAGAGGAGGAGGGTAGGGAAGGGGGAGAGAGGGGAGGAGGGTAGGGAAGGGGAGAGAGAGAGGAGGAGGAGGGAAGGGGGAGAGAGGGGAGGAGGAGGGTAGGGAAGGGGGGAGAGAGAGAGGAGGGTAGGGAAGGGGGAGAGAGAGAGGGGAGGAGGGGAGGGAAGGGAAGGGGGAGAGAGAGGAGGAGGAGGGAAGGGGGAGAGAGAGAGGAGGGTAGGGGAGGGGGGAGAGAGGAGGAGGAGGGTAGGGGGAGAGAGAGAGAGAGAGAGAGGGGGGAGGAGGATGGAAGGGGAGAGAGAGAGAGAGAGAGAGAGAGGGGAGGAGTAGGGAAGGGGAGAGAGAGAGAGAGAGAGAGAGAGGGGAGGAGGAGGGTAGGGAAGGGGAGAGAGAGAGGAGGAGGAGGGTAGGGAAGGGAGAGAGAGAGAGAGAGAGAGAGGAGGAGGAGGGTAGGGAAGGGGAGAGAGAGAGGAGGAGGAGGGTAGGGAAGGGGAGAGAGAGAGAGAGAGGGGAGGAGGAGGGTAGGGAAGGGAAGGGGAGAGAGAGAGAGAGAGAGAGAGGGGGGAGGAGGAGGGTAGGGAAGGGGGGAGAGAGAGGAGGAGGAGGGTAGGGAAGGGGAGAGAGAGAGAGAGAGAGGGGAGGAGGAGGGTAGGGAAGGGGAGAGAGAGAGAGAGAGAGAGGGGGGAGGAGGAGGGTAGGGAAGGGGGGAGAGAGGGGAGGAGGCTATAATCTTTAATCTAGCCCTCTTGCCTTATAAGAGGAGGAGAAAGGTTCTGTTAGCAATCAAAAAGTTACCATTATTTTAGATATTACTCACCTAACATACTTATCTAATGTACTTATCTAATGTTCTTATCTAATGTACTTATCTAATGTACTTATCTAATGTTCTTATCTAATGTACTTATCTAATGTTCTTATCTAATGTACTTATCTAATGTACTTATCTAATGTTCTTATCTAACGTACTTATCTAATGTACTTATCTAATGTTCTTATCTAATGTACTTATCTAATGTACTCACCTAATGTTCTTACCTAATGTACTTATCTAATGTTCTTATCTAATGTACTTATCTAATGTTCTTATCTAACGTTCTTACCTAATGTACTTATCTAATGTTCTTATCTAATGTACTTATCTAATGTACTCACCTAATGTTCTTACCTAATGTACTTACCTAATGTACTTATCTAATGTTCTTATCTAATGTACTCACCTAATGTACTTATCTAATGTACTTATCTAATGTACTTACCTAATGTACTCACCTAATGTTCTTACCTAATGTACTTACCTAATGTACTTATCTAATGTTCTTATCTAATGTACTTATCTAACGTACTCACCTAATGTTCTTATCTAATGTACTTACCCAATGTTCTTATCTAACGTTCTTATCTAATGTTCTTATCCAACGTACTCACCTAATGTTCTTATCTAATGTACTTACCTCATTTTTAGAAATCGGGTAGTTTGGGTCCTGGTTGCTGATTGGCTGAAAGCCGTGGTATATCAGACAATATAACGTTTTGTTTACTGGTAACCTGTTAATAACGGCAATAAGGCACCGCAGGGGGTTTGCGGTACCTGGCTAATATACCACGGCTAAGGACTGTTTCCAGGCACTCAGCGTTGTGTCGTACGGCCAACAACCGTTGGCCAGATACCTCGGGCCTCACTGCTTGATTAGAAAAGTAGTTATTATTGTAGAATAGAATAGAATAGAATAGAATAGACAGTGTTCTCTTAGAAAGTAGATATTATAGAATAGAATAGACAGTGTTCTCTTAGAAAGTAGATATTATAGAATAGAATAGACAGTGTTCTCTTAGAAAGTAGATATTATAGAATAGAATAGACAGTGTTCTCTTAGAAAGTAGATATTATAGAATAGAATAGACAGTGTTCTCTTAGAAAGTAGATATTGTAGAATAGAATAGAATAGACAGTGTTCTCTTAGAAAGTAGTTATTATTATAGAATAGAATAGACAGTGTTCTCTTAGAAAGTAGATATTGTAGAATAGAATAGAATAGACAGTGTTCTCTTAGAAAGTAGATATTATAGAATAGAATAGACAGTGTTCTCTTAGAAAGTAGTTATTATTGTAGAATAGAATAGAATAGACAGTGTTCTCTTAGAAAGTAGTTATTATAGAATAGAATAGAATAGAATAGACAGTGTTCTCTTAGAAAGTAGTTATTATAGAATAGAATAGAATAGACAGTGTTCTCTTTGAAAGTAGATATTATAGAATAGAATAGACAGTGTTCTCTTAGAAAGTAGATATTATAGAATAGAATAGAATAGACAGTGTTCTCTTAGAAAGTAGATATTATAGAATAGAATAGACAGTGTTCTCTTAGAAAGTAGATATTATAGAATAGAATAGAATAGACAGTGTTCTCTTAGAAAGTAGTTATTATTATAGAATAGAATAGACAGTGTTCTCTTAGAAAGTAGATATTATAGAATAGAATAGACAGTGTTCTCTTAGAAAGTAGTTATTATTGTAGAATAGAATAGAATAGACAGTGTTCTCTTAGAAAGTAGTTATTATAGAATAGAATAGAATAGACAGTGTTCTCTTAGAAAGTAGTTATTATAGAATAGAATAGACAGTGTTCTCTTAGAAAGTAGTTATTATAGAATAGAATAGACAGTGTTCTCTTAGAAAGTAGATATTATTATAGAATAGAATAGACAGTGTTCTCTTAGAAAGTAGATATTGTAGAATAGAATAGAATAGACAGTGTTCTCTTAGAAAGTAGATATTATAGAATAGAATAGAATAGACAGTGTTCTCTTAGAAAGTAGATATTATAGAATAGAATAGACAGTGTTCTCTTAGAAAGTAGATATTATAGAATAGAATAGAATAGACAGTGTTCTCTTAGAAAGTAGATATTATTGTAGAATAGAATAGAATAGAATCTCTTTCTGTTGTCCTTTAACTCGCGGTCTGGACAAGGTTAATGATGGAGGGTTGGTTCATTACTGTTGTTCGTTTGACATATGTCAGAGTAACTCGCAGCGTCAGTACAGAGGAATCGATGGATATTAGTTCTGATATAGATATAGTTCTGTTGCCTTCTTCCACGGGCCGACACTGATTAGGAAAACAACATGAAGAGTAACTGAATCTAGTGGAACATATACTGCACATGATACGATTCAAACTGTTGATTCCTGCCTGTTATAATACAATACAAGCTGTTGATTCCTGCCTGTCATAATACAATACAAGCTGTTGATTCCTGCCTGTTATAATACAATACAAACTGTTGATTCCTGCCTGTTATAATACAATACAAACTGTTGATTCCTGCCTGTTATAATACAATACAAACTGTTGATTCCTGCCTGTCATAATACAATACAAGCTGTTGATTCCTGCCTGTCATAATACAATACAAGCTGTTGATTCCTGCCTGTTATAATACAATACAAACTGTTGATTCCTGCCTGTCATAATGCAATACAAGCTGTTGATTCCTGCCTGTCATAATACAATACAAGCTGTTGATTCCTGCCTGTTATAATACAATACAAGCTGTTGATTCCTGCCTGTTATAATACAATACAAGCTGTTGATTCCTGCCTGTTATAATGCAATACAAGCTGTTGATTCCTGCCTGTTATAATACAATACAAGCTGTTGATTCCTGCCTGTCATAATGCAATACAAGCTGTTGATTCCTGCCTGTCATAATGCAATACAAGCTGTTGATTCCTGCCTGTCATAATGCAATACAAGCTGTTGATTCCTGCCTGTCATTATACAATACAAGCTGTTGAATTTCTCTCTCTCTCTGTCAGTAGATTCAAAACCCTATGTATTTGTGTCTGTATTAGGGAATGCCCATCTATCGCCCATCAAATAAAATAGCAGACAGGCGTACCCTACTGTTCACTCCTACATCACAGCACTGCTGAGAGAGAGAGAGACAGCGAGAGAGAGAGACAGAGAGCGAGAGGGAGAGACAGTGAGAGAGGGAGAGACAGAGAGCGAGAGAGAGACAGAGAGCGAGGGAGAGACAGTGAGAGAGAGAGACAGCGAGACAGGGAGAGACAGAGCGAGAGATAGACAGCGAGAGAGAGAGAGACAGCGAGAGAGAGAGCGACAGCGAGAGAGGGAGAGACAGCGAGAGAGAGGGAGAGACAGCGAGAGAGAGGGAGAGACAGCGAGAGAGAGAGACAGCGAGAGAGAGGGAGAGACAGCGAGAGAGAGGGAGAGACAGCGAGAGAGAGGGAGAGACAGCGAGAGAGGGAGAGACAGCGAGAGAGGGAGAGACAGCGAGAGAGGGAGAGACAGCGAGAGAGGGAGACAGCGAGAGAGGGAGACAGCGAGAGAGGGAGAGACAGAGCGAGAGATAGACAGTGAGAGAGGGAGACAGCGAGAGAGGGAGAGACAGAGCGAGAGATAGACAGTGAGAGAGGGAGACAGCGAGAGAGGGAGAGACAGAGCGAGAGAGAGAGAGAGACAGCGAGAGAGAGAGAGAGACAGAGAGAAAGAGAGAGAGAGACAGAGACAGAGAGAGAGAGACAGCGAGAGAGAGAGATCATGATTAAGAGAGAGTCAGTCAGAGAGAGAGAGCAAAAGAGAGAGAGAGAGAGGAGAAATCGTGACACAGAGCGAGAGAGGGAGAGAGAGTTTATTGTGAAAGCTGGTCCCAGCACCAGCCACTGTGTGAAAGGTGGAAGCAGTACTGGGGGTGAATTGAGGCACTTATCTCAGTGGGAGGAGAAACAGCAGGAAAAAAACCAATATTGATGTGACTGTTTTCTCTCTTCCTGAGGAGGAGGACGCGATAAACAAGAGGATTGGAGATTGTTGTTTTAGTTTGAGCTGATATATCTTCCGTCCCTGCCATTACACAGGAAACAGAGATGGTGATGTACAGTACATTACACTAACCGCAGGAGGTTTCATAAAACACTCACCACAAGTCCACATTTTTTTGTCATTTCGATCGAGATGATATAATAACAACATATTTATTTTGGAGAGTCAAAAAAAAAAAAACGACGCTTCTCTCTGCTGTGTTCTGATTGGCTGAGCCCCAGCTCCCAGCTCTCCTGTTGGCCAACTCGCGAGCCCTGTCATAAACATTGCTGAGGGACTTAACTTCGGATCTCTATTGGTTGACGGCCAGACTGGCTTAACACCAATAAACCTCTTGCCTGTGTTAGCAAACAGATTAAAAACTCTTTATCACTTTCAACACCTCCAAAAATAACACCCAGACAATCACTCTCAGTTCAACACCCCCAAAATAACACCCGGTATCAATCCCTCTCAGTTCAACACCCCCAAATTAACACCGGTATCATCCCTCTCAGTTCAACACCCCCAAAATAACACCCAGATCATCCCTCTCAGTTCAACACCCCCAAAATAACACCGGTATCATCCCTCTCAGTTCAACACCCCCCAAAATAACACCGGTATCATCCCTCTCAGTTCAACACCCCCAAAATAACTCCCAGATCATCCCTCTCAGTTCAACACCCCCAAAATAACACCGGTATCATCCCTCTCAGTTCAACACCTCCACAAAATAACACCCAGATCATCCCTCTCATTTCAACACCCCCAAAATAACACCGGTATCATCCCTCTCAGTTCAACACCCCCAAAATAACACCGGTATCATCCCTCTCAGTTCATCACCCCCAAAATAACACCCAGATCAACCCTCTCAGTTCAACACCCCCAAAATAACACCCAGATCATCCCTCTCAGTTCAACACCCCACAAAATAACACCCAGATCATCCCTCTCAATTCAACACCCCCAAAATAACACCGGTATCATCCCTCTCAGTTCAACACCCCACAAAATAACACCGGTATCATCCCTCTCAGTTCAACACCCCCAAAATAACACCCAGATCATCCCTCTCAGTTCAACACCCCCCAAAATAACACCCAGATCAACCCTCTCAGTTCAACACCCCACAAAATAACACCCGGACAATCCCTCTTAGTTCAACACCCCCAAAATAATACCGGTATCATCCCTCTCAGTTCAACACCCCACAAAATAACACCGGTATCATGCCTCTCAGTTCAACACCCCAAAATAACACCCAGATCATCCCTCTCAGTTCAACACCCCCAAAATAACACCCAGATCATCCCTCTCAGTTCAACACCCCCAAAATAACACCCAGATCATCCCTAACTATATATCCCTCTCAGTTATACTGTTATAATATTAATATTCCAGCTTGAGGACCCAGCATTAAGACATGCAGAGGATCCACTGTTGACCTGCCACTCTCCGCTGTCCCTGACACCAGAGCTGATAGGAAAGGCAGGTAGGAAAGGCAGGTAGGAAAGGCAGGTAGGAAAGGCAGGTAGGACAGGCAGGTAGGACAGGCCTGTAGGAAAGGCAGGTAGGAAAGGCAGGTAGGACAGGCCTGTAGGAAAGGCAGGTAGGAAAGGCAGGTAGGAAAGGCAGGTAGGAAAGGCAGGTAGGAAAGGCAGGCAGGAAAGGCAGGTAGGAAAGGCAGGTAGGAAAGGCAGGTAGGACAGGCAGGTAGGACAGGCCTGTAGGAAAGGCAGGTTGGAAAGGCCACTAATACGGAGACAGATTATAACTTCGGCTGTGCAGGTTTTATGAATTTCACTGTGCTCATCTCGTAAACGCTTTCAAGGACAGTAATGTAAAGTCTACAAGGGCGCTTCGTTTGAATCCGGGTCGGTGTTGCAGACAGAAGCCTCGTTTCCATGGCACCCAGCCTGGCGTTCTGATAAACATGAAAATATGTGTTGTTGTTGTGACTCTGACAGTATTATCTTCCAGGCTAAGGCTGCTGTGCCTGAGTTAATACACACACACACTACACACACACACACACACACACACACACACACACACACACACACACCACACACACACACACTACACACACACACACACACACACACACTACACACTACACACACACACACACACACTACACACACACACACACACACACACACCCATCCTCACAGCGCCCTGTGAAGTGGAAGAGAGAAGCAGAGGGGACTTGGTTCTGCAGGTTGTTGGGAGGTTTGCTGAAGCCACTGGGACCTGGTTCTGCAGGTTGTTGGGAGGTTTGCTGAAGCCGCTGGGACCTGGTTCTGCAGGTGATTCAAATTCATTCATGTATTCAGACTCCTCACTATTCATCTCTACACAACCCACCTGGGGGCCACCTGGTTCATAGAAACCCCCCCACACCCCAAAGGCAGGTAGGAAAGGCCTGTAGGAAAGGATGGTAGGAAAGGCAGGTAGGAAAGGCAGGCAGGTAAGGCCTGTAGGAAAGGCCTGTAGGAAAGGCAGGTAGGAAAGGCAGGTAGGAAAGGCAGGTAGGAAAGGCCTGTAGGAAAGGCAGGTAGGAAAGGCAGGTAGAAAAAGGCAGGTAGGAAAAGCAGGCAGGTAAGGCCTGTAGGAAAGGCCTGTAGGAAAGGCAGGTAGGAAAGGCAGGTAGGAAAAGCCTGTAGGAAAGGCAGGTAGGAAAGGCAGGTAGGAAAGGCAGGTAGGAAAAGCAGGCAGGTAAGGCCTGTAGGAAAGGCCTGTAGGAAAGGCAGGTAGGAAAGGCAGGTAGGAAAGGCAGGTAGGAAAGGCAGGTAGGAAAGGCCTGTAGAAAAGGCAGGTAGGAAAGGCAGGTAGGAAAAGCAGGCAGGTAAGGCCTGTAGGAAAGGCCTGTAGGAAAGGCAGGTAGGAAAGGCAGGTAGGAAAGGCAGGTAGGAAAGGCAGGTAGGAAAGGCCTGTAGAAAAGGCAGGTAGGAAAGGCAGGTAGGAAAAGCAGGCAGGTAAGGCCTGTAGGAAAGGCCTGTAGGAAAGGCAGGTAGGAAAGGCAGGTAGGAAAGACCTGTTGGAAAGGATGGTAGGAAAAGCAGGCAGGTAAGGCAGGTAGGAAAGGCCTACATGTCCTACGTCTGAATCGGGCCCATAGGGATGTTCGGGCTGATCCTCATCACAGAAGTAGAGGAAGATCTGTGTTCTAGTTTGACTGAGAATTAAAAGGCAACGATCCAGCGTTGGTGGATACCAAACGTTTATATGACGACACAAACGGAAATGACCTTTATATCTTAAAGCAGATCTTACGCAATACGGACTGGATGAAACCTTTAGTCCGGGAAGAGGAGAGAGAAGAGACAGTATCACGCCTGAGCTCATCTGGACTCACACACACACACACACACACACACACACACACACACACACACACACACACACACACACACACATACACACACACACACACACACACACACACACACACACACACACACACACACAGTCTAGTACAGCTAACACACACACACACACACACACACACACACACACACACACACACACACACACACACACACACACACACAGTCTAGTACAGCTAACACACACACACACACACACACACACACACACACACACACACACACACACACACACACACACACACACACACACACACACAGTCTAGTACAGCTAACACACACACACACACACACACACACACACACACACACACACACACACACACACACACACACACACACACACACACACTTGTACAGCTAACCAGCACACACACCCATCCTCACAGCGCCCTGTGAAGTGGAAGAGAGAAGCAGAGGGGGAGTGATGGATTGAGTTAGAAAGGAGATAATGGACTCCTGGGGAAACTAATCTGGGGATGGAGGGGAGAGACTGAATTCCCATTCTCTCTCTGGGTGTCTCTCTCTCTCTCTCTCTCTGTCTCTCTCTCTCTCTCTCTGTCTCTCTCTCTCTCTCTCTGGGTGTCTCTCTCTCTCTGTCTCTCTCTCTCTCTCTCTGTCTGTCTCTCTCTCTCTCTCCTACCACCTCATCTATCTTCCCTCCTCTCCCCTCTACCCCTCCTCTCTCCCTTCCAATCTCCCCCTCCTCCTCCTCTCTCCCCCCTCCTCTCTACCCCTCCCCCCTCCTCCTCACCTCCTCCTCCTCTCTACCCCTCCTCCACTCCCTTCCTCCTCTCTACCCCTCCTCCTCCTCTCTACCCCTCCTCCTCCCCCCTCCTCCTCCTCCTCTCTAATCCACTTCACCTTCTTCATGTTGTTTTCATATCCTTCTGAGACCCAGCATTTCATCCGTAGGAGCCACTGTATTAAGTCCTGGTGTCCCTTCGAGCGGACATCCTGGGCTTTTCAAAGATCTCATATGTGTGGGGGTCAACTTCATCTTCCTGGTTCTTAAAAAAATATATATCAATATTTATTTATTATATTATTATTATTTATTTATATTTCTTAATGATAATTTCAGTGAGTTTGATATTCAAATATTTTCTAGTAAGTGAATATCTCAGGAATAGTTCAGTGAGTTGTCAGGACTGTGTAAGAAATGTCCTCTGTAGTGGACGCCTGGACGCCACAGCTATGTCCTCTGTAGTGGACACCTGGACACCACAGCTATGTCCTCTGTAGTGGACACCACAACTATGTCCTCTGTAGTGGACGCCTGGACACCACAGCTATGTCCTCTGTAGTGGACACCTGGACACCACAGCTATGTCCTCTGTAGTGGACACCTGGACACCACAGCTATGTCCTCTGTAGTGGACACCTGGACGCCGCAACTATGTCCTCTGTAGTGGACACCTGGACGCCGCAGCTATGTCCTCTGTAGTGGACACCTGGACGCCACAACTATGTCCTCTGTAGTGGACACCACAACTATGTCCTCTGTAGTGGACACCTGGACGCCACAGCTATGTCCTCTGTAGTGGACGCCTGGACGCCGCAGCTATGTCCTCTGTAGTGGACACCTGGACGCCGCAACTATGTCCTCTGTAGTGGACACCTGGACGCCACAACTATGTTTTCCACCTCCTGTACCCATTGACTGTAATGTCAATGTTTTTCACCTACTGTACCCATTGACTAGGTGTCTGTAATGAGAACCTCAGGGTGCATGGTACCACCACATGATGAAGGCCAGCATCCCGGAGTGGCCTCTTCACTGTTGAGACTGGACAGAGGAACTCTGCCTGGAAGCATCCCGGAGTCGCCTCTTCACTGTTGACGTTGAGACTGGTGTTTTGCGGGTACTATTTAATGAAGCTGCCAGTTGAGGACTTGTGAGGCGTCTGTTTCTCAAACTAGACACTCTAATGTACTTGTCCTCTTGCTCAGTTGTGCACCGGGGCCTCCCACTCCTCTTTCTATTCTGGTTAGAGCCAGTTTGCGCTGTTCTGTGAAGGGAGTAGTACACAGCGTTGTACGAGATCTTCAGTTTCTTGGCAATTTCTCGCATGAAATAGCCTTCATTTCTCAGAACAAGAATAGACTGACAAGTTTCAGAAGAAAGTTATTTGTTTCTGGCTATTTTGAGCCTGTAATCGAACCCACAAATGCTGATGCTCCAGATACTCAACTAGTCTTAAGAAGGCCAGTTTTATTGCTTCTTTAATCAGTACAACAGTTTTCAGCTGTGCTAACATCAATTGCAGAAGGGTTTTCTAATGATCAATTAGCCTTTTTAAAATGATAAACTTGGATTAGCTAACACAACGTGCCATTGGAACACAGGAGTGATGGTTGCTGATAATGGGCCTCTGAACGCCTATGTAGATATTCCATATTAAAAATCAGCCGTTTCCAGCTACAATAGTCATTTACAACATTAACAATGTCTACGCTGTATTTCTGATCAATTTTATGTTTATTTTAAAAATTGACCATTTTTTATTCTTCTGTTTCCTTCAAAAACAAGGACATTTCTAAGTGACCCCAAGACTTTTTGAACGGTAGTTTATATTATCAATGAAATACAATGACATTATTTTCCCCTTTTTTACATGATAAAAAAAATGTTTTAAGAGGAGGAGAGTATTTCAGGCCAGAGACATTAGACTTTGTTAAATATCTCAGTATTAGGTTGTTAGTGAAACTTAATGGCAGGTATAGTCAGGTATATATATATATATATGATTGTCATATCCTCTTCCTGTCTGACATCATCCCGTCTCCTTCTAGAACATCAGACACAGTTCTGTTCTAGTTCTAGAACGTCTAGAGGTTCTCTTTACCCTCCTCTTCACCTCAGACGGGTCCACAGGTAACAGGAAATGAAAGCGTTTGGAAGGGGGGTCACCAGCAGATTGTTGACGTTAACAGCTAGGTAGGTACATGTAAAGTGTCGTCAGTAGCGAAGTCAACACCAAGGCCAGTAGACGTGTGGCTGCTTGTGATCCGAGGGCCTGTGAGCTGGATCTGTCCCCCGTTTCAGAGTCCTCTCCCTGGGGGTGATGACTGCGGTCGCTCCCTGGATCCGCTGAGAGAGAGAGAGAGAAGAGACAAAGAGAAGACTACAGTCAGAACAATATAGGTGTCTTTTTCTGACTGTAAAATTCAATACTGTAACACGGTGTTGGCTTGGTTTAGGGCGACTAAGACAGACTCTGAGACAATAGACAGAAAGGCTGTAGTAGATAAACTGTGGCTGAGCACCTTCAAAAACATTGGGCATATTTTATCACTGCTGTAACATACTGTCACCATCAGCCCTGATACTGTAACCCACTGTCACCATCAGCCCTGATACTGTAACTTACTGTCACCATCAGCCCTAATACTGTAACCCACTGTCACCATCAGCCCTAATACTGTAACCCACTGTCACCATCAGCCCTGATACTGTAACCCACTGTCAACATCAGCCCTGATACTGTAACCCACTGTCAACATCAGCCCTAATACTGTAACCCACAGTCACCATCAGCCCTAATACTGTAACCCACTGTCACCATCAGCCCTAATACTGTAACCCACTGTCACCATCACCCCTAATACTGTAACCCACTGTCACCATCAGCCCTGATACTGTAACCCACTGTCAACATCAGCCCTGATACTGTAACCCACTGTCAACATCAGCCCTAATACTGTAACCCACAGTCACCATCAGCCCTAATACTGTAACCCACTGTCACCATCAGCCCTAATACTGTAACCCACTGTCACCATCAGCCCTAATACTGTAACCCACTGTCACCATCAGCCCTGATACTGTAACCCACTGTCAACATCAGCCCTGATACTGTAACCCACTGTCAACATCAGCCCTAATACTGTAACCCACAGTCACCATCAGCCCTAATACTGTAACCCACTGTCACCATCAGCCCTAATACTGTAACCCACTGTCACCATCACCCCTAATACTGTAACCCACTGTTACCATCAGCCCTAATACTGTAACCCACTGTCACCATCAGCCCTAATACTGTAACATACTGTCACCAGCAGCCCTAATACTGTAACCCACTGTCACCATCAGCCCTAATACTGTAACCCACTCACCATCAGCCCTAATACTGTAACCCACTGTCACCAGCAGCCCTAATACTGTAACCCACTCACCATCAGCCCTAATACTGTAACCCACTGACACCATCACCCCTAATACTGTAACCCACTGGACCATCAGCCCTAATACTGTAAACCACTGTCACCATCAGCCCTAATACTGTAACATACTGTACCATCAGCCCTAATACTGTAACCCACTGTTCACCATCAGCCCTAATACTGTAACCCACTGTCAACATCAGCCCTGATACTGTAACCCACTGTCAACATCAGCCCTAATACTGTAACCCACAGTCACCATCAGCCCTAATACTGTAACCCACTGTCACCATCAGCCCTAATACTGTAACCCACAGTCACCATCAGCCCTAATACTGTAACCCACTGTCACCATCAGCCCTAATACTGTAAGCCACTGTCACTATCAGCCCTAATACTGTAACCCACTGTCACCATCAGCCCTAATACTGTAACCCACTGTCACCATCAGCCCTAATACCGATGGTATACACAACTTTGGAAGTATGCTTGGGGTCATTGTCCATTTGGAAGACCCATCTGTGACCAAGCTTTAACTTCCTGACTGATGTCTTGAGATGTTGGTTCAATATATTTCCAAATAATTTTCCCTTCCTCATGATGCCATCAATTTTGTGAAGTGCACCAGTCCCTCCTGCAGCAAAGCACCCCCACAACATGATGCTGCCACCCCCGTGCTTCACGGTTGGGATGGTGTTCTTCGGCTTGCAAGCCTCCCCCTTTTTCCTCCAAACATAACGATGGTCATTATGGCCAAACAGTTCTATTTTTGTTTCATCAGACCAGAGGACATTTCTCCAAAAAGTACGATCTTTGTCCCCATGTGCAGTTGCAAACCGTAGTCTGGCTTTTTTATGGCGGTTTTGGAGCAGTGGCTTCTTCCTTGCTGAGCGACCTTTCAGGTTATGTCGATATAAGAGTCGTTTTACTGTGGATATAGATACTTTTGTACCTGTTTCCTCCAGCATCTTCACAAGGTCCTTTGCTGTTGTTCTGGGATTGATTTGCACTTTTCGCACCACAGTACGTTCATCTCTAGGAGACAGAACGTGTCTCCTTCCTGAGCGGTATGACAGCTGCGTGGTCCCATGGTGTTTATACTTGCGTATCTATTGTTTGTACAGATGAACGTGGTCCTTCAGGCGTTTGGAAATTGCTCCCAAGGATGAACCAGACTCGTGGAGGTCTACAATTTGTTTTCTGAAGTCTTGGCTGAATATCTTTTGATTTGTCAAGCAAAGAGGCACTGAGTTTAAAGGTCGGCCTTGAAATACATCCACAGGTACACCTCCAATTGACTCAAATTATGTCAATTAGCCTATCAGAAGCTTCTAAAGCCATGACACCATTTTCTGGTATTTTCAAAGCTGTTTAAAGACACAGTCAATTTAGTGTATGTAAACTTCTGACCCACTGGAATTGTGATACAGTGAATTATAAGTGAAATAATCCGTCTGTAAACAATTGTTGGAAAAATGATTTGTGTCATGCACAAAGTAGATGTCCTAACCGACTTGCCAAAACTATAGTTTGATAACAAGAAATTTGTGGAGTGGTTGAAAAACGAGTTTTAACGACTCCAACCCGAAGTGGATGTAAACTTCTGACTACAACTTTATATATTTCTTATTTTGTGGATTACGTGTGTATTGTTATCTATTGCTAGAAACACAAGCATATTGCTAGGTATTACTGTTGGAGCTAGGAAACACAAGCATATTGCTAGGTATTACTGTTGGAGCTGGAAACACAAGCATATTGCTAGGTATTACTGTTGGAGCTAGAAACACAAGCATATTGCTGGGTATTACTGTACTGTTGGAGCTAGAAACACAAGCATATTGCTAGGTATTACTGTTGGAGCTGGAAACACAAGCATATTGCTGGGTATTACTGTACTGTTGGAGTTGGAAACACAAGCATATTGCTGGGTATTACTGTACTGTTGGAGCTAGGAAACACAAGCATATTGCTGGGTATTACTGTTGGAGCTGGAAACACAAGCATATTGCTAGGTATTACTGTACTGTTGGAGCTAGAAACACAAGCATATTGCTAGGTATTACTGTTGGAGCTAGAAACACAAGCATATTGCTAGGTATTACTGTTGGAGCTAGAAACACAAGCATATTGCTAGGTATTACTGTTGGAGCTGGAAACACAAGCATATTGCTGGGTATTACTGTTGGAGCTAGAAACACAAGCATATTGCTAGGTATTACTGTTGGAGCTAGAAACACAAGCATATTGCTAGGTATTACTGTTGGAGCTGGAAACACAAGCATATTGCTAGGTATTACTGTTGGAGCTAGAAACACAAGCATATTGCTGGGTATTACTGTTGGAGCTAGAAACACAAGCATATTGCTGGGTATTACTGTACTGTTGGAGCTAGAAACACAAGCATATTGCTAGGTATTACTGTTGGAGCCAGAAACACAAGCATATTGCTGGGTATTACTGTTGGAGCTGGAAACACAAGCATATTGCTAGGTATTACTGTTGGAGCTGAAACACAAGCATATTGCTAGGTATTACTGTTGGAGCTAGAAACACAAGCATATTGCTAGGTCATTACTGTACTGTTGGAGCTAGAAACACAAGCATATTGCTAGGTATTACTGTTGGAGCTAGAAACACAAGCATATTGCTAGGTATTACTGTGACTGTTGGAGCTAGAAACACAAGCATATTGCTAGGTATTACTGTTGGAGCTGGAAACACAAGCATATTGCTGGGTATTACTGTTGGAGCTGGAAACACAAGCATATTGCTAGGTATTACTGTTGGAGCTAGAAACACAAGCATATTGCTAGGTATTACTGTTGGAGCTAGAAACACAAGCATATTGCTAGGTATTACTGTTGGAGCCAGAAACACAAGCATATTGCTAGGTATTATTGTTGGAGCTGGAAACACAAGCATATTGCTGGGTATTACTGTACTGTTGGAGCTGGAAACACAAGCATATTGCTGGGTATTACTGTTGGAGCTAGAACACAAGCATATTGTTAGGTATTACTGTTGGAGCTAGAAACACAAGCATATTGCTGGGTATTACTGTTGGAGCTAGAAACACAAGCATATTGCTAGGTATTACTGTTGGAGCCAGAAACACAAGCATATTGCTAGGTATTACTGTTGGAGCTGGAAACACAAGCATATTGCTGGGTATTACTGTACTGTTGGAGCTGGAAACACAAGCATATTGCTGGGTATTACTGTTGGAGCTAGAAACACAAGCATATTGCTAGGTATTACTGTTGGAGCTGGAAACACAAGCATATTGCTGGGTATTACTGTACTTTTGGAGCTGGAAACACAAGTATATTGCTGGGTATTACTGTTGGAGCTAGAAGACACAAGCATATTGCTAGGTATTACTGTACTGTTGGAGCTGGAAACACAAGCATATTGCTGGGTATTCTGTACTGTTGGAGCTGGAAACACAAGTATATTGCTGGGTATTACTGTTGGAGCTAGAAACACAAGCATATTGCTAGGTATTGCTGTTGGAGCTAGAAACACAAGCATATTGCTAGGTATTACTGGGTCTTACTGTCCCTCTATACCAGTGACAGTCCTCTCTCTCCCTCTCCCTCAGTCCTCTCTCCCTCTCTCTCAGTCCTCTCTCTCCGTCCTCTCTCTCTCTCTCTCTCCCTCCTACCGACTGTAGTAATCTGTAGTAATCTGTAAACACGGCTAATGTCTCCAGCAGCCTTTACGTCCATAATAAAGGCATGACTTGGTACGGAGGAACAGCTGGTGAAAAAAGCCAAACATCATTCTCTGTTCAACCAAAAATTCTCTCTCTGCTCCACTGTTGTTGCCATGGCTGCTGAGTGCCGGAAATTATTTGCGTAATTCTCCAGGTAACCTGGTCTTTAAACGCAGACTATTTATAGGGTAATGGTTTTAGGACACGTAACAACAACAACAACAAGCCGATTTCAGAGGTCAAAATGAGTGAAACAGTCTGAAAACAGAGCCACTAGATGAGAGATCTAAAGATGACGCTGTTAATCGATAGTAGTTAGATCAGGAGGACCTGAGTGGAAACATGATCAATAACCCCAGCATGAACCAGGACGTCAACAACTAGAGGGAAGGGAAACACTGTGAAATGCATCCCAAATGGCACCCTCATGCCCTATATAGTGCACTAGTTTAGACCAGAGCCCTATATGGTACACTACTCTAGACCAGAGCCCTATGTAGTGCACTACTTTAAACCAGAGCCCTATATAGTGCACTACTTTAGACCAGAGCCTATGTAGTGCACTACTTTAAACCAGAGCCCTATATAGTGCACTACTTTAGACCAGAGCCCTATGTAGTGCACTACTTTAAACCAGAGCCCTATATAGTGCACTACTTTAGACCAGAGCCCTATGTAGTGCACTACTTTAAACCAGAGCCCTATATAGTGCACTACTTTAGACCAGAGCCCTATGTAGTGCACTACTTTAGACCAGAGCCCTATGTCAGTGCACTGCTTTAGACCAGAGCCCTATATAGTGCACTACTTTAGACCAGAGCCCTATGAAGTGCACTACTTTAGACCAGAGCCCTATATAGGGAACAGGGAGCAATTTGTGACGTAGAGTGCGTCAATAGACATTCAAGGAAACCGGGTCCTGGTAGAAAACTACACTGAAGAAATAAACAAGCTAACATTAAACATCTCATTCTCTTCCCCTGTCTGTCTGTGACTGAAGTCTGTATCGCTGAAACTACAGAAAGGCCCTTTCCAGATTATCAACGCAGGAACATTGCCTTTAAATGTCTTCCCTGTGGCTCTGGATAAGAGCGTCTGCTAAATGACTAAAATGTAAAAATGTAAAATGTAATGTGAATTGGGGTTGAGGGCTGAACTTCCACGATACGGACTGAATAGAGCCCAAGGTCTCTGTTACACCTGCGTTAGTGGGCTACAATTACAGGTCCAAATCCTACGAGGAAGAAAACAATAAACAAGAAGACAATCAACAAGTAGCTAGCTGTTCCTCAAGGCTCTCCTTTAGCTAGCTAGCTGTTCTTCCAGACTCTCCTTTTAGCTAGCTAGCTGTTCTTCCAGACTCTCCTTTAGCTAGCTAGCTGTTCTTCCCTACTCTCTTTTAGCTAGCTAGCTGTTCCTCAAGGCTCTCCTTTAGCTAGCTAGCTGTTCCTCAAGGCTCTCTTTAGCTAACTAGCTGTTCCTCAAGGCTCTCCTTTCAGCTAGCTAGCTGTTCTTCCAGACTCTCCTTTAGCTAGCTAGCTGTTCTTCCCTACTCTCTTTTAGCTAGCTAGCTGTTCCTCAAGGCTCTCCTTTAGCTAGCTAGCTGTTCTTCCAGGCTCTCCTTTAGCTAGCTAGCTGTTCTTCCAGATCTCTCCTTTAGCTAGCTAGCTGTTCTTCCCTACTCTCTTTTAGCTAGCTAGCTGTTCCTCAGAGGCTCTCCTTTAGCTAGCTAGCTGTTCCTCAAGGCTCTCCCTTTAGCTAGCTGGCTAGCTGCTTCCTCAAGGCTCTCTTTAGCTAGCTAGCTAGCTGTTCCTCAAGGCTCTCCCTTTAGCTAGCCAGCTGTTCCTCAAGGCTCTCCTTTAGCTAGCTAGCTGTTCTTCCAGGCTCTCCTTTAGCTAGCTCAGCCAGCTGTTCCTCAAGGCTCTCCTTTGGCTAGCTGGCTAGCTGTTCTTCCCTACTCTCTTTTAGCTAGCTAGCTGTTCCCTCAAGGCTCTCCTTTAGCTAGCTAGCTGTTCCTCAAGGCTCTCCTTTAGCTAGCTAGCTGTTCCTCAAGGCTCTCCTTTAGCTAGCTAGCTGTTCTTCCAGACTCTCCTTTAGCTAGCTGGCTAGCTGTTCTTCCCTACTCTCTTTTAGCTAGCTAGCTAGCTGTTCCTCAAGGCTCTCCTTTAGCTAGCTGGCTAGCTGTTCTTCCCTACTCTCTTTTAGCTAGCTAGCTGTTCCTCAAGGCTCTCTTTTAGCTAACCAGCTGTTCCTCAAGGCTCTCCTTTCAGCTAGCTAGCTGTTCTTCCAGATCTCTCCTTTAGCTAGCTAGCTGTTCTTCCCTACTCTCTTTTAGCTAGCTAGCTGTTCCTCAAGGCTCTCCTTTAGCTAGCTAGCTGTTCCTCAAGGCTCTCCTTTAGCTGGCTAGCTGTTCCTCAGGGGCTCTCTTTTAGCTAGCTAGCTAGCTGTTCCTCAAGGCTCTCCTTTAGCTAGCTAGCTGTTCTTCCAGACTCTCCTTTAGCTAGCTAGCTAGCTGTTCCTCAAGGCTCTCCTTTAGCTAGCTAGCTGTTCCTCGAAGGCTCTCCTTTAGCTAGCTAGCTGTTCCTCAAGGCTCTCCTTTAGCGTATATAGCCTCCACATTGACTCTGTACCGTAATACCCTGTATATAGCCTCCACATTGACTCTGTACCGTAATACCCTGTATATAGCCTCCACATTGACTCTGTACCGGTACACCCCTGGTATAATAGCCTCCACATTGACTCTGTACCGTAATACCCCTGGTATATAGCCTCCACATTGACTCTGTACCGTAATACCCTGTATATAGCCTCCACATTGACTCTGTACCGGTAATACCCTGTATATAGCCTCCACATTGACTCTGTACCGTAATACCCTGTATATAGCCTCCACATTGACTCTGTACCGTAATACCCCTGTATATAGCCTCCACATTGACTCTGTACCGTAATACCCTGTATATAGCCTCCACATTGACTCTGTACCGTAATACCCTGTATATAGCCTCCACATTGACTCTGTACCGTAATACCCTGTATATAGCCTCCACATTGACTCTGTACCGTAATACCCTGTATATAGCCTCCACATTGACTCTGTACCGGTACTACCCTGTATATAGCCTCCACATTGACTCTGTACCGTAATCCCCTGTATATAGCCTCCACATTGACTCTGTACCGTAATACCCCTGTATATAGCCTCCACATTGACTCTGTACCGTAATACCCTGTATATAGCCTCCACATTGACTCTGTACCGTAATACCCTGTATATAGCCTCCACATTGACTCTGTACCGTAATACCCTGTATATAGCCTCCACATTGACTCTGTACCGTAATACCCTGTATATAGCCTCCACATTGACTCTGTACCGTAATACCCTGTATATAGCCTCCACATTGACTCTGTACCGTAATACCTCTGTATATAGCCTCCACATTGACTCTGTACCGTAATACCCTGTATATAGCCTCCACATTGACTCTGTACCGTAATACCCTGTATATAGCCTCCACATTGACTCTGTACCGTAATACCCTGTATATAGCCTCCACATTGACTCTGTACCGTAATACCCTGTATATAGCCTCCACATTGACTCTGTACCGTAATACCCTGTATATAGCCTCCACATTGACTCTGTACCGGTAATCCCCCTGTATATAGCCTCCACATTGACTCTGTACCGTAATACCCTGTATATAGCCTCCACATTGACTCTGTACCGGTAATACCCTGTATATAGCCTCCACATTGACTCTGTACCGGTAATCCCCTGTATATAGCCTCCACATTGACTCTGTACCGTAATACCCCTGTATATAGCCTCCACATTGACTCTGTACCGTAATACCCTGTATATAGCCTCCACATTGACTCTGTACCGTAATACCCTGTATATAGCCTCCACATTGACTCTGTACCGTAATACCCTGTATATAGCCTCCACATTGACTCTGTACCGTAATACCCTGTATATAGCCTCCACATTGACTCTGTACCGTAATACCCTGTATATAGCCTCCACATTGACTCTGTACCGTAATACCCTGTATATAGCCTCCACATTGACTCTGTACCGTAATACCCTGTATATAGCCTCCACATTGACTCTGTACCGTAATACCCTGTATATAGCCTCCACATTGACTCTGTACCGGTATCACCCTGTATATAGCCTCCACATTGACTCTGTACCGTAATACCCTGTATATAGCCTCCACATTGACTCTGTACCGTAATACCCTGTATATAGCCTCCACATTGACTCTGTACCGGAATACCCCTGTATATAGCCTCCACATTGACTCTGTACCGTAATACCCTGTATATAGCCTCCACATTGACTCTGTACCGTAATACCCTGTATATAGCCTCCACATTGACTCTGTACCGTAATACCCCTGTATATAGCCTCCACATTGACTCTGTACCGTAATACCCTGTATATAGCCTCCACATTGACTCTGTACCGTAATACCCTGTATATAGCCTCCACATTGACTCTGTACCGTAATACCCTGTATATAGCCTCCACATTGACTCTGTACCGTAATACCCTGTATATAGCCTCCACATTGACTCTGTACCGGTACTCCCCTGTATATAGCCTCCACATTGACTCTGTACCGTAATACCCTGTATATAGCCTCCACATTGACTCTGTACCGTAATACCCTGTATATAGCCTCCACATTGACTCTGTACCGTAATCCCCTGTATATAGCCTCCACATTGACTCTGTACCGGTAACCCCCTGTATATAGCCTCCACATTGACTCTGTACCGGTAATACCCTGTATATAGCCTCCACATTGACTCTGTACCGTAGAAATACCCTGTATATAGCCTCCACATTGACTCTGTACCGTAATACCCTGTATATAGCCTCCACATTGACTCTGTACCGTAATACCCTGTATATAGCCTCCACATTGACTCTGTACCGTAATACCCTGTATATAGCCTCCACATTGACTCTGTACCGTAACCCCCTGTATATAGCCTCCACATTGACTCTGTACCGTAATACCCTGTATATAGCCTCCACATTGACTCTGTACCGTAATACCCTGTATATAGCCTCCACATTGACTCTGTACCGTAATACCCTGTATATAGCCTCCACATTGACTCTGTACCGTAATACCCTGTATATAGCCTCCACATTGACTCTGTACCGTAATACCCTGTATATAGCCTCCACATTGACTCTGTACCGTAATACCCTGTATATAGCCTCCACATTGACTCTGTACCGGTACTCCCCTGTATATAGCCTCCACATTGACTCTGTACCGTAATACCCTGTATATAGCCTCCACATTGACTCTGTACCGTAATACCCTGTATATAGCCTCCACATTGACTCTGTACCGTAATACCCTGTATATAGCCTCCACATTGACTCTGTACCGTAATACCCTGTATATAGCCTCCACATTGACTCTGTACCGTAATACCCTGTATATAGCCTCCACATTGACTCTGTACCGGTACCCCCTGTATATAGCCTCCACATTGACTCTGTACCGTAATACCCTGTATATAGCCTCCACATTGACTCTGTACCGTAATACCCTGTATATAGCCTCCACATTGACTCTGTACCGTAATACCCTGTATATAGCCTCCACATTGACTCTGTACCGGAATACCCCTGTATATAGCCTCCACATTGACTCTGTACCGTAATACCCTGTATATAGCCTCCACATTGACTCTGTACCGTAATACCCTGTATATAGCCTCCACATTGACTCTGTACCGTAATACCCTGTATATAGCCTCCACATTGACTCTGTACCGTAATACCCTGTATATAGCCTCCACATTGACTCTGTACCGTAATACCCTGTATATAGCCTCCACATTGACTCTGTACCGGTAATACCCCTGTATATAGCCTCCACATTGACTCTGTACCGTAATACCCTGTATATAGCCTCCACATTGACTCTGTACCGTAATACCCCTGTATATAGCCTCCACATTGACTCTGTACCGTAATACCCCTGTATATAGCCTCCACATTGACTCTGTACCGTAATACCCTGTATATAGCCTCCACATTGACTCTGTACCGTAATACCCTGTATATAGCCTCCACATTGACTCTGTACCGGTACTCCCCTGTATATAGCCTCCACATTGACTCTGTACCGTAATACCCTGTATATAGCCTCCACATTGACTCTGTACCGTAATACCCTGTATATAGCCTCCACATTGGACTCCTGTACCGGTACTCCCCTGTATATAGCCTCCACATTGACTCTGTACCGGTAATCCCCTGTATATAGCCTCCACATTGACTCTGTACCGTAATACCCTGTATATAGCCTCCACATTGACTCTGTACCGTAATACCCTGTATATAGCCTCCACATTGACTCTGTACCGTAATACCCTGTATATAGCCTCCACATTGACTCTGTACCGTAATACCCTGTATATAGCCTCCACATTGACTCTGTACCGTAATACCCTGTATATAGCCTCCACATTGACTCTGTACCGTAATACCCTGTATATAGCCTCCACATTGACTCTGTACCGTAATACCCAGTATATAGCCTCCACATTGACTCTGTACCGTACCCCTGTATATAGCCTCCACATTGACTCTGTACCGTAATACCCTGTATATAGCCTCCACATTGACTCTGTACCGTAATACCCAGTATATAGCCTCCACATTGACTCTGCTACCGTAACCCCTGTATATAGCCTCCACATTGACTCTGTACCGGTACCCCCTGTATATAGCCTCCACATTGACTCTGTACCGTAATACCCTGTATATAGCCTCCACATTGACTCTGTACCGTAATACCCTGTATATAGCCTCCACATTGACTCTGTACCGTAATACCCTGTATATAGCCTCCACATTGACTCTGTACCGTAATACCCAGTATATAGCCTCCACATTGACTCTGTACCGTAATACCCTGTATATAGCCTCCACATTGACTCTGTACCGTAATACCCTGTATATAGCCTCCACATTGACTCTGTACCGTAATACCCTGTATATAGCCTCCACATTGACTCTGTACCGTAATACCCTGTATATAGCCTCCACATTGACTCTGTACCGTAATACCCTGTATATAGCCTCCACATTGACTCTGTACCGTAATACCCTGTATATAGCCTCCACATTGACTCTGTACCGTAATACCCAGTATATAGCCTCCACATTGACTCTGTACCGTAATACCCAGTATATAGCCTCCACATTGACTCTGTACCGTAATACCCTGTATATAGCCTCCACATTGACTCTGTACCGTAATACCCTGTATATAGCCTCCACATTGACTCTGTACCGTAATACCCAGTATATAGCCTCCACATTGACTCTGTACCGTAATACCCTGTATATAGCCTCCACATTGACTCTGTACCGTAATACCCAGTATATAGCCTCCACATTGACTCTGTACCGTAATACCCAGTATATAGCCTCCACATTGACTCTGTACCGTAATACCCCTGTATATAGCCTCCACATTGACTCTGTACCGTAATACCCTGTATATAGCCTCCACATTGACTCTGTACCGTAATACCCTGTATATAGCCTCCACATTGACTCTGTACCGTAATACCCTGTATATAGCCTCCACATTGACTCTGTACCGTAATACCCTGTATATAGCCTCCACATTGACTCTGTACCGTAATACCCAGTATATAGCCTCCACATTGACTCTGTACCGTAATACCCTGTATATAGCCTCCACATTGACTCTGTACCGTAATACCCTGTATATAGCCTCCACATTGACTCTGTACCGTAATACCCTGTATATAGCCTCCACATTGACTCTGTACCGTAATACCCAGTATATAGCCTCCACATTGACTCTGTACCGTAATACCCTGTATATAGCCTCCACATTGACTCTGTACCGTAATACCCTGTATATAGCCTCCACATTGACTCTGTACCGTAATACCCAGTATATAGCCTCCACATTGACTCTGTACCGGTACCCCCTGTATATAGCCTCCACATTGACTCTGTACCGTAATACCCTGTATATAGCCTCCACATTGACTCTGTACCGTAATACCCAGTATATAGCCTCCACATTGACTCTGTACCGGTACCCCCTGTATATAGCCTCCACATTGACTCTGTACCGGTACCCCCTGTATATAGCCTCAACATTGACTCTGTACCGTAATACCCTGTATATAGCCTCCACATTGACTCTGTACCGTAATACCCTGTATATAGCCTCCACATTGACTCTGTACCGTAATACCCTGTATATAGCCTCCACATTGACTCTGTACCGTAATACCCTGTATATAGCCTCCACAATGACTCTGTACCGTAATACCCTGTATATAGCCTCCACATTGACTCTGTACCGGTACCCCCTGTATATAGCCTCCACATTGACTCTGTACCGTAATACCCTGTATATAGCCTCCACATTGACTCTGTACCGTAATACCCAGTATATAGCCTCCACATTGACTCTGTACCGTAATACCCTGTATATAGCCTACACATTGACTCTGTACCGTAATACCCTGTATATAGCCTCCACATTGACTCTGTACCGTAATACCCAGTATATAGCCTCCACATTGACTCTGTACCGGTACCCCCTGTATATAGCCTCCACATTGACTCTGTACCGTAATACCCTGTATATAGCCTCCACATTGACTCTGTACCGTAATACCCAGTATATAGCCTCCACATTGACTCTGTACCGGTACCCCCTGTATATAGCCTCCACATTGACTCTGTACCGGTACCCCTGTATATAGCCTCCACATTGACTCTGTACCGTAATACCCTGTATATAGCCTCCACATTGACTCTGTACCGTAATACCCTGTATATAGCCTCCACATTGACTCTGTACCGTAATACCCTGTATATAGCCTCCACATTGACTCTGTACCGTAATACCCTGTATATAGCCTCCACATTGACTCTGTACCGTAATACCCTGTATATAGCCTCCACATTGACTCTGTACCGTAATACCCAGTATATAGCCTCCACATTGACTCTGTACCGGTACCCCCTGTATATAGCCTCCACATTGACTCTGTACCGTAATACCCTGTATATAGCCTCCACATTGACTCTGTACCGTAATACCCAGTATATAGCCTCCACATTGACTCTGTACCGGTACCCCTGTATATAGCCTCCACATTGACTCTGTACCGTAACCCCTGTATATAGCCTCCACATTGACTCTGTACCGTAATACCCTGTATATAGCCTCCACATTGACTCTGTACCGTAATACCCTGTATATAGCCTCCACATTGACTCTGTACCGTAATACCCAGTATATAGCCTCCACATTGACTCTGTACCGGTACCCCCTGTATATAGCCTCCACATTGACTCTGTACCGTAATACCCTGTATATAGCCTCCACATTGACTCTGTACCGTAATACCCAGTATATAGCCTCCACATTGACTCTGTACCGGTAACCCCCTGTATATAGCCTCCACATTGACTCTGTACCGTACTACCCTGTATATAGCCTCCACATTGACTCTGTACCGTAATACCCTGTATATAGCCTCCACATTGACTCTGTACCGTAATACCCTGTATATAGCCTCCACATTGACTCTGTACCGTAATACCCTGTATATAGCCTCCACATTGACTCTGTACCGTAATACCCTGTATATAGCCTCCACATTGACTCTGTACCGTAATACCCTGTATATAGCCTCCACATTGACTCTGTACCGTAATACCCTGTATATAGCCTCCACATTGACTCTGTACCGTAATACCCAGTATATAGCCTCCACATTGACTCTGTACCGTACACCCTGTATATAGCCTCCACATTGACTCTGTACCGTAATACCCTGTATATAGCCTCCACATTGACTCTGTACCGTAATACCCAGTATATAGCCTCCACATTGACTCTGTACCGTACCCCCTGTATATAGCCTCCACATTGACTCTGTACCGGTACCCCCTGTATATAGCCTCCACATTGACTCTGTACCGTAATACCCTGTATATAGCCTCCACATTGACTCTGTACCGTAATACCCTGTATATAGCCTCCACATTGACTCTGTACCGTAATACCCTGTATATAGCCTCCACATTGACTCTGTACCGTAATACCCAGTATATAGCCTCCACATTGACTCTGTACCGTAATACCCAGTATATAGCCTCCACATTGACTCTGTACCGTAATACCCTGTATATAGCCTCCACATTGACTCTGTACCGTAATACCCTGTATATAGCCTCCACATTGACTCTGTACCGTAATACCCTGTATATAGCCTCCACATTGACTCTGTACCGTAATACCCTGTATATAGCCTCCACATTGACTCTGTACCGTAATACCCTGTATATAGCCTCCACATTGACTCTGTACCGTAATACCCTGTATATAGCCTCCACATTGACTCTGTACCGTAATACCCAGTATATAGCCTCCACATTGACTCTGTACCGTAATACCCTGTATATAGCCTCCACATTGACTCTGTACCGTAATACCCTGTATATAGCCTCCACATTGACTCTGTACCGTAATACCCAGTATATAGCCTCCACATTGACTCTGTACCGTAATACCCTGTATATAGCCTCCACATTGACTCTGTACCGTAATACCCTGTATATAGCCTCCACATTGACTCTGTACCGTAATACCCTGTATATAGCCTCCACATTGACTCTGTACCGTAATACCCTGTATATAGCCTCCACATTGACTCTGTACCGTAATACCCTGTATATAGCCTCCACATTGACTCTGTACCGTAATACCCTGTATATAGCCTCCACATTGACTCTGTACCGTAATACCCTGTATATAGCCTCCACATTGACTCTGTACCGTAATACCCTGTATATAGCCTCCACATTGACTCTGTACCGTAATACCCAGTATATAGCCTCCACATTGACTCTGTACCGTAATACCCTGTATATAGCCTCCACATTGACTCTGTACCGTAATACCCTGTATATAGCCTCCACATTGACTCTGTACCGTAATACCCTGTATATAGCCTCCACATTGACTCTGTACCGTAATACCCAGTATATAGCCTCCACATTGACTCTGTACCGTATACCCTGTATATAGCCTCCACATTGACTCTGTACCGTAATACCCTGTATATAGCCTCCACATTGACTCTGTACCGTAATACCCTGTATATAGCCTCCACATTGACTCTGTACCGTATACCCTGTATATAGCCTCCACATTGACTCTGTACCGTAATACCCCTGTATATAGCCTCCACATTGACTCTGTACCGTAATACCCTGTATATAGCCTCCACATTGACTCTGTACCGTAATACCCTGTATATAGCCTCCACATTGACTCTGTACCGTAATACCCTGTATATAGCCTCCACATTGACTCTGTACCGTAATACCCTGTATATAGCCTCCACATTGACTCTGTACCGGTAATACCCTGTATATAGCCTCCACATTGACTCTGTACCGTAATACCCTGTATATAGCCTCCACATTGACTCTGTACCGTAATACCCTGTATATAGCCTCCACATTGACTCTGTACCGTAATACCCTGTATATAGCCTCCACATTGACTCTGTACCGTAATACCCTGTATATAGCCTCCACATTGACTCTGTACCGTAATACCCAGTATATAGCCTCCACATTGACTCTGTACCGTAATACCCTGTATATAGCCTCCACATTGACTCTGTACCGTAATACCCAGTATATAGCCTCCACATTGACTCTGTACCGTAATACCCAGTATATAGCCTCCACATTGACTCTGTACCGTAATACCCTGTATATAGCCTCCACATTGACTCTGTACCGTAATACCCAGTATATAGCCTCCACATTGACTCTGTACCGGTACCCCCTGTATATAGCCTCCACATTGACTCTGTACCGTAATACCCTGTATATAGCCTCCACATTGACTCTGTACCGTAATACCCTGTATATAGCCTCCACATTGACTCTGTACCGGTAACCCCTGTATATAGCCTCCACATTGACTCTGTACCGGTACTCCCCTGTATATAGCCTCCACATTGACTCTGTACCGTAATACCCTGTATATAGCCTCCACATTGACTCTGTACCGTAATACCCTGTATATAGCCTCCACATTGACTCTGTACCGTAATACCCTGTATATAGCCTCCACATTGACTCTGTACCGTAATACCCTGTATATAGCCTCCACATTGACTCTGTACCGTAATACCCTGTATATAGCCTCCACATTGACTCTGTACCGTAATACCCTGTATATAGCCTCCACATTGACTCTGTACCGTAATACCCAGTATATAGCCTCCACATTGACTCTGTACCGGTACCCCCTGTATATAGCCTCCACATTGACTCTGTACCGTAATACCCTGTATATAGCCTCCACATTGACTCTGTACCGTAATACCCTGTATATAGCCTCCACATTGACTCTGTACCGGTACCTACCCTGTATATAGCCTCCACATTGACTCTGTACCGGTACCCCCTGTATATAGCCTCCACATTGACTCTGTACCGTAATACCCTGTATATAGCCTCCACATTGACTCTGTACCGTAATACCCTGTATATAGCCTCCACATTGACTCTGTACCGTAATACCCAGTATATAGCCTCCACATTGACTCTGTACCGGTACCCCCTGTATATAGCCTCCACATTGACTCTGTACCGTAATACCCTGTATATAGCCTCCACATTGACTCTGTACCGTAATACCCTGTATATAGCCTCCACATTGACTCTGTACCGGTACTCCCCTGTATATAGCCTCCACATTGACTCTGTACCGGTACCCCCCTGTATATAGCCTCCACATTGACTCTGTACCGTAATACCCTGTATATAGCCTCCACATTGACTCTGTACCGTAATACCCTGTATATAGCCTCCACATTGACTCTGTACCGTAATACCCTGTATATAGCCTCCACATTGACTCTGTACCGTAATACCCTGTATATAGCCTCCACATTGACTCTGTACCGTAATACCCTGTATATAGCCTCCACATTGACTCTGTACCGTAATACCCTGTATATAGCCTCCACATTGACTCTGTACCGTAATACCCAGTATATAGCCTCCACATTGACTCTGTACCGTAATACCCTGTATATAGCCTCCACATTGACTCTGTACCGTAATACCCTGTATATAGCCTCCACATTGACTCTGTACCGTAATACCCAGTATATAGCCTCCACATTGACTCTGTACCGTAATACCCTGTATATAGCCTCCACATTGACTCTGTACCGTAATACCCTGTATATAGCCTCCACATTGACTCTGTACCGTAATACCCTGTATATAGCCTCCACATTGACTCTGTACCGTAATACCCAGTATATAGCCTCCACATTGACTCTGTACCGTAATACCCTGTATATAGCCTCCACATTGACTCTGTACCGTAATACCCTGTATATAGCCTCCACATTGACTCTGTACCGTAATACCCTGTATATAGCCTCCACATTGACTCTGTACCGTAATACCCTGTATATAGCCTCCACATTGACTCTGTACCGTAATACCCAGTATATAGCCTCCACATTGACTCTGTACCGTAATACCCTGTATATAGCCTCCACATTGACTCTGTACCGTAATACCCTGTATATAGCCTCCACATTGACTCTGTACCGTAATACCCTGTATATAGCCTCCACATTGACTCTGTACCGTAATACCCTGTATATAGCCTCCACATTGACTCTGTACCGTAATCCCCTGTATATAGCCTCCACATTGACTCTGTACCGTACCCCCTGTATATAGCCTCCACATTGACTCTGTACCGTAATACCCTGTATATAGCCTCCACATTGACTCTGTACCGTAATACCCTGTATATAGCCTCCACATTGACTCTGTACCGGTAATCCCCTGTATATAGCCTCCACATTGACTCTGTACCGGTACTCCCCTGTATATAGCCTCCACATTGACTCTGTACCGTAATACCCTGTATATAGCCTCCACATTGACTCTGTACCGTAATACCCTGTATATAGCCTCCACATTGACTCTGTACCGTAATACCCTGTATATAGCCTCCACATTGACTCTGTACCGTAATACCCTGTATATAGCCTCCACATTGACTCTGTACCGTAATACCCTGTATATAGCCTCCACATTGACTCTGTACCGTAATACCCTGTATATAGCCTCCACATTGACTCTGTACCGTAATACCCTGTATATAGCCTCCACATTGACTCTGTACCGTAATACCCTGTATATAGCCTCCACATTGACTCTGTACCGTAATACCCTGTATATAGCCTCCACATTGACTCTGTACCGTAATACCCTGTATATAGCCTCCACATTGACTCTGTACCGTAATACCCTGTATATAGCCTCCACATTGACTCTGTACCGTAATACCCAGTATATAGCCTCCACATTGACTCTGTACCGTAATACCCAGTATATAGCCTCCACATTGACTCTGTACCGTAATACCCTGTATATAGCCTCCACATTGACTCTGTACCGTAATACCCTGTATATAGCCTCCACATTGACTCTGTACCGTAATACCCTGTATATAGCCTCCACATTGACTCTGTACCGTAATACCCTGTATATAGCCTCCACATTGACTCTGTACCGTAATACCCTGTATATAGCCTCCACATTGACTCTGTACCGTAATACCCTGTATATAGCCTCCACATTGACTCTGTACCGTAATACCCTGTATATAGCCTCCACATTGACTCTGTACCGTAACACCCAGTATATAGCCTCCACATTGACTCTGTACCGGTACCCCCTGTATATAGCCTCCACATTGACTCTGTACCGTAATACCCTGTATATAGCCTCCACATTGACTCTGTACCGTAATACCCAGTATATAGCCTCCACATTGACTCTGTACCGGTACCCCCTGTATATAGCCTCCACATTGACTCTGTACCGGTACCCCCTGTATATAGCCTCCACATTGACTCTGTACCGGTACCTCCCTGTATATAGCCTCCACATTGACTCTGTACCGTAATACCCTGTATATAGCCTCCACATTGACTCTGTACCGGTACCCCCTGTATATAGCCTCCACATTGACTCTGTACCGGTACCCCCTGTATATAGCCTCCACATTGACTCTGTACCGTAATACCCTGTATATAGCCTCCACATTGACTCTGTACCGTAATACCCTGTATATAGCCTCCACATTGACTCTGTACCGTAATACCCTGTATATAGCCTCCACATTGACTCTGTACCGTAATACCCTGTATATAGCCTCCACATTGACTCTGTACCGTAATACCCTGTATATAGCCTCCACATTGACTCTGTACCGTAATACCATGTATATAGCCTCCACATTGACTCTGTACCGTAATACCCTGTATATAGCCTCCACATTGACTCTGTACCGTAATACCCTGTATATAGCCTCCACATTGACTCTGTACCGTAATACCCTGTATATAGCCTCCACATTGACTCTGTACCGTAATACCCTGTATATAGCCTCCACATTGACTCTGTACCGTAATACCCTGAATATAGCCTCCACATTGACTCTGTACCGTAATACCCTGTATATAGCCTCCACATTGACTCTGTACCGTAATACCCAGTATATAGCCTCCACATTGACTCTGTACCGTAATACCCTGTATATAGCCTCCACATTGACTCTGTACCGTAATACCCTGTATATAGCCTCCACATTGACTCTGTACCGTAATACCCTGTATATAGCCTCCACATTGACTCTGTACCGTAATACCCTGTATATAGCCTCGTTATTGTTATTCGTATTGTGTTACTTTTTATTATTATTTTTTACTTTAATTTATTTGGTAAATATTTTCTTAACTCTCCTCTGTTCCTCTCCGCTGTTCCTTTCTGTTCCTCTCCTCTGTTCCTCTCCTCTATTCCTTTCTGTTCTTCTCCTCTCTGTTCCTCTCCTCTCCGCTGTTCCTCTCCTCTGTTCCTCTCCTCTGTTCCTCTCCTCTGTTCCTCTCCTCTGTTCCTCTCCTCTGTTCCTTTCTGTTCTTCTCCTCTCCTCTGTTCCTCTCCTCTCCTCTCTATTCCTTTCTGTTCTTCTCCTCTTCTCTCCTCTGTTCCATTCCTCTTTTGTGTTCCTCTCCTCTGTTCCTTTCTGTTCCTCTCCTCTCTCTCCTCCCCCTGTTCCTCTCTGAGGTTGTAGCAGAGAGACGACTGGGATCAAGCTGTTCAGGCTAAATTGGTAATTCATCAACAAAGCGAACGGAGAGCGTGCTGAATGATATGGTTTCACCAATGTGTTGTTAATTGATGATTTTTCAGTGTGCCTGTGAATCTAATTGAAAGGGGAGTCTGTGTGTGACTGTGAGGAACATTCAGTTGTTCTGTCTCTGAGTGGGAGCAGCCTGCCCGCTCTCCAGGAGGTCTCAGGTGGTTTCTCTCCCCCCCTCTCTCTCTCTCCCTCCAACCCCTCCTTCTCTCCCCCCTGCACCCCCTCCTCTCTCCTCCCTGCACCCCGTCTCTCTCCCTCCACCCCCTCTCCTCCTTCCTCTCTCTCCCTCCTCTCCTCCTTCCTCTCTCTCCCTCCTCTCTCTCTCCATCCACCCCCTCTCCCCCCTCCTCTCTCTCCCTCCACCCCCTCCTCTCTCCCCCAGCACCCCCTCTCTCTCCCTCCACCCCCTCTCCTCCCTCCTCTCTCTCCCTCTCCCCCCTCCTCTCTCTCCCTCCACCCCCTCCTCTCTCCCCCAGCACCCCCTCTCTCTCCCTCCACCCCCCCTCCTCCCTCCTCTCTCTCCCTCTCCCCCCTCCTCTCTCTCCCTCCACCCCCTCCTCTCTCCCCCAGCACCCCCTCTCTCTCCCTCCACCCCCTCTCCTCCCTCCTCTCTCTCACTCTCCCCCCTCCTCTCTCTACCTCCACCCCCTCCTCTCTCCACCAGCACCCACTCTCTCTCCCTCCACCCCCTCTCCTCCCTCCTCTCTCTCCCCCCTCCTCTCTCTCCCTCCACCCTCTCTCCTCCCTCCTCTCTCTCCCCCCTCCTCTCTCTCTCTCTCCCCCCTCCTCTCTCTCCCCCCTCCTCTCTCTCCCTCCACCCCCTCTCCTCCCTCCTCTCTCTCCCCCCTCCTCTCTCACCCTCCACCCTCTCTCCTCCCTCCTCTCTCTCCCCCCTCCTCTCTCACCCTCCACCCTCTCTCCTCCCTCCTCTCTCTCCTCCCTCCTCTCTCTCCCCCCTCCTCTCTCTCCCTCCACCCTCTCTCCTCCCTCCTCTCTCTCCCCCCTCCTCTCTCTCTCTCTCCCCCCTCCTCTCTCTCCCCCCTCCTCTCTCTCCCTCCACCCCCTCTCCTCCCTCCTCTCTCTCCCCCCTCCTCTCTCACCCTCCACCCTCTCTCCTCCCCCTCTCTCTCCCCATGGTTTCCGCTCCTCTCGTTCTTCTGAAACCCTTCCTCTCTCAAAGAGTATCTGAAATAATAACCCAACAGCCCCCACTTCCCCTTTCGTGAACTAACACTCACACTTGACTCTTTACCTTTTACTAACTCTGACTTCGCTGATAGCAATTTGAGTTTGAATTTATTTATTCTTTCTCACAGATAAAACTGAAGAAATGCAGAATTTACATGACTAAAAATGGCAAAAACACTCATGTAAATGAGTCCATAGCACAAAATACGACAGCAGGTAGAGTTATTATACAGTCTGACAGCAGGTAGAGTTATTATACAGTCTGACAGCGGGTAGTTATTATACAGTCTGACAGCAGGTAGAGTTATTATACAGTCTGACAGCGGGTAGAGTTATTATACAGTCTGACAGCAGGTAGAGTTATTATACAGTCTGACAGCAGGTAGAGTTATTATACAGTCTGACAGCAGGTAGAGTTATTATTCAGTCTGACAGCAGGTAGAGTTATTATACAGTCTGACAGCAGGTAGAGTTATTATACAGTCTGACAGCGGGTAGAGTTATTATACAGTCTGACAGCAGGTAGTTATTATACAGTCTGAAAGCAGGTAGAGTTATTATACAGTCTGAAAGCGGGTAGAGTTATTATACAGTCTGACAGCGGGTAGAGTTATTATACAGTCTGACAGCGGGTAGAGTTATTATACAGTCTGACAGCGGGTAGAGTTATTATACAGTCTGACAGCAGGTAGAGTTATTATACAGTCTGACAGCGGGTAGAGTTATTATACAGTCTGACAGCGGGTAGAGTTATTATACAGTCTGACAGCGGGTAGAGTTATTATACAGTCTGACAGCAGGTAGAGTTATTATACAGTCTGACAGCGGGTAGAGTTATTATACAGTCTGACAGCAGGTAGAGTTATTATACAGTCTGACAGCAGGTAGAGTTATTATACAGTCTGACAGCAGGTAGAGTTATTATACAGTCTGACAGCGGGTAGAGTTATTATACAGTCTGACAGCAGGTAGAGTTATTATACAGCCTGACAGCAGGTAGAGTTATTATACAGTCTGACAGCAGGTAGAGTTATTATACAGTCTGACAGCAGGTAGTTATTATACAGTCTGACAGCGGGTAGAGTTATTATACAGTCTGACAGCAGGTAGAGTTATTATACAGTCTGACAGCAGGTAGAGTTATTATACAGTCTGACAGCAGGTAGAGTTATTATACAGTCTGACAGCAGGTAGAGTTATTATACAGTCTGACAGCAGGTAGAGTTATTATACAGTCTGACAGCAGGTAGAGTTATTATACAGTCTGACAGCGGGTAGAGTTATTATACAGTCTGACAGCAGGTAGAGTTATTATACAGTCTGACAGCAGGTAGAGTTATTATACAGTCTGACAGCAGGTAGAGTTATTATACAGTCTGACAGCAGGTAGAGTTATTATACAGTCTGACAGCAGGTAGTTATTATACAGCCTGACAGCAGGTAGAGTTATTATACAGTCTGACAGCAGGTAGAGTTATTATACAGTCTGACAGCAGGTAGTTATTATACAGTCTGACAGCAGGTAGAGTTATTATACAGTCTGACAGCAGGTAGAGTTATTATACAGTCTGACAGCAGGTTCAATAAGACTTATTATTACAGTAGAGGAAACAGGCCAGGTTAAATCAGACCGGGGTATCTGACCGGGGGGTATTTGACCGGGGGGTATCTGACCGGGGGGTATCTGACCGGGGGTATCTGACCGGGGGTATCTGACCGGGGGGTATTTGACCAGGGGGGGTAGCTGCCCGGGGGGGTATCTGACCGGGGTATCTGACCGGGGGGTATTTGACCGGTGGGTATCTGACCGGGGGGTATCTGACCGGGGGTATCTGACCGGGGTATCTACCGGGGGGTATCTGACCGGGGGTATCTGACCGGGGGGTATCTGACCGGGGGGTATCTGACCGGGGGTATCTGACCGGGGGGTATCTGACCGGGGGGTATCTGACCAGGGGGTATCTGACCGGGGGGTATCTGACCGGGGGTATCTGACCGGGGGTATCTGACCGGGGGTTATTTGACCAGGGGGTATCTGACCGGGGTATCTGACCGGGGGTATCTGACCGGGGGTATCTGACCGGGGGGTATCTGACCGGGGGGTATTTGACCAGGAGGTATCTGACCGGGGGGTATCTGACCGGGGTATCTGACCGGGGTATCTGACCGGGGGTATCTGACCGGGGGGTTTCTGACCGGGGTATCTGACCGGGGGTATCTGACCGGGGGGTTTCTGACCGGGGGGTATCTGAGTTTCCTTCCATGCTGGGTCGGGTCAACATAGGATTTACTGAAGAAAATGATCTGAACAATTTTTGTACATTAACATACCTGAACCCTCCTGTCATATCACTGTCATAGTAAAGACATACCGTGGCATTATGTCATAACACTACATATCACTGTCATAGTAAAGACATACCGTGGCATTATGTCATAACACTACATATCACTGTCATAGTAAAGACATACCGTGACATTATGTCATAACACTACATATCACTGTCATAGTAAAGACATACCGTGGCATTATGTCATAACACTACATATCACTGTCATAGTAAAGACATACCATGATATAGTCATAACACTACATATCACTGTCATAGTAAAGACATACCATGACATTATGTCATAACACTACATATCACTGTCATAGTAAAGACATACCATGACATTATGTCATAACACTACATATCAGTGTCATAGTAAAGACATACCATGGCATTATGTCATCTCCCCCTATACAGGGTCAGTGAAGGTCATCTCCCCCTATACAGGGTCAGTGAAGGTCATCTCCCCCTATACAGGGTTAGTGAAGGACATCTCCCACTATACAGGGTCAGTGAAGGACATCTCCCCCATACACGGTCAGTGAAGGTCATCTTCCCCCATACAGGGTCAGTGAAGGTCATCTCCCCCTATACAGGGTCAGTGAAGGACATCTCCCCCTATACAGGGTCAGTGAAGGACATCTCCCACTATACAGGGTCAGTGAAGGACATCTCCCCCCATACAGGGTCAGTGAAGGACATCTCCCCCATACAGGGTCAGTGAAGGACATCTCCCCCTATACAGGGTCAGTGAAGGACATCTCCCCCCATACAGGGTCAGTGAAGATCATCTCCCCACTATACAGGGTTAGTGAAGGTCATCTCCCCCTATACAGGGTCAGTGAAGGACATCTCCCACTATACAGGGTCAGTGAAGGACATCTCCCACTATACAGGGTCAGTAAAGGTCATCTCCCACTATACAGGGTCAGTGAAGGACATCTCCCACTATACAGGGGCAGTGAAGGACATCTCCCACTATACAGGGTCAGTGAAGATCATCTCCAACTATACAGGGTCAGTGAAGGTCATCTCCCTCTATACAGGGTCAGTGAAGGACATATCCCACTATACAGGGTCAGTGAAGGTCATCTCCCCCTATACAGGGTCAGTGAAGAACATCTCCCCACTATACAGGGTCAGTGAAGGTCATCTCCCCCTATACAGGGTCAGTGAAGGACATCTCCCCCTATACAGGGTCAGTGAAGGTCATCTCCCACTATACAGGGTCAGTGAAGGTCATCTCCCTCTATACAGGGTCAGTGAAGGTCATCTCCCTCTATACAGGGTCAGTGAAGGACATCTCCCACTATACAGGGTCAGTGAAGGTCATCTCCCCACTATACAGGGTTAGTGAAGGACATCTCCCACTATACAGGGTCAGTGAAGGACATCTCCCCCATACAGGGTCAGTGAAGGACATCTCCCCCATACAGGGTCAGTGAAGGACATCTCCCCCCATACAGGGTCAGTGAAGATCATCTCCCCACTATACAGGGTTAGTGAAGGACATCTCACACTATACAGGGTCAGTGAAGGACATCTCCCCCATACACGGTCAGTGAAGGTCATCTCCCCCCATACAGGGTCAGTGAAGGTCATCTCCCCCTATACAGGGTCAGTGAAGGACATCTCCCCCTATACAGGGTCAGTGAAGGACATCTCCCACTATACAGGGTCAGTGAAGGACATCTCCCCCCATACAGGGTCAGTGAAGGACATCTCCCCCTATACAGGGTCAGTGAAGGACATCTCCCCCTATACAGGGTCAGTGAAGGACATCTCCCCCCATACAGGGTCAGTGAAGATCATCTCCCCACTATACAGGGTTAGTGAAGGTCATCTCCCCCTATACAGGGTCAGTGAAGGACATCTCCCACTATACAGGGTCAGTGAAGGACATCTCCCACTATACAGGGTCAGTAAAGGTCATCTCCCACTATACAGGGTCAGTGAAGGACATCTCCCACTATACAGGGTCAGTGAAGGACATCTCCCACTATACAGGGGCAGTGAAGGACATCTCCCACTATACAGGGTCAGTGAAGGACATCTCCCACTATACAGGGTCAGTGAAGGTCATCTCCCACTATACAGGGTCAGTGAAGGACATCTCCCCACTATACAGGGTCAGTGAAGGTCATCTCCCCCTATACAGGGTCAGTGAAGGACATCTCCCCACTATACAGGGTCAGTGAAGGACATCTCCCCCCATACGGGGTCAGTGCAGGTCATCTCCCCCCATACAGGGTCAGTGAAGGTCATCTCCCCCTATACGGGGTCAGTGAAGGACATCTCCCCCATACAGGGTCAGTGAAGGTCATCTCCCCCCATACAGGGTCAGTGAAGGACATCTCCCACTATACAGGGTCAGTGAAGGTCATCTCCCCCTATACAGGGTCAGTGAAGGTCATCTCCCCACTATACAGGGTCAGTGAAGGACATCTCCCACTATACAGGGTCAGTGAAGCTCATCTCCCCCCATACAGGGTCAGTGAAGGACATCTCCCACTATACAGGGTCAGTGAAGGACATCTCCCCCTATACAGGGTCAGTGAAGATCATCTCCAACTATACAGGGTCAGTGAAGGTCATCTCCCTCTATACAGGGTCAGTGAAAGTCATCTCCCCCTATACAGGGTCAGTGAAGGACATCTCCCCCTATACAGGGTCAGTGAAGGACATCTCCCCACTATACAGGGTTAGTGAAGGTCATCTCCCCCTATACAGGGCCAGTGAAGGTCATCTCCCACTATACAGGGTCAGTGAAGGACATCTCCCCCTATACAGGGTCAGTGAAGGACATCTCCCCCTATACAGGGTCAGTGAAGGTCATCTCCCCACTATACAGGGTCAGTGAAGGTCATCTCCCCCCATACAGGGTCAGTGAAGGTCATCTCCCCACTATACAGGGTTAGTGAAGGACATCTCCCACTATACAGGGTCAGTGAAGATCATCTCCCCCTATACAGGGTCATTGAAGATCATCTCCCCACTATACAGGGTTAGTGAAGGTCATCTCCCCCTATACAGGGTCAGTGAAGGTCATCTCCCCCTATACAGGGTCAGTGAAGGTCATCTCCCTCTATACAGGGTTAGTGAAGGTCATCTCCCACTATACAGGGTCAGTGAAGGACATCTCCCCCTATACAGGGCCAGTGAAGGTCATCTCCCCCTATACAGGGTCAGTGAAGGACATCTCCCACTATACAGGGTCAGTGAAGGTCATCTCCCCACTATAGAAGGCCAGTGAAGGACATCTCCCACTATACAGGGTCAGTGAAGGTCATCTCCCCACTATAGAAGGCCAGTGAAGGACATCTCTCCACCATAAAGGGTCAGTGAAGGTCATCTCCCCACTATACAGGGTCAGTGAAGGTCATCTCCCCCCATACAGGGTCAGTGAAGGTCATCTCCCCACTATACAGGGTTAGTGAAGGACATCTCCCACTATACAGGGTCAGTGAAGATCATCTCCCCCTATACAGGGTCATTGAAGATCATCTCCCCACTATACAGGGTTAGTGAAGGTCATCTCCCCACTATACAGGGTTAGTGAAGGTCATCTCCCCCTATACAGGGCCAGTGAAGGTCATCTCCCCCTATACAGGGTCAGTGAAGGACATCTCCCACTATACAGGGTCAGTGAAGGTCATCTCCCCCTATACAGGGTCAGTGAAGGTCATCTCCCCCTATACAGGGTCAGTGAAGGTCATCTCCCCACTATACAGGGCCAGTGAAGGTCATCTCCCCACTATAGAAGGCCAGTGAAGGACATCTCTCCACCATAAAGGGTCAGTGAAGGTCAGATGTTTTCAGTCTGACTCCTAATAGGATGAAATATCAAGCAGTTCAGAGTCTCTGCCTCGCTGCCCAAGTAGCCTTGTGTGTGTAGGTGTGTGTGTGTAGGTGTGTGTGTAGGTGTGTGTGTGTGTGTGTAGGTGTGTGTGTAGGTGTGTGTGTGTGTGTGTAGGTGTGTGTGTAGGTGTGTGTGTGTGTGTGTGTGTGTGTGTGTGTGCGCGCGCAGAGGAGCTGTTTAAATATGAGTTAATACACTGTAGCCTTTATACACACACTACCTGTCGAATGTTTGGACACACCGACTCATTCAAAGGGTTTTTCTTTATTTTTACTATTTTCTACATTGTAGAATAATAGTGAAGACATCAACACTATGAAATAACACATATGGAATCATGTAGTAACCAAAGAAAGTGTTAAAAGAAATCAAAATATATTTTATATTTGAGATGCTTCAAAGTTGTCACCCTTTGCCTTGATGAGCAGCTTTGAACACTCTTGGCATTCTCTCAACCAGCTTCATGAGGTAGTCACCTGGAATGCATTTCAATTAACAGGTGTTCCTTGTTAAAAGTCAATGTGTGGAATTTCTTTCCTTCTTCATGCGTTTGAGCCAATCAGCTGTGTTGTGACAAGGTAGGGGGGGTATACAGAAGATAGCCCTATTTGGTAAAACACCAAGTCCATATTATGGCAAGAACAGCTCAAATATGCAAAGAGAAACAACAGTCCATCATTACTTTAAGACATGAAGGTCAGTCAATCCGGAACATTTCAAGAACTTTGAAAGTTTCTTCAAGTGCAATCGCAAAAACCATCAAGCGCTATGATGAAACTGGCTCTCATGAGGACCGCCACAGGAAAGGAAGACCCAGAGTTACCTCTGCTGCAGAGGATCAGTTCATTAGAGTTACCAGCACCTCAGAAATTGCAGCCCAAATAAATGCTTCACAGAGTTCAAGTAACAGACACATCTCAACATCAACCGTTCAGAGGAGACTGTGTGAATCAGGCCTTCATGGTCGAATTGCTGCAGAGAAACCACTACTAAAGGACACCAATAATAAAAAGAGACTTCCTTGGACCAAGAAACACGAGCGACGGACATTAAACTGGCGGAAATCTGTCCTACGGTCTGATGAGCCCAAATTCAAGACGTTTTGGTTCAAAATGTCGTGTCTTTGTGAAACTTAGAGTACAAACTACTACATGGAATAGATCTGACACAGGATTGGCTGGTAATATAATGTTATGATTCTGACAGACCAGGGTGGTAATATAACATTATGATTCTGACAGACCAGGGGTGGTAATATAACATTATGATTCTGACAGACCAGGGTGGTAATATAACATTATGATTCTGACAGACCAGGGTGGTAATATAACATTATGATTCAGACAGACCAGGGTGGTAATATAACATTATGATTCTGACAGACCAGGGTGGTAATATAACATTATGATTCTGACAGACCAGGGTGGTAATATAACATTATGATTCTGACAGACCAGGGTGGAATGGTAATATAACATTATGATTCTGACAGACCAGGGGTGGTAATATAACATTATGATTCTGACAGACCAGGGTGGTAATATAACATTATGATTCTGACAGACCAGGGGTGGTAATATAACATTATGATTCTGACAGACCAGGGTGGTAATATAACATTATGATTCTGACAGACCAGGGTGGTAATATAACATTATGATTCTGACAGACCAGGGTGGTAATATTACATTATGATTCTGACAGACCAGGGTGGTAATATAACATTATGATTCTGACAGACCAGGGTGGTAATATAACATTATGATTCTGACAGACCAGGGTGGTATGGTAATATAACATTATGATTCAGACAGACCAGGGTGGTAATATTACATTATGATTCTGACAGACCAGGGTGGTAATATAACATTATGATTCTGACAGACCAGGGGTGGTAATATAACATTATGATTCTGACAGACCAGGGTGGTAATATAACATTATGATTCAGACAGACCAGGGTGGTAATATAACATTATGATTCTGACAGACCAGGGTGGTAATATAACATTATGATTCTGACAGACCAGGGTGGTGATATAACATTATGATTCAGACAGACCAGGGTGGTAATATAACATTATGATTCTGACAGACCAGGGTGGTAATATAACATTATGATTCTGACAGACCAGGGTGGTAATATAACATTATGATTCAGACAGACCAGGGTGGTATGGTAATATAACATTATGATTCTGACAGACCAGGGTGGTATGGTAATATAACTGTATGATTCTGACAGACCAGGGTGGTAATATAACATTATGATTCTGACAGACCAGGGTGGTAATATAACATTATGATTCTGACAGACCAGGATGGAATGGTAATATAACATTATGATTCTGACAGACCAGGGGTGGTAATATAACATTATGATTCTGACAGACCAGGGGTGGTAATATAACATTATGATTCTGACAGACCAGGGTGGTAATATAACATTATGATTCAGACAGACCAGGGTGGTAATATAACATTATGATTCTGACAGACCAGGGTGGAATGGTAATATAACATTATGATTCTGACAGACCAGGGGTGGTAATATAACATTATGATTCAGACAGACCAGGGTGGTAATATAACATTATGATTCAGACAGACCAGGGTGGTAATATAACATTATGATTCTGACAGACCAGGGTGGTAATATAACATTATGATTCTGACAGACCAGGGTGGTAATATAATGTTATGATTCTGACAGACCAGGGTGGTAATATAACATTATGATTCTGACAGACCAGGGTGGTAATATAACATTATGATTCTGACAGACCAGGGTGGTAATATAACATTATGATTCTGACAGACCAGGGTGGTAATATAACATTATGATTCTGACAGACCAGGGTGGTAATATAACATTATGATTCAGACAGACCAGGGTGGTAATATAATGTTATGATTCTGACAGACCAGGGTGGTAATATAACGTTATGATTCTGACAGACCAGGGTGGTAATATAACATTATGATTCTGACAGACCAGGGTGGTATGGTAATATAATGTTATGATTCTGACAGACCAGGGTGGTAATATAACATTATGATTCTGACAGACCAGGGTGGTAATATAACATTATGATTCTGACAGACCAGGGTGGTAATATAACATTATGATTCTGACAGACCAGGGTGGTAATATTACATTATGATTCTGACAGACCAGGGTGGTAATATAATGTTATGATTCAGACAGACCAGGGTGGTAATATAACATTATGATTCAGACAGACCAGGGTGGTAATATAACATTATGATTCAGACAGACCAGGGTGGTAATATAACATTATGATTCTGACAGACCAGGGTGGTAATATAACATTATGATTCTGACAGACCAGGGTGGTAATATAACATTATGATTCTGACAGACCAGGGTGGTAATATAACATTATGATTCTGACAGACCAGGGTGGTAATATAACATTATGATTCTGACAGACCAGGGTGGTAATATAACATTATGATTCTGACAGACCAGGGTGGTAATATAACATTATGATTTTGACAGACCAGGGGTGGTAATATAACATTATGATTCTGACAGACCAGGGTGGTAATATAACATTATGATTCTGACAGACCAGGGTGGTAATATAACATTATGATTCTGACAGACCAGGGTGGTAATATAATGTTATGATTCTGACAGACCAGGGTGGTAATATAATGTTATGATTCTGACAGACCAGGGTTGTATGGTAATATAACATTATGATTCAGACAGACCAGGGTGGTAATATAACATTATGATTCAGACAGACCAGGGTGGTAATATAACATTATGATTCTGACAGACCAGGGTGGTAATATAACATTATGATTCTGACAGACCAGGGTGGTAATATAACATTATGATTCAGACAGACCAGGGTGGTAATATAACATTATGATTCAGACAGACCAGGGTGGTAATATAACATTATGATTCTGACAGACCAGGGTGGTAATATAACATTATGATTCTGACAGACCAGGGTGGTAATATAACATTATGATTCTGACAGACCAGGGTGGTAATATTACATTATGATTCTGACAGACCAGGGTGGTAATATAATGTTATGATTCAGACAGACCAGGGTGGTAATATAACATTATGATTCTGACAGACCAGGGTGGTAATATAACATTATGATTTTGACAGACCAGGGGTGGTAATATAACATTATGATTCTGACAGACCAGGGTCGTAATATAACATTATGATTCTGACAGACCAGGGTGGTAATATAACATTATGATTCTGACAGACCAGGGTGGTAATATAACGTTATGATTCTGACAGACCAGGGTGGTAATATAATGTTATGATTCTGACAGACCAGGGTGGTAATATAATGTTATGATTCTGACAGACCAGGGTGGTAATATAACATTATGATTCTGACAGACCAGGGGTGGTAATATAACATTATGATTCTGACAGACCAGGGTGGAATGGTAATATAACATTATGATTCTGACAGACCAGGGGTGGTAATATAACATTATGATTCTGACAGACCAGGGTGGTAATATAACATTATGATTCAGACAGACCAGGGTGGTAATATAACATTATGATTCAGACAGACCAGGGTGGTAATATAACATTATGATTCTGACTAGTTGCAAGGCAATGGTGTCTCACAAACCAGTCGGTATCCCAAAACAGCACTTTATTCCCTATATAGTGCATTGGGTGCCTGGTCAAAAGTAGTGCACCGTGTAGGGAATAGGGTGACATATTGGGATATACAGTCAGATGGGAGGAGAATGTGCCATGAAATGAGTTTGTGAAGGAGAGGAGGATGAGGAAGAGAGGAGGATGAGAGGAGGAGAAGAGGAGGAAGTGAGGAGGAGGATGAAAGGAGGAGAAGAGGAGAGGAGGAGAATGTGCCATGAAATGAGTTTGTGAAGGAGAGGAGGATGAGGCAGAGAGGAGGATGAGAGGAGGAGAAGAGGAGGAAGTGAGGAGGAGGATGAAAGGAGGAGAAGAGGAGAGGAGGAGAATGTGCCATGAAATGAGTTTGTGAAGCTGAGGGTCGTTGCTGTTATACCTGGTTATTGCATGTAGAGTCCGTCCAGCTGGACGCTCATCTACTGTCTGGCTCATTCAGCAGGATTCAAGTCCTGGATGGGGGGTCGCATCCCAAATGGTGCTCTATAATCTCTATACTGCACTGCTTATTCCCACAACCCCATAGGATGTCTTTTGGGACGCACGATAACGACCTCTCTGCCACAACTACACTTAACACACGAGGAGAAGAGGAGGATGAGAGGAGGAGGAAGAGGGGTGGTGTAGAGCACCAGGAAGAGGAGGAGGATAAGAGGAGGAAGAGGAGGAGGAAGAGAGGAGGAAAGGAGGATGAGAGGAGGAAAGGAGGATGAGAGGAGGAGGAGAGGAGGAAAGGAGGAGGATGAGAGGAGGAGGAAGAGAGGAGGAAGAGAGGAGGAAAGGAGGAGGAGGAAGAGAGGAGGAAGAGGGGTGTTGTGGAGCACCAGGAAGAGGAGGAGGAAGAGAGGAGGAGAGGAGGAGGAAGAGGGGTGTTGTGGAGCACCAGGAAGAGGAGGAGGAAGAGAGGAGGAGAGGAGGAGGAGAGGAGGAGAGGAGGAGGAAGAGAGGAGGAGAGGAGGAGGAGAGGAGGAGAGGAGGAGGAAGAGAGGAGGAAAGGAGGAGAGGAGGAGGATGAGAGGAGGAGAGGAGGAGGAAGAGGGGTTTTGTAGAGCACCAGGAAGAGGAGGAGGTGAAGTAGGAGGATGAGAGGAGGAGGAGGAGGAGGAGAGGAGGAGGAAGAGGGGTGTTGTGGAGCACCAGGAAGAGGAGGAGATTGAGAGGAGGAGGAGAGGAGGAGAGAGCAGGAGAGGAGGAAGAGAGGAGGAAGAGAGGAGGATGAGAGGAGGAGGAGAGGAGGAGGAGAGGATGAGAGGAGGAGGAGAGGAGGAGGAGAGGAAGAGGAGAGGAGGAAGAGAAGAGGAGGAGAGGAGGAGAGGAGGAGGAGGAGAGGAGGAGGAGAGGAGGAGGAGAGGAGGAGGAGAGGAAGAGAAGATGAAGAGAGGAGGAGGATGGGAATCTGAAACAGCGAGTGTTTACTTGACTTTATCTGCGTGTGTGAGGGGTTGGTGAATGAAAAGGCCATGAAATATTTATATAACACAAACATGTCTCACTTTGGCAAAGAGAAGAGGTGTTAAGGAGAAAACAATCTGTTCAAATAAAAACGCAGAACTCTGAACTCCTCTGGGGTGGGCTTTGGGTGAGAATAT
>NC_138306.1:96760000-96797500 GCF_965601325.2 Salmo salar | reverse complement strand
AGGACCATACTACACACAGCTGGATAAGGACCCCTACTACACACAGCTGGATAAGGACCCCTACTACACACAGCTGGATAAGGACCCCTACTACACACAGCTGGATAGGGACCCTACTACACACAGCTGGATAAGGACCCTACTACACACAGCTGGATAAGGACCCTACTACACACAGCTGGATAAGGACCCTACAACACACAGCTGGATAAGGACCCCTAATCTACACAGCTGGATAAGGACCCTACTACACACAGCTGGATAAGGACCCCTAATCCACACAGCTGGATAAGGACCCCTACTACACACAGCTGGATAAGGACCCTACTACACACAGCTGGATAAGGACCCCACTACACACAGCTGGATAAGGACCCCAACTACACACAGCTGGATAAGGACCCTACTCCACACAGCTGGATAAGGACCCCTACTACACACAGCTGGATAAGGACCCCCACTACACAGCTGGATAAGGACCCTACTACACACAGCTGGATAAGGACCCCTACTACACACAGCTGAATAAGACCCCTACTACACACAGCTGGATAAGGACCCCACTACACACAGCTGGATAAGGACCCCTACTACACACAGCTGGATAAGGACCCCTACTACACACAGCTGGATAAGGACCCTACTACACACAGCTGGATAAGGACCCCTGCTACACACAGCTGGATAAGGACCCCTACTACACACAGCTGGATAAGGACCCCTAGTACACACAGCTGGATAAGGACCCCTACTACACACAGCTGGATAAGGACCCCTAATACACACAGCTGGATAAGTACCCCTACTACACACAGCTGGATAAGGACCCCTACTCCACACAGCTGGATAAGGACCCCTACTACACACAGCTGGATAAGGACCCCTACTACACACAGCTGGATAAGACCCCTAATCCACACAGCTGGATAAGGACCCCACTACACACAGCTGGATAAGGACCCCTACTACACACAGCTGGATAAGGACCCCTACTACACACAGCTGGATAAGGACCCCTACTACACACAGCTGGATAAGGACCCATACTACACACAGCTGGATAAGACCCCTACTACACACAGCTGGATAAGACCCCTACTACACACAGCTGGATAAGGACCCCTACTACACACAGCTGGATAAGGACCCCTACTTCCCCCAGCTGGATAAGGACCCCTACTCCCCCCAGCTGGATAAGGACCCCTACTACACACAGCTGGATAAGACCCCTAATCCACACAGCTGGATAAGGACCCCACTACACACAGCTGGATAAGGACACCTACTACACACAGCTGGATAAGGACCCCTAATCCACACAGCTGGATAAGGACCCCACTACACACAGCTGGATAAGGACCCCTACTACACACAGCTGGATAAGGACCGCCACTACACACAGCTGGATAAGGACCCTACTACACACAGCTGGATAAGGACCCCTACTACACACAGCTGGATAAGGACCCTACTCCACACAGCTGGATAAGGACCCCTACTACACACAGCTGGATAAGGACCCTTACTACACACAGCTGGATAAGGACCCCTACTACTCACAGCTGGATAAGGACCCCTACTACACACAGCTGGATAAGGACCCTTAATACACACAGCTGGATAAGGTCCCCTACTCCACACAGCTGGATAAGGACCCCTACTCCACACAGCTGGATAAGGACCCCTACTACTCACAGCTGGATAAGGACCCCTACTACACACAGCTGGATAATGACCCCTACTCCACACAGCTGGATAAGGACCCCTACTCCACACAGCTGGATAAGGACCCCTACTCCACACAGCTGGATAAGGACCCCTACTCCACACAGCTGGATAAGGACCCCAACTACACACAGCAGGGATAAGGACCCCTACTACACACAGCTGGATAAGGACCCTACTACACACAGCTGGATAAGGACCCCTACTACACACAGCTGGATAAGGACCCCTACTACACACAGCTGGATAAGGACCCCTACTACACACAGCTGGATAGGGACCCTACTACACACAGCTGGATAAGGACCCCTACTACACACAGCTGGATAAGGACCCCTACTACACACAGCTGGATAAGGACCCCTACTACACACAGCTGGATAAGGACCCCTACTCCACACAGCTGGATAAGGACCCCTACTACACACAGCTGGATAAGGACCCCTACTCCACACAGCTGGATAAGGACCCCTACTCCACACAGCTGGATAAGGACCCCTACTACACACAGCTGGATAAGGACCCCTACTACACACAGCTGGATAAGGACCCCACTACACACAGCTGGATAAGGACCCCTACTACACACAGCTGGATAAGGACCCCTACTACACACAGCTGGATAAGGACCCCTACTACACACAGCTGGATAAGGACCCTACTACACACAGCTGGATAAGGACCCTACTACACACAGCTGGATAAGGACCCCTACTACACACAGCTGGATAAGGACCCCTACTACACACAGCTGGATAAGGACCCCTAATCCACACAGCTGGATAAGGACCCTACTACACACAGCTGGATAAGGACCCCTAATCCACACAGCTGGATAAGGACCCCTACTACACACAGCTGGATAAGGACCCCCTAATCCACACTGCTGGATAAGGACCCCTACTACACACAGCTGGATAAGGACCCTACTACACACAGCTGGATAAGGACCCCTACTACACACAGCTGGATAAGGACCCCTACTACACACAGCTGGATAAGGACCCCTACTACACACAGCTGGATAAGGACCCCTACTACACACAGCTGGATAAGACCCCTACTACACACAGCTGGATAAGGACCCCTACTACACACAGCTGGATAAGGACCCCTACTACACACAGCTGGATAAGGACCCCTACTCCACACAGCTGGATAAGGACCCCTACTACACACAGCTGGATAAGGACCCCTACTACACACAGCTGGATAAGGACCCTACTACACACAGCTGGATAAGGACCCCTACTACACACAGCTGGATAAGGACCCCTACTACACACAGCTGGATAAGGACCCCTACTACACACAGCTGGATAAGGACCCCTACTACACACAGCTGGATAAGGACCCCTACTTCCCCCAGCTGGATAAGGACCCCTACTCCCCCCAGCTGGATAAGGACCCCTACTCCACACAGCTGGATAAGGACCCCTACTACACACAGCTGGATAAGGACCCTACTACACACAGCTGGATAAGGACCCCTACTACACACAGCTGGATAAGGACCCCTACTACACACAGCTGGATAAGGACCCCTACTACACACAGCTGGATAAGGACCCCTACTACACACAGCTGGATAAGGACCCCTACTACACACAGCTGGATAAGGACCCTACTACACACAGCTGGATAAGGACCCCTACTACACACAGCTGGATAAGGACCCCTACTACACACAGCTGGATAAGGACCCCTACTACACACAGCTGGATAAGGACCCCTACTACACACAGCTGGATAAGGACCCCTACTACACACAGCTGGATAAGGACCCCTACTACACACAGCTGGATAAGGACCCCTACTACACACAGCTGGATAAGGACCCCTACTACACACAGCTGGATAAGGACCCTACTACACACAGCTGGATAAGGACCCCTACTACACACAGCTGGATAAGGACCCCTACTACACACAGCTGGATAAGGACCCCTACTACACACAGCTGGATAAGGACCCCTACTACACACAGCTGGATAAGGACCCTACTACACACAGCTGGATAAGGACCCTACTACACACAGCTGGATAAGGACCCCTACTACACACAGCTGGATAAGGACCCCTACTACACACAGCTGGATAAGGACCCTACTACACACAGCTGGATAAGGACCCCTAATACACACAGCTGGATAAGGACCCCTACTACACACAGCTGGATAAGGACCCCTACTCCACACAGCTGGATAAGGACCCCTACTACACACAGCTGGATAAGACCCCACTACACAGCTGGATAAGGACCCTACTACACACAGCTGGATAAGGACCCCTACTACACACAGCTGGATAAGGACCCCTACTACACACAGCTGGATAAGGACCCCTACTACACACAGCTGGATAAGGACCCCTACTACACACAGCTGGATAAGGACCCCACTACACACAGCTGGATAAGGACCCCTACTACACACAGCTGGATAAGGACCCCTACTACACACAGCTGGATAAGGACCCCACTACACACAGCTGGATAAGGACCCCTACTACACACAGCTGGATAAGGACCCCTACTACACACAGCTGGATAAGGACCCTACTACACACAGCTGGATAAGGACCCCTACTACACACAGCTGGATAAGGACCCCTACTACACACAGCTGGATAAGGACCCCTACTACACACAGCTGGATAAGGACCCCTACTACACACAGCTGGATAAGGACCCCTAATACACACAGCTGGATAAGGACCCCTACTACACACAGCTGGATAAGGACCCCTACTACACACAGCTGGATAAGGACCCCTACTACACACAGCTGGATAAGGACCCCTACTACACACAGCTGGATAAGGACCCCTACTACACACAGCTGGATAAGGACCCCTAATACACACAGCTGGATAAGGACCCCTACTACACACAGCTGGATAAGGACCCCTACTACACACAGCTGGATAAGGACCCCTACTACACACAGCTGGATAAGGACCCCTACTACACACAGCTGGATAAGGACCCATACTACACACAGCTGGATAAGACCCCTACTACACACAGCTGGATAAGACCCCTACTACACACAGCTGGATAAGGACCCCTACTACACACAGCTGGATAAGGACCCCTACTTCACCCAGCTGGATAAGGACCGCTACTCCACCCAGCTGGATAAGGACCCCTACTCCCCCCAGCTGGATAAGGACCCTAATCCACACAGCTGGATAAGGACCCTAATCCACACAGCTGGATAAGGACCCCTACTACACACAACTACACACAGCTGGATAAGGACCCCTACTACACACAGCTGGATAAGGACCCCTACTACACACAGCTGGATAAGGACCCCTACTACCCCCAGCTGGATAAGGACCCCTACTCCCCCCAGCTGGATAAGGACCCCTACTCCCCCAGCTGGATAAGGACCCCTACTACACACAGCTGGATAAGGACCCCTACTACACACAGCTGGATAAGGACCCCTACTACACACAGCTGGATAAGGACCCCTACTCCACACAGCTGGATAAGGACCCCTACTACACACAGCTGGATAAGGACCCCTACTACACACAGCTGGATAAGGACCCCTACTACACACAGCTGGATAAGGACCCTACTACACACAGCTGGATAAGGACCCCTACTACACACAGCTGGATAAGGACCCCTACTACACACAGCTGGATAAGGACCCCTACTACACACAGCTGGATAAGGACCCTTACTACACACAGCTGGATAAGGACCCCTACTACACACAGCTGGATAAGGACCCCTACTACACACAGCTGGATAAGGACCCTTAATACACACAGCTGGATAAGGTCCCCTACTCCACACAGCTGGATAAGGACCCCTACTCCACACAGCTGGATAAGGACCCCTACTACACACAGCTGGATAAGGACCCCTACTACACACAGCTGGATAAGGACCCCTACTACACACAGCTGGATAAGGACCCCTACTACACACAGCTGGATAAGGACCCCTACTCCACACAGCTGGATAAGGACCCCTACTCCACACAGCTGGATAAGGACCCCTACTACACACAGCTGGATAAGGACCCCTACTACACACAGCTGGATAAGGACCCTACTACACACAGCTGGATAAGGACCCCTACTACACACAGCTGGATAAGGACCCCTACTACACACAGCTGGATAAGGACCCCTACTACACACAGCTGGATAAGGACCCCTACTACACACAGCTGGATAAGGACCCCTACTACACACAGCTGGATAAGGACCCCTACTACACACAGCTGGATAAGGACCCCTACTACACACAGCTGGATAAGGACCCCTACTACACACAGCTGGATAAGGACCCCTACTACACACAGCTGGATAAGGACCCTACTACACACAGCTGGATAAGGACCCCTACTACACACAGCTGGATAAGGACCCCTACTACACACAGCTGGATAAGGACCCCTACTCCACACAGCTGGATAAGGACCCCTACTACACACAGCTGGATAAGGACCCCTACTCCACACAGCTGGATAAGGACCCCTACTACACACAGCTGGATAAGGACCCCTACTACACACAGCTGGATAAGGACCCTACTACACACAGCTGGATAAGGACCCCTACTACACACAGCTGGATAAGGACCCCTACTACACACAGCTGGATAAGGACCCCTACTACACACAGCTGGATAAGGACCCCTACTACACACAGCTGGATAAGGACCCCTACTACACACAGCTGGATAAGGACCCCTACTACACACAGCTGGATAAGGACCCCTACTACACACAGCTGGATAAGGACCCCTAATACACACAGCTGGATAAGGACCCCTACTACACACAGCTGGATAAGGACCCCTACTCCACACAGCTGGATAAGGACCCCTACTACACACAGCTGGATAAGGACCCTACTACACACAGCTGGATAAGGACCCCTACTACACACAGCTGGATAAGGACCCCTACTACACACAGCTGGATAAGGACCCCTACTACACACAGCTGGATAAGGACCCCTACTACACACAGCTGGATAAGGACCCCTACTACACACAGCTGGATAAGGACCCCTAATCCACACAGCTGGATAAGGACCCCTACTACACACAGCTGGATAAGGACCCCTACTACACACAGCTGGATAAGGACCCCTACTACACACAGCTGGATAAGGACCCCTACTACACACAGCTGGATAAGGACCCCTACTACACACAGCTGGATAAGGACCCCTACTACACACAGCTGGATAAGGACCCCTACTACACACAGCTGGATAAGGACCCCTACTACACACAGCTGGATAAGGACCCCTACTACACACAGCTGGATAAGGACCCCTACTACACACAGCTGGATAAGGACCCCTACTACACACAGCTGGATAAGGACCCCTACTACACACAGCTGGATAAGGACCCCTACTACACACAGCTGGATAAGGACCCCTACTACACACAGCTGGATAAGGACCCCTACTACACACAGCTGGATAAGGACCCCTACTCCACACAGCTGGATAAGGACCCCTACTACACACAGCTGGATAAGGACCCCTACTACACACAGCTGGATAAGGACCCCTACTACACACAGCTGGATAAGGACCCCTACTACACACAGCTGGATAAGGACCCCTACTACACACAGCTGGATAAGGACCCCTACTACACACAGCTGGATAAGGACCCCTACTACACACAGCTGGATAAGGACCCCTACTACACACAGCTGGATAAGGACCCCTACTACACACAGCTGGATAAGGACCCCTACTCCACACAGCTGGATAAGGACCCCTACTACACACAGCTGGATAAGGACCCCTACTACACACAGCTGGATAAGGACCCCTACTACACACAGCTGGATAAGGACCCCTACTACACACAGCTGGATAAGGACCCCTACTACACACAGCTGGATAAGGACCCCACTACACACAGCTGGATAAGGACCCTACTACACACAGCTGGATAAGGACCCCTACTACACACAGCTGGATAAGGACCCTACTACACACAGCTGGATAAGGACCCCTACTACACACAGCTGGATAAGGACCCCTACTACACACAGCTGGATAAGGACCCTACTACACACAGCTGGATAAGGACCCCTACTACACACAGCTGGATAAGGACCCCTACTACACACAGCTGGATAAGGACCCCTACTACACACAGCTGGATAAGGACCCCTACTACACACAGCTGGATAAGGACCCCTACTACACACAGCTGGATAAGGACCCCTACTACACACAGCTGGATAAGGACCCCTACTACACACAGCTGGATAAGGACCCCTACTCCACACAGCTGGATAAGGACCCCTACTCCACACAGCTGGATAAGGACCCCTACTACACACAGCTGGATAAGGACCCCTACTACACACAGCTGGATAAGGACCCCTACTACACACAGCTGGATAAGGACCCCTACTACACACAGCTGGATAAGGACCCCTACTACACACAGCTGGATAAGGACCCCTACTACACACAGCTGGATAAGGACCCCTACTACACACAGCTGGATAAGGACCCCTACTACACACAGCTGGATAAGGACCCCTACTACACACAGCTGGATAAGGACCCCTACTACACACAGCTGGATAAGGACCCCTACTACACACAGCTGGATAAGGACCCCTACTACACACAGCTGGATAGGACCCTACTCACACAGCTGGATAAGGACCCTACTACACACAGCTGGATAAGGACCCTACTACACACAGCTGGATAAGGACCCTACAACACACAGCTGGATAAGGACCCCTAATCTACACAGCTGGATAAGGACCCTACTACACACAGCTGGATAAGGACCCCTAATCCACACAGCTGGATAAGGACCCCTACTACACACAGCTGGATAAGGACCCTACTACACACAGCTGGATAAGGACCCCTACTACACACAGCTGGATAAGGACCCCTACTACACACAGCTGGATAAGGACCCTACTCCACACAGCTGGATAAGGACCCCTACTACACACAGCTGGATAAGGACCCCCACTACCACAGCTGGATAAGGACCCTACTACACACAGCTGGATAAGGACCCCTACTACACACAGCTGAATAAGGACCCCTACTACACACAGCTGGATAAGGACCCCTACTACACACAGCTGGATAAGGACCCCTACTACACACAGCTGGATAAGGACCCCTACTACACACAGCTGGATAAGGACCCCTACTACACACAGCTGGATAAGGACCCCTACTACACACAGCTGGATAAGGACCCCTACTACACACAGCTGGATAAGGACCCCTACTACACACAGCTGGATAAGGACCCCTACTACACACAGCTGGATAAGGACCCTACTACACACAGCTGGATAAGGACCCCTACTACACACATACTACACACAGCTGGATAAGGACCCCCTACTACACACAGCTGGATAAGGACCCCTAGTCCACACAGGTGGATAAGGACCCCTACTACACACAGCTGGATAAGGACCCCTAATACACACAGCTGGATAAGTACCCCTACTACACACAGCTGGATAAGGACCCCTACTCCACACAGCTGGATAAGGACCCCTACTACACACAGCTGGATAAGGACCCCTACTACACACAGCTGGATAAGACCCCTAATCCACACAGCTGGATAAGGACCCCACTACACACAGCTGGATAAGGACCCCTACTACACACAGCTGGATAAGGACCCCTACTACACACAGCTGGATAAGGACCCCTACTACACACAGCTGGATAAGGACCCATACTACACACAGCTGGATAAGACCCCTACTACACACAGCTGGATAAGACCCCTACTACACACAGCTGGATAAGGACCCCTACTACACACAGCTGGATAAGGACCCCTACTTCCCCCAGCTGGATAAGGACCCCTACTCCCCCCAGCTGGATAAGGACCCCTACTACACACAGCTGGATAAGACCCCTAATCCACACAGCTGGATAAGGACCCCACTACACACAGCTGGATAAGGACACCTACTACACACAGCTGGATAAGGACCCCTAATCCACACAGCTGGATAAGGACCCCACTACACACAGCTGGATAAGGACCCCTACTACACACAGCTGGATAAGGACCGCCACTACACACAGCTGGATAAGGACCCTACTACACACAGCTGGATAAGGACCCCTACTACACACAGCTGGATAAGGACCCTACTCCACACAGCTGGATAAGGACCCCTACTACACACAGCTGGATAAGGACCCCTAATCCACACAGCTGGATAAGGACCCCTACTACACACAGCTGGATAAGGACCCCTACTACACACAGCTGGATAAGGACCCTACTACACCAGCTGGATAAGGACCCCTACTACACACAGCTGGATAAGGACCCTACTACACACAGCTGGATAAGGACCCCTACTACACACAGCTGGATAAGGACCCCTACTACACACAGCTGGATAAGGACCCATACTACACACAGCTGGATAAGACCCCTACTACACACAGCTGGATAAGACCCCTACTACACACAGCTGGATAAGACCCCTACTACACACAGCTGGATAAGGACCCCTACTACACACAGCTGGATAAGGACCCCTACTACACACAGCTGGATAAGGACCCCTACTACACACAGCTGGATAAGGACCCCTAGTACACACAGCTGGATAAGGACCCCTACTACACACAGCTGGATAAGGACCCCTAATACACACAGCTGGATAAGTACCCCTACTACACACAGCTGGATAAGGACCCCTACTACACACAGCTGGATAAGGACCCCTACTACACACAGCTGGATAAGGACCCCTACTACACACAGCTGGATAAGACCCCTAATCCACACAGCTGGATAAGGACCCCACTACACACAGCTGGATAAGGACCCCTACTACACACAGCTGGATAAGGACCCCTAATCCACACAGCTGGATAAGGACCCCACTACACACAGCTGGATAAGGACCCCTACTACACACAGCTGGATAAGGACCGCCACTACACACAGCTGGATAAGGACCCTACTACACACAGCTGGATAAGGACCCCTACTACACACAGCTGGATAAGGACCCTACTACACACAGCAGGATAAGGACCCCTAATCCACACAGCTGGATAAGGACCCCTACTACACACAGCTGGATAAGGACCCCTAATCCACACAGCTGGATAAGGACCCCTACTACACACAGCTGGATAAGGACCCCTACTACACACAGCTGGATAAGGACCCTACTACACACAGCTGGATAAGGACCCCTAATCCACACAGTTGGATAAGGACCACTACTACACACAGCTGGATAAGGACCCCCTAATCCACACTGCTGGATAAGGACCCCTACTACACACAGCTGGATAGGGACCCTACTACACACAGCTGGATAAGGACCCCTACTACACACAGCTGGATAAGGACCCCTACTACACACAGCTGGATAAGGACCCATACTACACACAGCTGGATAAGACCCCTACTACACACAGCTGGATAAGACCCCTACTACACACAGCTGGATAAGGACCCCTACTACACACAGCTGGATAAGGACCCCTACTTCCCCCAGCTGGATAAGGACCGATACTCCACCCAGCTGGATAAGGACCCCTACTCCCCCCAGCTGGATAAGGACCCTAATCCACACAGCTGGATAAGGACCCTAATCCACACAGCTGGATAAGGACCCCTACTACACACAGCTGGATAAGGACCCTATTACACACAGCTGGATAAGGACCCCTACTACACACAGCTGGATAAGGACCCCTACTACACACAGCTGGATAAGGACCCCTACTTCCCCCAGCTGGATAAGGACCCCTACTCCCCCCAGCTGGATAAGGACCCCTACTCCCCCCAGCTGGATAAGGACCCCTACTACACACAGCTGGATAAGGACCCTACTACACACAGCTGGATAAGGACCCCTACTACACACAGCTGGATAAGACCCCTACTACACACAGCTGGATAAGGACCCCTACTACACATAGGTGGATAAGGACCCCTACTTCCCCCAGCTGGATAAGGACCCCTACTCCCCCCAGCTGGATAAGGACCCCTACTACAAACACAGCTGGATGAGGACCCTACTACACACAGCTGGATAAGGACCCCCACTACACACAGCTGGATAAGGACCCCTACTACACACAGCTGGATAAGGACCACTACTACACACAGCTGGATAAGGACCCCTACTACACACAGCTGGATAAGGACCCCTACTACACACAGCTGGATGAGGACCCCTACTACACACAGCTGGATGAGGACCCCTACTACACACAGCTGGATGAGGACCCCTACTACACACAGCTGGATAAGGACCCTTACTACACACAGCTGGATAAGGACCCCTACTACACACAGCTGGATAAGGACCCCTACTACACACAGCTGGATAAGACCCCTACTACACACAGCTGGATAGGGACCCTACTACACACAGCTGGAAAAGGACCCTACTACACACAGCAGGATAAGGACCCCTACTACACACAGCTGGATAAGGACCCTACTACACACAGCTGGATAAGGACCCTACTACACACAGCTGGATAAGGACCCCTAATCCACACAGCTGGATAAGGACCCCTACTACACACAGCTGGATAAGGACCCCTACTACACACAGCTGGGTAAGACCCCCACTACACAGCTGGATAAGGACCCTACTACACACAGCTGGATAAGGACCCCTACTACACACAGCTGGATAAGGACCCCTACTACACACAGCTGGATAAGACCCCTACTACACACAGCTGGATAAGGACCCCTACTACACACAGCTGGATAAGGACCCCACTACACACAGCTGGATAAGGACCCCTACTACACACAGCTGGATAAGGACCCCTACTACACACAGCTGGATAAGGACCCCTACTACACACAGCTGGATAAGGACCCTACTACACACAGCTGGATAAGGACCCCTACTACACACAGCTGGATAAGGACCCCCACTACACACAGCTGGATAAGGACCCTACTACACACAGCTGGATAAGGACCCCTACTACACACAGCTGGATAAGGACCCCTACTACACACAGCTGGATAAGGACCCCTACTACACACAGCTGGATAAGGACCCCTACTACACACAGCTGGATAAGGACCCCTACTACACACAGCTGGATAAGGACCCCTACTACACACAGCTGGATAAGGACCCCTACTACACACAGCTGGATAAGGACCCCTACTACACACAGCTGGATAAGGACCCCTACTACACACAGCTGGATAAGGACCCCTACTACACACAGCTGGATAAGGACCCCTACTACACACAGCTGGATAAGGACCCCTACTACACACAGCTGGATAAGGACCCCTACTACACACAGCTGGATAAGGACCCCTACTACACACAGCTGGATAAGACCCCTACTCCACACAGCTGGATAAGGACCCCTACTACACACAGCTGGATAAGGACCCCTACTACACACAGCTGGATAAGGACCCCTACTACACACAGCTGGATAAGGACCCCTACTACACACAGCTGGATAAGGACCCCTACTACACACAGCTGGATAAGGACCCCTACTACACACAGCTGGATAAGGACCCCTACTACACACAGCTGGATAAGGACCCCTACTACACACAGCTGGATAAGGACCCCTACTTCACACAGCTGGATAAGGACCCCTACTACACACAGCTGGATAAGGACCCCTACTTCCCCCAGCTGGATAAGGACCCCTACTCCCCCCAGCTGGATAAGGACCCCTACTACACACAGCTGGATAAGGACCCCTAATCCACACAGCTGGATAAGGACCCCTACTACACACAGCTGGATAAGGACCCTACTACACACAGCTGGATAAGGACCCCTACTACACACAGCTGGATAAGGACCCCCACTACACACAGCTGGATAAGGACCCCTACTACACACAGCTGGATAAGGACCCCTACTACACACAGCTGGATAAGGACCCCTACTACACACAGCTGGATAAGGACCCCTACTACACACAGCTGGATAAGGACCCCTACTACACACAGCTGGATAAGGACCCCTACTCCACACAGCTGGATAAGGACCCCTACTACACACAGCTGGATAAGGACCCCTACTACACACAGCTGGATAAGGACCCCTACTACACACAGCTGGATAAGGACCCCTACTACACACAGCTGGATAAGGACCCCTACTCCACACAGCTGGATAAGGACCCCTACTCCACACAGCTGGATAAGGACCCCTACTACACACAGCTGGATAAGGACCCCTACTACACACAGCTGGATAAGGACCCCTACTACACACAGCTGGATAAGGACCCCTACTACACACAGCTGGATAAGGACCCCTACTACACACAGCTGGATAAGGACCCCTACTACACACAGCTGGATAAGGACCCCTACTACACACAGCTGGATAAGGACCCCTACTACACACAGCTGGATAAGGACCCCTACTACACACAGCTGGATAAGGACCCCTACTACACACAGCTGGATAAGGACCCCTACTACACACAGCTGGATAAGGACCCCTACTCCACACAGCTGGATAAGGACCCCTACTACACACAGCTGGATAAGGACCCCTACTACACACAGCTGGATAAGGACCCCTACTACACACAGCTGGATAAGGACCCCTACTACACACAGCTGGATAAGGACCCCTACTACACACAGCTGGATAAGGACCCCTACTCCACACAGCTGGATAAGGACCCCACTCCACACAGCTGGATAAGGACCCCTACTACACACAGCTGGATAAGGACCCCTACTACACACAGCTGGATAAGGACCCTACTACACACAGCTGGATAAGGACCCCTACTACACACAGCTGGATAAGGACCCCTACTACACACAGCTGGATAAGGACCCCTACTACACACAGCTGGATAAGGACCCCTACTACACACAGCTGGATAAGGACCCTACTACACACAGCTGGATAAGGACCCCTACTACACACAGCTGGATAAGGACCCCTACTACACACAGCTGGATAAGGACCCCTACTACACACAGCTGGATAAGGACCCCTACTACACACAGCTGGATAAGGACCCTACTACACACAGCTGGATAAGGACCCCTACTACACACAGCTGGATAAGGACCCCTACTACACACAGCTGGATAAGGACCCCTACTACACACAGCTGGATAAGGACCCCTACTACACACAGCTGGATAAGGACCCCTACTACACACAGCTGGATAAGGACCCCTACTACACACAGCTGGATAAGGACCCCTACTACACACAGCTGGATAAGGACCCCTACTACACACAGCTGGATAAGGACCCCTACTACACACAGCTGGATAAGGACCCTACTACACACAGCTGGATAAGGACCCCTACTCCACACAGCTGGATAAGGACCCCTACTACACACAGCTGGATAAGGACCCCTACTACACACAGCTGGATAAGGACCCTACTACACACAGCTGGATAAGGACCCCTACTACACACAGCTGGATAAGGACCCCTACTACACACAGCTGGATAAGGACCCTACTACACACAGCTGGATAAGGACCCCTACTACACACAGCTGGATAAGGACCCCTACTACACACAGCTGGATAAGGACCCCTACTACACACAGCTGGATAAGGACCCCTACTACACACAGCTGGATAAGGACCCCTACTCCACACAGCTGGATAAGGACCCCTACTACACACAGCTGGATAAGGACCCCTACTACACACAGCTGGATAAGGACCCCTACTACACACAGCTGGATAAGGACCCCTACTACACACAGCTGGATAAGGACCCCTACTACACACAGCTGGATAAGGACCCCTACTACACACAGCTGGATAAGGACCCCTACTACACACAGCTGGATAAGGACCCCTACTACACACAGCTGGATAAGGACCCCTACTACACACAGCTGGATAAGGACCCCTACTACACACAGCTGGATAAGGACCCCTACTACACACAGCTGGATAAGGACCCCTACTCCACACAGCTGGATAAGGACCCCTACTACACACAGCTGGATAAGGACCCCTACTACACACAGCTGGATAAGGACCCCTACTACACACAGCTGGATAAGGACCCCTACTACACACAGCTGGATAAGGACCCCTACTACACACAGCTGGATAAGGACCCCTACTACACACAGCTGGATAAGGACCCCTACTACACACAGCTGGATAAGGACCCCTACTACACACAGCTGGATAAGGACCCCTACTACACACAGCTGGATAAGGACCCCTACTACACACAGCTGGATAAGGACCCCTACTACACACAGCTGGATAAGGACCCCTACTACACACAGCTGGATAAGGACCCCTACTCCACACAGCTGGATAAGGACCCCTACTACACACAGCTGGATAAGGACCCTACTACACACAGCTGGATAAGGACCCCTACTACACACAGCTGGATAAGGACCCCTACTACACACAGCTGGATAAGGACCCCTACTACACACAGCTGGATAAGGACCCCTACTACACACAGCTGGATAAGGACCCCTACTACACACAGCTGGATAAGGACCCCTACTACACACAGCTGGATAAGGACCCTACTACACACAGCTGGATAAGGACCCCTACTACACACAGCTGGATAAGGACCCCTACTACACACAGCTGGATAAGGACCCCTACTACACACAGCTGGATAAGGACCCCTACTACACACAGCTGGATAAGGACCCCTACTACACACAGCTGGATAAGGACCCCTACTACACACAGCTGGATAAGGACCCCTACTACACACAGCTGGATAAGGACCCCTACTCCACACAGCTGGATAAGGACCCCTACTACACACAGCTGGATAAGGACCCCTACTACACACAGCTGGATAAGGACCCCTACTACACACAGCTGGATAAGGACCCCTACTACACACAGCTGGATAAGGACCCTACTACACACAGCTGGATAAGGACCCCTACTCCACACAGCTGGATAAGGACCCCTACTCCACACAGCTGGATAAGGACCCCTACTACACACAGCTGGATAAGGACCCCTACTACACACAGCTGGATAAGGACCCCTACTACACACAGCTGGATAAGGACCCCTACTACACACAGCTGGATAAGGACCCCTACTACACACAGCTGGATAAGGACCCCTACTACACACAGCTGGATAAGGACCCCTACTACACACAGCTGGATAAGGACCCCTACTACACACAGCTGGATAAGGACCCTACTACACACAGCTGGATAAGGACCCCTACTACACACAGCTGGATAAGGACCCCTACTACACACAGCTGGATAAGGACCCCTACTACACACAGCTGGATAAGGACCCCTACTACACACAGCTGGATAAGGACCCCTACTACACACAGCTGGATAAGGACCCCTACTACACACAGCTGGATAAGGACCCCTACTACACACAGCTGGATAAGGACCCCTACTACACACAGCTGGATAAGGACCCCTACTACACACAGCTGGATAAGGACCCTACTACACACAGCTGGATAAGGACCCCTACTACACACAGCTGGATAAGGACCCCCACTACACACAGCTGGATAAGGACCCTACTACACACAGCTGGATAAGGACCCCTACTACACACAGCTGGATAAGGACCCCTACTACACACAGCTGGATAAGGACCCCTACTACACACAGCTGGATAAGGACCCCTACTACACACAGCTGGATAAGGACCCCTACTCCACACAGCTGGATAAGGACCCCTACTACACACAGCTGGATAAGGACCCCTACTACACACAGCTGGATAAGGACCCCTACTACACACAGCTGGATAAGGACCCCTAGTACACACAGCTGGATAAGGACCCCTACTACACACAGCTGGATAAGGACCCCTAATACACACAGCTGGATAAGTACCCCTACTACACACAGCTGGATAAGGACCCCTACTCCACACAGCTGGATAAGGACCCCTACTACACACAGCTGGATAAGGACCCCTACTACACACAGCTGGATAAGGACCCCTACTCCACACAGCTGGATAAGGACCCCACTACACACAGCTGGATAAGGACCCCTACTACACACAGCTGGATAAGGACCCCTACTACACACAGCTGGATAAGGACCCCTACTACACACAGCTGGATAAGGACCCATACTACACACAGCTGGATAAGACCCCTACTACACACAGCTGGATAAGGACCCCTACTACACACAGCTGGATAAGGACCCCTACTACACACAGCTGGATAAGGACCCCTACTTCCCCCAGCTGGATAAGGACCCCTACTCCCCCCAGCTGGATAAGGACCCCTACTACACACAGCTGGATAAGACCCCTAATCCACACAGCTGGATAAGGACCCCACTACACACAGCTGGATAAGGACACCTACTACACACAGCTGGATAAGGACCCCTAATCCACACAGCTGGAGATTCAACGCTGATGCAGACATACTGTATCGAAAGACGATTCAACGCTGATGCAGACATACTGTATCGAAAGACGACTCAACGCTGATACAGACATACTGTATCGAAAGACGACTCAACGCTGATACAGACATACTGTATCGAAAGACGATTCAACGCTGATGCAGACATACGGTATCGAAAGACGACTCAACGCTGATGCAGACATACTGTATCGAAAGACGACTCAACGCTGATGCAGACATACTGTATCGAAAGACGACTCAACGCTGATGCAGACATACTGTATCGAAAGACGACTCAACGCTGATGCAGACATACTGTATCGAAAGACGACTCAACGCTGATACAGACATACTGTATCGAAAGACGACTCAACGCTGATACAGACATACTGTATCGAAAGACGACTCAACGCTGATGCAGACATACTGTATCGAAAGACGACTCAACGCTGATACAGACAGACTGTATCGAAAGACGACTCAACGCTGATGCAGACATACTGTATCGAAAGACGACTCAACGCTGATACAGACATACTGTATCGAAAGACGACTCAACGCTGATACAGACATACTGTATCGAAAGACGACTCAACGCTGATGCAGACATACTGTATCGAAGGACGACTCAACGCTGATACAGACATACTGTATCGAAAGACGACTCAACGCTGATGCAGACATACTGTATCGAAAGACGAACTCAACGCTGATACAGACATACTGTATCGAAAGACGACTCAACGCTGACTCAGACGCTCATGCAGACATACTGTATCGAAAGACGAACTCAACGCTGACGCAGACATGCTGGCATCGAAAGAGCAAACTCAACTGCTCGATGCAGACATACGGTATCGAAAAGACGACTCAACGCTGATGCAGACATACTGTATCGAAAAGGCGACTCAACGCTGATGCAGACATACTGTATCGAAAGACGACTCAACGCTGATGCAGACATACTGTATCGAAAGACGACTCAACGCTGATGCAGACATACTGTATCGAAAGACGAGCTCAACGCTTGAATGCAGACATACTGTATCGAAAGACAAGACTCAACGCTGATGCAGACATACTGTATCGAAGGACGACTCAACGCTGATGCAGACATACTGTATCGAAAGACGACTCAACGCTGATGCAGACATACTGTATCGAAAGACGACTCAACGCTGATGCAGACATACTGTATCGAAAGACGACTCAACGCTGATACAGACATACTGTATCGAAAGACGACTCAACGCTGATACAGACATACTGTATCGAAAGACGATTCAACGCTGATGCAGACATACGGTATCGAAAGACGACTCAACGCTGATGCAGACATACTGTATCGAAAGACGACTCAACGCTGATGCAGACATACTGTATCGAAAGACGACTCAACGCTGATGCAGACATACTGTATCGAAAGACGACTCAACGCTGATGCAGACATACTGTATCGAAAGACGACTCAACGCTGATGCAGACATACTGTATCGAAAGACGACTCAACGCTGATGCAGACATACTGTATCGAAAGACGACTCAACGCTGATGCAGACATACTGTATCGAAAGACGACTCAACGCTGATACAGACCATACTGTATCGAAAGACGACTCAACGCTGATGCAGACATACGGTATCGAAAGACGACTCAACGCTGATGCAGACATACTGTATCGAAAGACGACTCAACGCTGATGCAGACATACTGTATCGAAAGACGACTCAACGCTGATACAGACATACTGTATCGAAAGACGACTCAACGCTGATGCAGACATACTGTATCGAAAGACGACTCAACGCTGATGCAGACATACTGTATCGAAAGACGACTCAACGCTGATGCAGACATACTGTATCGAAAGACGACTCAACGCTGATGCAGACATACTGTATCGAAAGACGACTCAACGCTGATACAGACATACTGTATCGAAAGACGACTCAACGCTGATACAGACATACTGTATCGAAAGACGACTCAACGCTGATGCAGACATACTGTATCGAAGGACGACTCAACGCTGATACAGACATACTGTATCGAAAGGACGACTCAACGCTGATACAGACATACTGTATCGAAAGACGACTCAACGCTGATACAGACATACTGTATCGAAAGACGACTCAACGCTGATGCAGACATACTGTATCGAAAGACGACTCAACGCTGATGCAGACATACTGTATCGAAAGACGACTCAACGCTGATACAGACATACTGTATCGAAAGACGACTCAACGCTGATACAGACATACTGTATCGAAAGGACGACTCAACGCTGATGCAGACATACTGTATCGAAGGACGACTCAACGCTGATACAGACATACTGTATCGAAAGACGACTCAACGCTGATACAGACATACTGTATCGAAAGACGACTCAACGCTGATACAGACATACTGTATCGAAAGACGACTCAACGCTGATGCAGACATACTGTATCGAAAGACGACTCAACGCTGATACAGACATACTGTATCGAAAGAGCGACTCAACGCTGATACCAGACATACTGTATCGAAAGACGACTCAACGCTGATGCAGACATACTGTAGTTCTCTCAGTGTGGCAGACTCAGGGGGAGGTGAACCAGTCCTCTCAGTGTGGCAGACTCAGGGGAGGTGAACCAGTCCTCTCAGTGTGGCAGACTCAGGGGGAGGTGAACCAGTCCTCTCAGTGTGGCAGACTCAGGGGGAGGTGAACCAGTCCTCTCAGTGTGGCAGACTCAGGGGAGGTGAACCAGTCCTCTCAGTGTGGCAGACTCAGGGGGAGGTGAACCAGTCCTCTCAGTGTGGCAGACTCAGGGGGAGGTGAACCAGTCCTCTCAGTGAGGCAGACTCAGGGGGAGGTGAACCAGTCCTCTCAGTGTGGCAGACTCAGGGGGAGGTGAACCAGTCCTCTCAGTGTGGCAGACTCAGGGGGAGGTGAACCAGTCCTCTCAGTGTGGCAGACTCAGGGGGAGGTGAACCAGTCCTCTCAGTGTGGCAGACTCAGGGGGAGGTGAACCAGTCCTCTCAGTGAGGCAGACTCAGGGGAGGTGAACCAGTCCTCTCAGTGTGGCAGACTCAGGGGGAGGTGAACCAGTCCTCTCAGTGTGGCAGACTCAGGGGGAGGTGAACCAGTCCTCTCAGTGTGGCAGACTCAGGGGAGGTGACCGGGTGGAGTAACCGGGTGGTAGCCGGCTAGTGACAGTATCTAACTTCAGGACAGGGTACTGGGTGAAGGTCTGGCTATTGATGGCTATTGAACAGTCTGATGGCCTTGAGATAGAAGCTGGATTTTCAGTCTCTCGGTCACAGCTTTGAAGCACATGTACTTTCCTCGCCTTCTGGATGATAGCGGGGTGAACAGGCCCGTGGCTCGGGTGGTTGATGACAGGATGCTCTCAATGGTGCATCTTAGGGGGCCAAGCTGAATTCTCTTCAGCCACCTGAGGTTGAAGAGGCGCTGTTGTGCCTTCTTCACCACACTGTCTGCGTGGGTTCCTCGCCCTGAGCTCATCTACTTTATTGTCCAGGGACTGAACATTAGCGAGTAATGTACTCGGAAGCGGTGGATGGTGTGTGCGCCTCCTGATTCGGACTAGAAGTCCACTCGGAATACCTCTTCTCTACCGGGGGCGTCTTAGAGCAGCCTCTGAGATAAGTTAAATTACCTTGGGGGAGTACGAACAAAAAAATCCACTTCAGGAAAGTTGTACTTCTGGTGGGAATGCTGGTGAGTTACCTCCGCTCTGATATCCAAAAGTTATTTCCGGCTGTACGTAATAACACAAAAAATGTTCTGGGCTAATAAGAAATAACACCCCAAAGAATTACTGCAAAGTTTAAATTATTATTATTTTTTACTTCACCTTTATTTATTTAACCAGGTAGGCTAGTTGAGAACAAGTCCTTTATTTAACCAGGTAGGCCAGTTGAGAACAAGTCCTTTATTTAACCAGGTAGGCTAGTTGAGAACAAGTCCTTTATTTAACCAGGTAGGCCAGTTGAGAACAAGTCCTTTATTTAACCAGGGTAGGCTAGTTGAGAACAAGTCCTTTATTTAACCAGGTAGGCTAGTTGAGAACAAGTCCTTTATTTAACCAGGTAGGCCAGTTGAGAACAAGTCCTTTGTTTAACCAGGTAGGCTAGTTGAGAACAAGTCCTTTATTTAACCAGGTAGGCTAGTTGAGAACAAGTTCTCGTTTACAACTGCGACCTGGCCAAGATAAAGCAAAGCAGTGCGACAAAAACAACACAGAGTTACATATGGGATAAACAAACGTACAGTCCAATAACACAATAGAAAAGTCTATATACAGTGTGTGCAAATGGAGTAAGGAGGTAAGGCAATAAATCGGCCAATAGTGGCGAAGTAATTACAATTAAGCAATTTACACTGGAGTGATATTTGTGCAGATGAGGATGTGCAAGTAGAAATACTGGGGTGCAAAAGAGCAGAAAAACAAAACAAATATGGGGATGAGGTAGGTAGTTGGTTGGATGGGCTATTTACAGATGGGCTACGTACAGCTGCAGCGATCGGTGAGCTGCTCTGACAGCTGAGGCTTAAAGTTAGTGAGGGAGATTAAAGTCTCCAACTTCAGCGATTTTTGCAATTCGTTCCAGTCCTTGGCAGCAGAGAACTGGAAGGAAAGGCGGCCAAAGGAGGAATTGGTTTTGGGGGTGACCAGTGAGATATACCTGCTGGAGCGTGTGCTACGAGTGGGTGCTGCTATGGTGACCAGTGAGATGAGATAGAGCGGGGCTTTACCTAGCAAAGACTTATAGATGACCTGGAGCCAGTGGGTTTGGCGACGAATATGTAGCAAGGACCAGCCAACGAGAGCGGACAGGTCGCAGTGGTGGGTAGTATATGGGACTTTGGTGACAAAACGGATGGCACTGTGATAGACTGCATCCAATTTGCTGAGTAGAGTATTGGAGGCTATTTTGTAAATGACATCGCCGAAGTCAAGGATTGGTAGGATAGTCAGTTTTACGAGGGTATGTTTGGCAGCATGAGTGAAGGATGCTTTGTTGCGAAATAGGAAGCCGATTCTAGATTTAATTTTGGATTGGAGTTGCTTGATGTGAGTCTGGAAGGAGAGTTTACAGTCTAGCCAGACACCTAGGTATTTGTAGTTATCCACATATTCTAAGTCAGAACCGTCCAGAGTAGTGATTCTGGACGGGCGGCGGGTGTGGGCAGCGATCGGTTAAAAAGCATGCATTTAGTTTTACTAGCGTTTAAGAGCAGTTGGAGGCCACAGAAGGAGAGTTGTATGGCATTGAAGCTCGTCTGGAGGGTTGTTAACACAGTGTCCAAAGAAGGGCCAGAAGTATACAGAATGGTGTCGTCTGCGTAGAGGTGGATCAAAGAATCACCCGCAAAAAGAGCAACATCATTGATATATACAGAGAAAAGAGTCGGCCCGAGAATTGAACCCTGTGGCACCCCCATAGAGACTGCCAGAGGTCCGGACAACAGGCCCTCCGATTTGACACACTGAACTCTATCTGAGAAGTAGTTGGTGAACCAGGCGAGGCAGTCATTAGAAAAACCAAGGCTGTTGAGTCTGCAGATAAGAATACGGTGATTGACAGAATCGAAAGCCTTAGCCAGGTCGATGAAGACGGCTGCACAGTACTGTCTCTTATCGATGGCGGTTACGATATCGTTTAGGACCTTGAGCGTGGCTGAGGTGCACCCATGACCAGCTCTGAAACCAGATTGCATAGCGGAGAAGGTACGGTGGGATTCGAAAATGGTCAGTGATCTGTTTGTTCACTTGGCTTTCGAAGACTTGCTTATTAGGAGCTAGACGTAGAACTGCCATGTCTGTCGGCCCCATCTTCCTCACCTTGGATTCTAGTAGACTGTATAAAGAGATATTTAGGACGACCTCTATTGTGGGTGATGTTACAACATTAAGATCTACAAAATCTTTCAGCAACTAGGTCCAATCTAGCCAGTTTAGAAAAGTCCAGGAAGAACATCTCCACCCGTTATCCTTCATCAGCCTGGGGCCCTTCCTGACTGCCACCCAGGGATTCATATCCTGTAATCTCCTCCTCCAGAGACACACTATTAATTAATAAGAGCTTGATGCTAACGGGGTCCCTCCACTCCTCCACTTCCTCTCCTCCACTTCCTCTCCTCGTTCTGCTTCCTCCCTCGCAGGAAATCGATGTGTCTTTCCTGCTGCCAAAATGCCTTTTAGAACCCATCTCTGTGTCTGCTACTAAACTCCTTTTAGAACCCGTCTCTGCTACTAAACTCCTTTTAGAACCCGTCTCTCCTACTAAACTCCTTTTAGAACCCGTCTCTGTGTCTGCTACTAAACTCCTTTTAGAACCCGTCTCTGTGTCTGCTACTAAACTCCTTTTAGAACCTGTCCTAGAGGGACAAATGATCACAATCACATTATACTATTAAAAGACAATGAGAGATACAAGCCAAGGTACGAAAATTATCTGATGAGGATTTGCATGGCTTCCCGTTACAACACAGAACGTATGGCTTCCCCATCACAACACAGAACGTATGGCTTCCCCATCACAACACAGAACGTATGGCTTCCCCATCACAACACAGAACGTATGGCTTCCCCATCACAACACAGAACGTATGGCTTCCCATCACAACACAGAACGTATGGCTTCCCATCACAACACAGAACGTATGGCTTCCCCATCACAACACAGAACGTATGGCTTCCCATCACAACACAGAACGTATGGCTTCCCATCACAACACAGAACGTATGGCTTCCCATCACAACACAGAACGTATGGCTTCCCCATCACAACACAGAACGTATGGCTTCCCCATCACAACACAGAACGTATGGCTTCCCCATCACAACACAGAACGTATGGCTTCCCCATCACAACACAGAACGTATGGCTTCCCCATCACAACACAGAACGTATGGCTTCCCCATCACAACACAGAAGGTATGGCTTCCCCATCACAACACAGAACGTATGGCTTCCCCATCACAACACAGAACGTATGGCTTCCCCATCACAACACAGAACGTATGGCTTCCCCATCACAACACAGAACGTATGGCTTCCCCATCACAACACAGAACGTATGGCTTCCCCATCACAACACAGAACGTATGGCTTCCCCATCACAACACAGAACGTATGGCTTCCCCATCACAACACAGAACGTATGGCTTCCCCATCACAACACAGAACGTATGGCTTCCCCATCACAACACAGAACGTATGGCTTCCCCATCACAACACAGAATGTATGGAACATCAGTTTCTGTGCAAAACTGACAGAGGATGCCTTCCCAAATTGCCCCCTATCCCCTACGTAGTGCACTACATTTAACCAGGACCCTATGGACCCTATATAGGGAATAGGCAGTGCACCTCTAGGATTTTTGTATTGCAAAATTCCCTGCATATTATGCGGGGGGCTTGCAAATTTGACCAATCACCGCAGTATTTGGCCTTCCCTGTGGTTCAGTTGGTAGAGCATGGTGTTTGCAACGCCAGGGTTGTGGGTTCGATTCCCACAGGGGGCCAGTACAAAAAATTATTAAAAACTTAAAATAAAAAAATTATGCATGAAATGAAATGTATGCATTCAACTACTGTAAATCGCTCTGGATAAGAGCGTCTGCTAAAATGACTAAAATGTAAAATGTATAAAACAGTTAAATCCCTTAAACGTTAAGGGATAAAACTGCCTCCTCAACCACAGCACCAAAAAGAGGACTCGCAATTTCAACCTACCCAGAGGTAGTGATCCCATCACCACAACAAACACTGGGCAGATATCATTGTATTGTACCAAAACATAATCCTGTTTCAGATTCAGAGGAGGGCTGATAAGATCTGATTCCCTTAGGATGTGTGTTAAAACCATATCTTAATCTTTCCCCAACAATGTGATCTATAATCTATGGTAATCTCATCCTATTAGCTCTGATCTGATACCACCAGGGACATGATTGGGAGGATTATGAAAGAAGAGAATAACACAAAAAGCTTTTATTTCTATATGTGATTATGATGCTTTGAAATCGAATCAGGATTTTCACCAAGGAAAACACGGCCTAACCAATAGGAACCAGGAAACACGGCCTAACCAATAGGAACCAGGAAACACGGCCTAACCAATAGGAACCAGGAAACACGGCCTAACCAATAGGAACCAGGAAACACGGCCTAACCAATAGGAACCAGGAAACACGGCCTAACCAATAGGAACCAGGAAACACGGCCTAACCAATAGGAACCAGGAAACACGGCCGAACCAATAGGAACCAGGAAACACGGCCTAACCAATAGGAACCAGGAAACACGGCCTAACCAATAGGAACCAGGAAACACGGCCTAACCAATAGGAACCAGGAAACACGGCCTAACCAATAGGAACCAGGAAACACGGCCGAACCAATAGGAACCAGGAAACACGGCCTAACCAATAGGAACCAGGAAACACGGCCTAACCAATAGGAACCAGGAAACACGGCCTAACCAATAGGAACCAGGAATCACGGCCTAACCAATAGGAACCAGGAAACACGGCCTAACCAATAGGAACCAGGAAACACGGCCTAACCAATAGGAACCAGGAAACACGGCCTAACCAATAGGAACCAGGAAACACGGCCTAACCAATAGGAACCAGGAAACACGGCCGAACCAATAGGAACCAGGAAACACGGCCGAACCAATAGGAACCAGGAAACACGGCCTAACCAATAGGAACCAGGAAAACACGGCCTAACCAATAGGAACCAGGAAACACGGCCTAACCAATAGGAACCAGGAAACACGGCATAACCAATAGGAACCAGGAAACAAGGCCTAACCAATAGGAACCAAGAAACACGGCCTAACCAATAGGAACCAAGAAACACGGCCTAACCAATAGGAACCAGGAAAACACGGCCTAACCAATAGGAACCAGGAAACACGGCCGAACCAATAGGAACCAGGAAACACGGCCTAACCAATAGGAACCAGGAAACACGGCCTAACCAATAGGAACCAGGAAACACGGCCTAACCAATAGGAACCAGGAAACACGGCCTAACCAATAGGAACCAGGAAACACGGCCTAACCAATAGGAACCAGGAAACACGGCCTAACCAATAGGAACCAGGAAACACGGCCTAACCAATAGGAACCAGGAAACACGGCCTAACCAATAGGAACCAGGAAACACGGCCTAACCAATAGGAACCAGGAAACACGGCCGAACCAATAGGAACCAGGAAACACGGCCTAACCAATAGGAACCAGGAAACACGGCCTAACCAATAGGAACCAGGAAACACGGCCTAACCAATAGGAACCAGGAATCACGGCCTAACCAATAGGAACCAGGAAACACGGCCTAACCAATAGGAACCAGGAAACACGGCCTAACCAATAGGAACCAGGAAACACGGCCTAACCAATAGGAACCAGGAAACACGGCCTAACCAATAGGAACCAGGAAACACGGCCTAACCAATAGGAACCAGGAAACACGGCCGAACCAATAGGAACCAGGAAACACGGCCGAACCAATAGGAACCAGGAAACACGGCCTAACCAATAGGAACCAGGAAAACACGGCCTAACCAATAGGAACCAGGAAACACGGCCTAACCAATAGGAACCAGGAAACACGGCATAACCAATAGGAACCAGGAAACAAGGCCTAACCAATAGGAACCAAGAAACACGGCCTAACCAATAGGAACCAAGAAACACGGCCTAACCAATAGGAACCAGGAAAACACGGCCTAACCAATAGGAACCAGGAAACACGGCCGAACCAATAGGAACCAGGAAACACGGCCTAACCAATAGGAACCAGGAAACACGGCCTAACCAATAGGAACCAGGAAACACGCCTAACCAATAGGAACCAGGAAACACGGCCTAACCAATAGGAATCAGGAAACACGGCCTAACCAATAGGAACCAGGAAACACGGCCTAACCAATAGGAACCAGGAAACACGGCCTAACCAATAGGAACCAGGAAACACGGCCGAACCAATAGGAACCAGGAAACACGGCCTAACCAATAGGAACCAGGAAACACGGCCTAACCAATAGGAACCAGGAAACACGGCCGAACCAATAGGAACCAGGAAACACGGCCTAACAAATAGGAACCAGGAAACACGGCCTAACCAATAGGAACCAGGAAACACGGCCTAACCAATAGGAACCAGGAAACACGGCCGAACCAATAGGAACCAGGAAACACGGCCGAACCAATAGGAACCAGGAAACACGGCCTAACCAATAGGAACCAGGAAACACGGCCTAACCAATAGGAACCAGGAAACACGGCCTAACCAATAGGAACCAGGAAACACGGCCTAACCAATAGGAACCAGGAAACACGGCCTAACCAATAGGAACCAGGAAACACGGCCTAACCAATAGGAACCAGGAAACACGGCCTAACCAATAGGAACCAGGAAACACGGCCTAACCAATAGGAACCAGGAAACACGGCCTAACCAATAGTAATCAGGAAACACGGCCTAACCAATAGGAACCAGGAAACACGGCCGAACCAATAGGAACCAGGAAACACGGCCGAACCAATAGGAACCAGGAAACACGGCCTAACCAATAGGAACCAGGAAACACGGCCGAACCAATAGAAACCAGGAAACACGGCCTAACCAATAGGAACCAGGAAACACGGCCTAACCAATAGGAACCAGGAAACACGGCCTAACCAATAGGAACCAGGAAACACGGCCTAACCAATAGGAACCAGGAAACACGGCCGAACCAATAGGAACCAGGAAACACGGCCTAACCAATAGGAACCAGGAAACACGGCCTAACCAATAGGAACCAGGAAACACGGCCGAACCAATAGGAACCAGGAAACACGGCCGAACCAATAGGAACCAGGAAACACGGCCTAACCAATAGGAACCAGGAAACACGGCCTAACCAATAGGAACCAGGAAACACGGCCTAACCAATAGGAACCAGGAAACACGGCCTAACCAATAGGAACCAGGAAACACGGCCTAACCAATAGGAACCAGGAAACACGGCCTAACCAATAGGAACCAGGAAACACGGCCTAACCAATAGGAACCAGGAAACAAGGCCTAACCAATAGGAACCAGGAAACACGGCCTAACCAATAGGAACCAGGAAACACGGCCTAACCAATAGGAACCAGGAAACACGGCCTAACCAATAGGAACCAGGAAACACGGCCTAACCAATAGGAATCAGGAAACACGGCCGAACCAATAGGAACCAGGAAACACGGCCGAACCAATAGGAACCAGGAAACACGGCCTAACCAATAGGAACCAGGAAACACGGCCTAACCAATAGGAACCAGGAAACACGGCCTAACCAATAGGAACCAGGAAACACGGCCGAACCAATAGAAACCAGGAAACACGGCCGAACCAATAGGAACCAGGAAACACGGCCTAACCAATAGGAACCAGGAAACACGGCCTAACCAATAGGAACCAGGAAACACGGCCGAACCAATAGGAACCAGGAAACACGGCCTAACCAATAGGAACCAGGAAACACGGCCTAACCAATAGGAACCAGGAAACACGGCCTAACCAATAGGAACCAGGAAACACGGCCGAACCAATAGGAACCAGGAAACACGGCCTAACCAATAGGAACCAGGAAACACGGCCTAACCAATAGGAACCAGGAAACACGGCCTAACCAATAGGAACCAGGAAACACGGCCGAACCAATAGGAACCAGGAAACACGGCCTAACCAATAGGAACCAGGAAACACGGCCTAACCAATAGGAACCAGGAAACACGGCCTAACCAATAGGAACCAGGAAACACGGCCGAACCATTAAGAACCAGGAAACACGGCCTAACCAATAGGAACCAGGAAACACGGCCTAACCAATAGGAACCAGGAAACACGGCCTAACCAATAGGAACCAGGAAACACGGCCTAACCAATAGGAACCAGGAAACACGGCCTAACCAATAGGAACCAGGAAACACGGCCGAACCAATAGGAACCAGGAAACACGGCCGAACCAATAGGAACCAGGAAACACGGCCTAACCAATAGGAACCAGGAAACACGGCCGAACCAATAGGAACCAGGAAACACGGCCGAACCAATAGGAACCAGGAAACACGGCCTAACCAATAGGAACCAGGAAACACGGCCTAACCAATAGGAACCAGGAAACACGGCCTAACCAATAGGAACCAGGAAACACGGCCTAACAAATAGGAACCAGGAAACACGGCCGAACCAATAGGAACCAGGAAACACGGCCGAACCAATAGGAACCAGGAAACACGGCCTAACCAATAGGAACCAGGAAACACGGCCTAACCAATAGGAACCAGGAAACACGGCCTAACCAATAGGAACCAGGAAACACGGCCTAACCAATAGGAACCAGGAAACACGGCCTAACCAATAGGAACCAGGAAACACGGCCTAACCAATAGGAACCAGGAAACACGGCCTAACCAATAGGAACCAGGAAACACGGCCTAACCAATAGGAACCAGGAAACACGGCCTAACCAATAGGAACCAGGAAACACGGCCTAACCAATAGGAACCAGGAAACACGGCCTAACCAATAGGAACCAGGAAACACGGCCTAACCAATAGGAACCAGGAAACACGGCCTAACCAATAGGAACCAGGAAACACGGCCTAACCAATAGGAACCAGGAAACACGGCCTAACCAATAGGAACCAGGAAACACGGCCTAACCAATAGGAACCAGGAAACACGGCCTAACCAATAGGAACCAGGAAACACGGCCTAACCAATAGGAACCAGGAAACACGGCCTAACCAATAGGAACCAGGAAACACGGCCTAACCAATAGGAATCAGGAAACACGGCCTAACCAATAGGAACCAGGAAACACGGCCTAACCAATAGGAACCAGGGAACACGGCCTAACCAATAGGAATCAGGAAACACGGCCTAACCAATAGGAATCAGGAAACACGGCCTAACCAATAGGAACCAGGAAACACGGCCGAACCAATAGGAACCAGGAAACACGGCCTAACCAATAGGAACCAGGAAACACGGCCTAACCAATAGGAACCAGGAAACACGGCCTAACCAATAGGAACCAGGAAACACGGCCGAACCAATAGGAACCAGGAAACACGGCCGAACCAATAGGAACCAGGAAACACGGCCTAACCAATAGGAACCAGGAAACACGGCCTAACCAATAGGAACCAGGAAACACGGCCTAACCAATAGGAACCAGGAAACACGGCCGAACCAATAGGAACCAGGAAACACGGCCTAACCAATAGGAACCAGGAAACACGGCCGAACCAATAGGAACCAGGAAACACGGCCTAACCAATAGGAACCAGGAAACACGGCCTAACCAATAGGAACCAGGAAACACGGCCTAACCAATAGGAACCAGGAAACACGGCCTAACCAATAGGAACCAGGAAACACGGCCTAACCAATAGGAACCAGGAAACACGGCCGAACCAATAGGAACCAGGAAACACGGCCTAACCAATAGGAACCAGGAAACACGGCCTAACCAATAGGAACCAGGAAACACGGCCTAACCAATAGGAACCAGGAAACACGGCCGAACCAATAGGAACCAGGAAACAAGGCCTAACCAATAGGAACCAGGAAACACGGCCTAACCAATAGGAACCAGGAAACACGGCCTAACCAATAGGAACCCTTAACGCTTCCATGTTTCTGTCACAGTAACATATTTTCCCCACAGCACAGTTTGATTGAATACACTGCAGTAGGTCTTATTGGTTTGGGATCAGAGTGGGGGGGAAGGGGGGGGGATGTGATTAAAGCTACTGTCTGTCACACAGACAGACATCACACACACTGGCAGATAGATATACAGTGAACTAGGACAGATAGATAAACAACATGACAGATAGATATACACACTGGCAGATAGATATACAGTGAACCATGACAGATAGATAAACACCAGGACAGATAGATATACACACTGGCAGATAGATATACAGTGAACCAGGACAGACAGATATACACCAGGACAGATAGATATACACCAGGACAGATAGATATACACCAGGACAGATAGATATACACCAGGGCAGATAGATATACACCAGGGCAGATAGATATACAGTGAACCAGGACAGATAGATATACACCAGGACAGATAGATATACACCAGGACAGATAGATATACACCAGGGCAGATAGATATACACCAGGGCAGATAGATATACACCAGGGCAGATAGATATACAGTGAACCAGGACAGATAGATATACACCAGGACAGATAGATATACACCAGGACAGATAGATATACACCAGGACAGATAGATATACACCAGGACAGATAGATATACACCAGGGCAGATAGATATACAGTGAACCAGGACAGATAGATATACACCAGGGCAGATAGATATACACCAGGGCAGATAGATAAACACCAGGACAGATAGATATACACCAGGGCAGATAGATATACACCAGGACAGATAGATAAACACCAGGGCAGATAGATATACACCAGGGCAGATAGATATACACCAGGGCAGATAGATATACAGTGAACCAGGACAGATAGATATACACCAGGGCAGATAGATATACACCAGGGCAGATAGATAAACACCAGGACAGATAGATATACACCAGGGCAGATAGATATACACCAGGACAGATAGATAAACACCAGGGCAGATAGATATACACCAGGGCAGATAGATATACAGTGAACCAGGCCTGATAGATATACACCAGGACAGATAGATAAACACCAGGACAGATAGATATACACCAGGGCAGATAGATATACACCAGGACAGATAGATAAACACCAGGGCAGATAGATATACACCAGGGCAGATAGATATACAGTGAACCAGGCCTGATAGATATACACCAGGACAGATAAACACCAGGGCAGATAGATATACACCAGGGCAGATAGATATACACCAGGGCAGATAGATATACACCAGGGCAGATAGATATACACCAGGGCAGATAGATATACAGTGAACCAGGACAGATAGATATACACCAGGGCAGATAGATATACACCATGACAGATAGATATACACCAGGGCAGATAGATATACACCATGACAGATAGATATACACCAGGGCAGATAGATATACACCATGACAGATAGATATACACCAGGGCAGATAGATATACACCAGGGCAGATAGATATACACCAGGCCAGATAGATATACACCAGGGCAGATAGATATACACCAGGCCAGATAGATATACACCATGACAGATAGATATACACCAGGACAGATAGATATACACCAGGGCAGATAGATATACAGTGAACCAGGACAGATAGATATACACCATGACAGATAGATATACACCAGGACAGATAGATATACACCAGGACAGATAGATATACACCATGACAGATAGATATACATTAGGGCAGATAGATATACAGTGAACCAGGACAGATAGATATACACCAGAGCAGATAGATATACACCAGGGCAGATAGATATACACCAGGACAGACAGAGAGGAAGGAAGGCCACTAGCCTTGTCTGTTTAGTGTGCCAGAGGCTGAGTCCCCAACGGGCCCCTGGTCAAAGTAGGGCACTACGTAGGATAGGATACCGTTTGGGACGGAGGTCGACAAAGTGCGACAAAGCGTGTGATCGTAGCGACGGGCGGATGTTGACATACTCCCTGAGAGAGAAAGAGATTATTGTCCCACGGACTGCTGGGAAGCGGCTGATTATTTACTGCATCAGCGATCCTCGTTAAATCACGTTCAGCCTTCAAATCGTCTCTAATGATCGTTCCACAGCTACAAGAGCTACGCTGTTATAACGGTCTTCTGTAATCTGACCTGAGATCAGCTGAGACAGCTGAGATATCTATCTGTCAAGTTTACCTACGCTATTATAACGGTCTTCTGTAATCTGACCTCAGATCAGCTGAGACAGCTGAGATATCTATCTGTCAAGTTTACCTACGCTATTATAACAGTCTTCTGTAATCTGACCTGAGATCAGGTGTTAGAGTTACCAAGCTGAGCTATGCTATTATAACGGTCTTCTGTAATCTGACCTGAGATCAGCTGAGACGGCTGAGATATCTATCTGTCAAGTTGTCTTCTGTAATCTGACCTCAGATCAGGTGTTAGAGTTACCAAGCTGAGCTATGCTATTATACCGGTCTTCTGTAATCTGACCTCAGATCAGGTGTTAGAGTTACCAAGCTGACCTATGCTATTATTCCGGTCTTCTGTAATCTGACCTGAGATCAGGTGTTAGAGTTACCAAGCTGACCTATGCTATTATTCCGGTCTTCTGTAATCTGACCTGAGATCAGGTGTTAGACATGTTACCAAGCTGACCTATGCTATATACTGGTCTTCTGTAATCTGACCTGAGATCAGGTGTTAGACTGGGACAACAGGTGAGACGTGTTACCAAGCTGAGTTGGTTAAACTCACTCTTCAGATGGATCGGTAACATCCAATTTCGCAGCTGGCTAAGTTGTTTCCAGAGAGAGAGAGACAGACGGAGGACGTGAGGAAGGAAACTAAGAGAGAGAGACAGAGGACGTGAGGAAGGAAACTAAGAGAGAGACAGACAGAGGACGTGAGGAAGGAAACTAAGAGAGAGAGACAGAGGACGTGAGGAAGGAAACTAAGAGAGAGAGAGACAGAGGACGTGAGGAAGGAAACTAAGAGAGAGAGAGACAGAGGACGTGAGGAAGGAAACTAAGAGAGAGAGAGAGAGACAGACGGAGGACGTGAGGAAGGAAACTAAGAGAGAGAGACAGAGGACGTGAGGAAGGAAACTAAGAGAGAGAGAGAGACAGAGGACGTGAGGAAGGAAACAGAGAGAGAGAGAGACAGAGGACGTGAGGAAGGAAACTAAGAGAGAGAGAGAGAGACAGACGGAGGACGTGAGGAAGGAAACTAAGAGAGAGAGAGACAGAGGACGTGAGGAAGGAAACTAAGAGAGAGAGAGAGAGACAGACGGAGGACGTGAGGAAGGAAACTAAGAGAGAGAGACAGAGGACGTGAGGAAGGAAACTAAGAGAGAGAGAGAGACAGAGGACGTGAGGAAGGAAACAGAGAGAGAGAGAGACAGAGGACGTGAGGAAGGAAACTAAGAGAGAGAGAGAGAGACAGACGGAGGACGTGAGGAAGGAAACTAAGAGAGAGAGAGACAGAGGACGTGAGGAAGGAAACTAAGAGAGAGAGAGAGACAGACAGAGGACGTGAGGAAGGAAACTAAGAGAGAGAGACAGACAGAGGACGTGAGGAAGGAAACTAAGAGAGAGACAGACAGACAGAGGACGTGAGGAAGGAAACTAAGAGAGAGAGAGAGACAGACAGAGGACGTGAGGAAGGAAACTAAGAGAGAGAGAGACAGACAGAGGACGTGAGGAAGGAAACTAAGAGAGAGAGAGAGACAGACAGAGGACGTGAGGAAGGAAACTAAGAGAGAGACAGAGGACGTGAGGAAAGAAACTAAGAGAGAGAGACAGACAGACAGAGGACGTGAGGAAGGAAACTAAGAGAGAGACAGACAGAGGACGTGAGGAAGGAAACTAAGAGAGAGAGACAGAGGACGGAGGAAGGAAACTAAGAGAGAGACAGACAGAGGACGTGAGGAAGGAAACTAAGAGAGAGAGAGACAGACAGAGGACGTAAGGAAGGAAACTAAGAGAGAGACAGACAGAGGACGTGAGGAAGGAAACTAAGAGAGAGAGAGACAGACAGAGGACGTGAGGAAGGAAACAGAGAGAGAGAGAGAGACAGAGGACGGAGGAAGGAAACTAACGTGCTGCCGTAAACAGAGTGAATGAACGAGGCTGAAACCTGTAGTAGTCGAAGGTCAGAGGCGACTTACGTTTAGAGGCCGTCACGACCTTCCTCTTGACCTCTCCACCCCCTGATCCGCCACACCCATCCTCGTCGTCACAGTCTCCGCTGTAGCCACGCCCCTCACCATTGCCGCTTCCTGTTTCGATCAGATCCAACGTTCCAAACTTGGGGATGGACTTCCCCTGCAGCAGCTGGAACAGGAAGAGACTGAACACTTAGTCTGCCTCCCCAAACAACACCCTATTCCCTATGTAGTGCACTACTTTAGACCAGGGCCCTATAGAACCCTATTCACTATATATATAGTGCACTACTTTAGACCAGGGCCCTATAGAACCCTATTCCCTATATAGTACACTACTTTAGACCAGGGCCCTATAGAACCCTATTCCCTATATAGTGCACTACTTTAGACCAGGGCCCTATAGAACCCTATTCCCTATATAGTACACTACTTTAGACCAGGGCCCTATAGAACCCTATTCCCTAGATAGTGCACTACTTTAGACCAGGGCCCTATAGAACCCTATTCCCTATATAGTGCACTACTTTAGACCAGGGCCCTATAGAACCCTATTCCCTATATAGTGCACTACTTTAGACCAGAGCCCTATAGAACCCTATTCCCTATATAGTGCACTACTTTAGACCAGGGCCCTATAGAACCCTATTCCCTATATAGTGCACTACTTTAAACCAGAGCCCTATAGAACCCTATTCCCTATATATAGGGCACTACTTTAGACCAGGGCCCTATAGAACCCTATTCCCTATATAGTGCACTACTTTAAACCAGAGCCCTATAGAACCCTATTCCCTATATATAGTGCACTACTTTAGACCAGGGCCCTATAGAACCCTATTCCCTATATATAGTGCACTACTTTAGACCAGGGCCCTATATAACCCTATTCCCTATATAGTACACTACATTAGACCAGTATCAAAGTAAAAGTATAAATCCTTTATATTAAGCAAATCAGACGGCACATTTTTATATTTAAATTTTTTATTTACGGACTCCAACACTCAGACATAATTTACAAACAAACCTCGTGTTTATTGAGTCCTCCAGATCAGAGGTTAAGGGGGGGGTACTGGCACGTCCGGGGTTAGCACCTTTAAGGGGGGGGTACTGTCACGTCCTGGCCAGTATAAGGGTTAATTGTTATGGTAGTTTGGTCAGGACGTGGCAGAGGGTATTTGTTTTATGTGGTTCAGGGTGGTGTATTAGTTAGGAGGGCGTTTGATTTATTATTTCCGGGTTTTGAGTTATGGTCTATAATGATGTATTTCTATGTGTAGTCTGGTTGATCTGTTTCTATGTTGAGTTAATTGGGGTGGACTTCCAATTGAAGGCAGCTGTGTGGTGTTGCCTTTGATTGGAAGTCCTATATTAGTTGGGTGTGTTTGTCTGTGTATTGGTGGGAGATTGTTCCGTGTTTAGCGTGCGTAAACCTAACAGGACTGTCAGTATTTCGTGAGTTCGTTTTTGTTATTTTGTATATCCATTTTTGAGTTT
>NC_138306.1:96740000-96755000 GCF_965601325.2 Salmo salar | reverse complement strand
TACCGGTACCCCCTGTATATAGCCTCCACATTGACTCTGTACCGGTACCCCCTGTATATAGCCTCCACATTGACTCTGTACCGGTACCCCCCTGTATATAGCCTCCACATTGACTCTGTACCGGTACCCCCTGTATATAGCCTCCACATTGACTCTGTACCGGTACCCCCTGTATATAGCCTCCACATTGACTCTGTACCGGTACCCCCTGTATATAGCCTCCACATTGACTCTGTACCGGTACCCCCCTGTATATAGCCTCCACATTGACTCTGTACCGGTACCCCCTGTATATAGCCTCCACATTGACTCTGTACCGGTACCCCCCTGTATATAGCCTCCACATTGACTCTGTACCGGTACCCCCTGTATATAGCCTCCACATTGACTCTGTACCGGTACCCCCCTGTATATAGCCTCCACATTGACTCTGTACCGGTACCCCCCTGTATATAGCCTCCACATTGACTCTGTACCGGTACCCCCCTGTATATAGCCTCCACATTGACTCTGTACCGGTACCCCCTGTATATAGCCTCCACATTGACTCTGTACCGGTACCCCCTGTATATAGCCTCCACATTGACTCTGTACCGGTACCCCCTGTATATAGCCTCCACATTGACTCTGTACCGGTACCCCCTGTATATAGCCTCCACATTGACTCTGTACCGGTACCCCCTGTATATAGCCTCCACATTGACTCTGTACCGGTACCCCCTGTATATAGCCTCCACATTGACTCTGTACCGGTACCCCCTGTATATAGCCTCCACATTGACTCTGTACCGGTACCCCCTGTATATAGCCTCCACATTGACTCTGTACCGGTACCCCCTGTATATAGCCTCCACATTGACTCTGTACCGGTACCCCCTGTATATAGCCTCCACATTGACTCTGTACCGGTACCCCCCTGTATATAGCCTCCACATTGACTCTGTACCGGTACCCCCTGTATATAGCCTCCACATTGACTCTGTACCGGTACCCCCTGTATATAGCCTCCACATTGACTCTGTACCGGTACCCCCTGTATATAGCCTCCACATTGACTCTGTACCGGTACCCCCTGTATATAGCCTCCACATTGACTCTGTACCGGTACCCCCTGTATATAGCCTCCACATTGACTCTGTACCGGTACCCCCCTGTATATAGCCTCCACATTGACTCTGTACCGGTACCCCCTGTATATAGCCTCCACATTGACTCTGTACCGGTACCCCCCTGTATATAGCCTCCACATTGACTCTGTACCGGTACCCCCTGTATATAGCCTCCACATTGACTCTGTACCGGTACCCCCTGTATATAGCCTCCACATTGACTCTGTACCGGTAACACCCTGTATATAGCCTCCACATTGACTCTGTACCGGTACCCCCTGTATATAGCCTCCACATTGACTCTGTACCGGTACCTCCCTGTATATAGCCTCCACATTGACTCTGTACCGGTACCCCCTGTATATAGCCTCCACATTGACTCTGTACCGGTACCCCCTGTATATAGCCTCCACATTGACTCTGTACCGGTACCCCCTGTATATAGCCTCCACATTGACTCTGTACCGGTACCCCCTGTATATAGCCTCCACATTGACTCTGTACCGGTACCCCCTGTATATAGCCTCCACATTGACTCTGTACCGGTACCCCCTGTATATAGCCTCCACATTGACTCTGTACCGGTACCCCCTGTATATAGCCTCCACATTGACTCTGTACCGGTACCCCCTGTATATAGCCTCCACATTGACTCTGTACCGGTACCCCCCTGTATATAGCCTCCACATTGACTCTGTACCGGTACCCCCTGTATATAGCCTCCACATTGACTCTGTACCGGTACCCCCTGTATATAGCCTCCACATTGACTCTGTACCGGTACCCCCTGTATATAGCCTCCACATTGACTCTGTACCGGTACCCCCTGTATATAGCCTCCACATTGACTCTGTACCGGTACCCCCTGTATATAGCCTCCACATTGACTCTGTACCGGTACCCCCTGTATATAGCCTCCACATTGACTCTGTACCGGTACCCCCTGTATATAGCCTCCACATTGACTCTGTACCGGTACCCCCTGTATATAGCCTCCACATTGACTCTGTACCGGTACCCCCTGTATATAGCCTCCACATTGACTCTGTACCGGTACCCCCTGTATATAGCCTCCACATTGACTCTGTACCGGTACCCCCTGTATATAGCCTCCACATTGACTCTGTACCGGTACCCCCTGTATATAGCCTCCACATTGACTCTGTACCGGTACCCCCTGTATATAGCCTCCACATTGACTCTGTACCGGTACCCCCTGTATATAGCCTCCACATTGACTCTGTACCGGTACCCCCTGTATATAGCCTCCACATTGACTCTGTACCGGTACCCCCTGTATATAGCCTCCACATTGACTCTGTACCGGTACCCCCCTGTATATAGCCTCCACATTGACTCTGTACCGGTACCCCCTGTATATAGCCTCCACATTGACTCTGTACCGGTACCCCCTGTATATAGCCTCCACATTGACTCTGTACCGGTACCCCCTGTATATAGCCTCCACATTGACTCTGTACCGGTACCCCCTGTATATAGCCTCCACATTGACTCTGTACCGGTACCCCCTGTATATAGCCTCCACATTGACTCTGTACCGGTACCCCCCTGTATATAGCCTCCACATTGACTCTGTACCGGTACCCCCTGTATATAGCCTCCACATTGACTCTGTACCGGTACCCCCTGTATATAGCCTCCACATTGACTCTGTACCGGTACCCCCTGTATATAGCCTCCACATTGACTCTGTACCGGTACCCCCTGTATATAGCCTCCACATTGACTCTGTACCGGTACCCCCTGTATATAGCCTCCACATTGACTCTGTACCGGTACCCCCTGTATATAGCCTCCACATTGACTCTGTACCGGTACCCCCTGTATATAGCCTCCACATTGACTCTGTACCGGTACCCCCTGTATATAGCCTCCACATTGACTCTGTACCGGTACCCCCTGTATATAGCCTCCACATTGACTCTGTACCGGTACCCCCTGTATATAGCCTCCACATTGACTCTGTACCGGTACCCCCTGTATATAGCCTCCACATTGACTCTGTACCGGTACCCCCTGTATATAGCCTCCACATTGACTCTGTACCGGTACCCCCTGTATATAGCCTCCACATTGACTCTGTACCGGTACCCCCTGTATATAGCCTCCACATTGACTCTGTACCGGTACCCCCTGTATATAGCCTCCACATTGACTCTGTACCGGTACCCCCTGTATATAGCCTCCACATTGACTCTGTACCGGTACCCCCTGTATATAGCCTCCACATTGACTCTGTACCGGTACCCCCTGTATATAGCCTCCACATTGACTCTGTACCGGTACCCCCTGTATATAGCCTCCACATTGACTCTGTACCGGTACCCCCTGTATATAGCCTCCACATTGACTCTGTACCGGTACCCCCTGTATATAGCCTCCACATTGACTCTGTACCGGTACCCCCTGTATATAGCCTCCACATTGACTCTGTACCGGTACCCCCTGTATATAGCCTCCACATTGACTCTGTACCGGTACCCCCTGTATATAGCCTCCACATTGACTCTGTACCGGTACCCCCTGTATATAGCCTCCACATTGACTCTGTACCGGTACCCCCTGTATATAGCCTCCACATTGACTCTGTACCGGTACCCCCTGTATATAGCCTCCACATTGACTCTGTACCGGTACCCCCTGTATATAGCCTCCACATTGACTCTGTACCGGTACCCCCTGTATATAGCCTCCACATTGACTCTGTACCGGTACCCCCTGTATATAGCCTCCACATTGACTCTGTACCGGTACCCCCTGTATATAGCCTCCACATTGACTCTGTACCGGTACCCCCTGTATATAGCCTCCACATTGACTCTGTACCGGTACCCCCTGTATATAGCCTCCACATTGACTCTGTACCGGTACCCCCTGTATATAGCCTCCACATTGACTCTGTACCGGTACCCCCCTGTATATAGCCTCCACATTGACTCTGTACCGGTACCCCCTGTATATAGCCTCCACATTGACTCTGTACCGGTACCCCCTGTATATAGCCTCCACATTGACTCTGTACCGGTACCCCCTGTATATAGCCTCCACATTGACTCTGTACCGGTACCCCCTGTATATAGCCTCCACATTGACTCTGTACCGGTACCCCCTGTATATAGCCTCCACATTGACTCTGTACCGGTACCCCCTGTATATAGCCTCCACATTGACTCTGTACCGGTACCCCCTGTATATAGCCTCCACATTGACTCTGTACCGGTACCCCCTGTATATAGCCTCCACATTGACTCTGTACCGGTACCCCCTGTATATAGCCTCCACATTGACTCTGTACCGGTACCCCCTGTATATAGCCTCCACATTGACTCTGTACCGGTACCCCCTGTATATAGCCTCCACATTGACTCTGTACCGGTACCCCCTGTATATAGCCTCCACATTGACTCTGTACCGGTACCCCCTGTATATAGCCTCCACATTGACTCTGTACCGGTACCCCCTGTATATAGCCTCCACATTGACTCTGTACCGGTACCCCCCTGTATATAGCCTCCACATTGACTCTGTACCGGTACCCCCTGTATATAGCCTCCACATTGACTCTGTACCGGTACCCCCTGTATATAGCCTCCACATTGACTCTGTACCGGTACCCCCTGTATATAGCCTCCACATTGACTCTGTACCGGTACCCCCTGTATATAGCCTCCACATTGACTCTGTACCGGTACCCCCTGTATATAGCCTCCACATTGACTCTGTACCGGTACCCCCTGTATATAGCCTCCACATTGACTCTGTACCGGTACCCCCTGTATATAGCCTCCACATTGACTCTGTACCGGTACCCCCTGTATATAGCCTCCACATTGACTCTGTACCGGTACCCCCTGTATATAGCCTCCACATTGACTCTGTACCGGTACCCCCTGTATATAGCCTCCACATTGACTCTGTACCGGTACCCCCTGTATATAGCCTCCACATTGACTCTGTACCGGTACCCCCTGTATATAGCCTCCACATTGACTCTGTACCGGTACCCCCTGTATATAGCCTCCACATTGACTCTGTACCGGTACCCCCTGTATATAGCCTCCACATTGACTCTGTACCGGTACCCCCTGTATATAGCCTCCACATTGACTCTGTACCGGTACCCCCTGTATATAGCCTCCACATTGACTCTGTACCGGTACCCCCCCTGTATATAGCCTCCACATTGACTCTGTACCGGTACCCCCTGTATATAGCCTCCACATTGACTCTGTACCGGTACCCCCTGTATATAGCCTCCACATTGACTCTGTACCGGTACCCCCTGTATATAGCCTCCACATTGACTCTGTACCGGTACCCCCCTGTATATAGCCTCCACATTGACTCTGTACCGGTACCCCCTGTATATAGCCTCCACATTGACTCTGTACCGGTACCCCCTGTATATAGCCTCCACATTGACTCTGTACCGGTACCCCCCTGTATATAGCCTCCACATTGACTCTGTACCGGTACCCCCTGTATATAGCCTCCACATTGACTCTGTACCGGTACCCCCCTGTATATAGCCTCCACATTGACTCTGTACCGGTACCCCCTGTATATAGCCTCCACATTGACTCTGTACCGGTACCCCCTGTATATAGCCTCCACATTGACTCTGTACCGGTACCCCCTGTATATAGCCTCCACATTGACTCTGTACCGGTACCCCCTGTATATAGCCTCCACATTGACTCTGTACCGGTACCCCCTGTATATAGCCTCCACATTGACTCTGTACCGGTACCCCCCTGTATATAGCCTCCACATTGACTCTGTACCGGTACCCCCCTGTATATAGCCTCCACATTGACTCTGTACCGGTACCCCCTGTATATAGCCTCCACATTGACTCTGTACCGGTACCCCCTGTATATAGCCTCCACATTGACTCTGTACCGGTACCCCCTGTATATAGCCTCCACATTGACTCTGTACCGGTACCCCCCTGTATATAGCCTCCACATTGACTCTGTACCGGTACCCCCTGTATATAGCCTCCACATTGACTCTGTACCGGTACCCCCTGTATATAGCCTCCACATTGACTCTGTACCGGTACCCCCCTGTATATAGCCTCCACATTGACTCTGTACCGGTACCCCCTGTATATAGCCTCCACATTGACTCTGTACCGGTACCCCCCTGTATATAGCCTCCACATTGACTCTGTACCGGTACCCCCTGTATATAGCCTCCACATTGACTCTGTACCGGTACCCCCTGTATATAGCCTCCACATTGACTCTGTACCGGTACCCCCTGTATATAGCCTCCACATTGACTCTGTACCGGTACCCCCTGTATATAGCCTCCACATTGACTCTGTACCGGTACCCCCCTGTATATAGCCTCCACATTGACTCTGTACCGGTACCCCCCTGTATATAGCCTCCACATTGACTCTGTACCGGTACCCCCTGTATATAGCCTCCACATTGACTCTGTACCGGTACCCCCTGTATATAGCCTCCACATTGACTCTGTACCGGTACCCCCTGTATATAGCCTCCACATTGACTCTGTACCGGTACCCCCTGTATATAGCCTCCACATTGACTCTGTACCGGTACCCCCTGTATATAGCCTCCACATTGACTCTGTACCGGTACCCCCCTGTATATAGCCTCCACATTGACTCTGTACCGGTACCCCCCTGTATATAGCCTCCACATTGACTCTGTACCGGTACCCCCCTGTATATAGCCTCCACATTGACTCTGTACCGGTACCCCCTGTATATAGCCTCCACATTGACTCTGTACCGGTACCCCCCTGTATATAGCCTCCACATTGACTCTGTACCGGTACCCCCTGTATATAGCCTCCACATTGACTCTGTACCGGTACCCCCCTGTATATAGCCTCCACATTGACTCTGTACCGGTACCCCCCTGTATATAGCCTCCACATTGACTCTGTACCGGTACCCCCTGTATATAGCCTCCACATTGACTCTGTACCGGTACCCCCTGTATATAGCCTCCACATTGACTCTGTACCGGTACCCCCTGTATATAGCCTCCACATTGACTCTGTACCGGTACCCCCCTGTATATAGCCTCCACATTGACTCTGTACCGGTACCCCCTGTATATAGCCTCCACATTGACTCTGTACCGGTACCCCCCTGTATATAGCCTCCACATTGACTCTGTACCGGTACCCCCTGTATATAGCCTCCACATTGACTCTGTACCGGTACCCCCCTGTATATAGCCTCCACATTGACTCTGTACCGGTACCCCCTGTATATAGCCTCCACATTGACTCTGTACCGGTACCCCCTGTATATAGCCTCCACATTGACTCTGTACCGGTACCCCCTGTATATAGCCTCCACATTGACTCTGTACCGGTACCCCCTGTATATAGCCTCCACATTGACTCTGTACCGGTACCCCCTGTATATAGCCTCCACATTGACTCTGTACCGGTACCCCCTGTATATAGCCTCCACATTGACTCTGTACCGGTACCCCCTGTATATAGCCTCCACATTGACTCTGTACCGGTACCCCCTGTATATAGCCTCCACATTGACTCTGTACCGGTACCCCCTGTATATAGCCTCCACATTGACTCTGTACCGGTACCCCCTGTATATAGCCTCCACATTGACTCTGTACCGGTACCCCCTGTATATAGCCTCCACATTGACTCTGTACCGGTACCCCCTGTATATAGCCTCCACATTGACTCTGTACCGGTACCCCCTGTATATAGCCTCCACATTGACTCTGTACCGGTACCCCCTGTATATAGCCTCCACATTGACTCTGTACCGGTACCCCCTGTATATAGCCTCCACATTGACTCTGTACCGGTACCCCCTGTATATAGCCTCCACATTGACTCTGTACCGGTACCCCCTGTATATAGCCTCCACATTGACTCTGTACCGGTACCCCCTGTATATAGCCTCCACATTGACTCTGTACCGGTACCCCCTGTATATAGCCTCCACATTGACTCTGTACCGGTACCCCCTGTATATAGCCTCCACATTGACTCTGTACCGGTACCCCCCTGTATATAGCCTCCACATTGACTCTGTACCGGTACCCCCTGTATATAGCCTCCACATTGACTCTGTACCGGTACCCCCTGTATATAGCCTCCACATTGACTCTGTACCGGTACCCCCTGTATATAGCCTCCACATTGACTCTGTACCGGTACCCCCTGTATATAGCCTCCACATTGACTCTGTACCGGTACCCCCTGTATATAGCCTCCACATTGACTCTGTACCGGTACCCCCTGTATATAGCCTCCACATTGACTCTGTACCGGTACCCCCTGTATATAGCCTCCACATTGACTCTGTACCGGTACCCCCTGTATATAGCCTCCACATTGACTCTGTACCGGTACCCCCTGTATATAGCCTCCACATTGACTCTGTACCGGTACCCCCTGTATATAGCCTCCACATTGACTCTGTACCGGTACCCCCTGTATATAGCCTCCACATTGACTCTGTACCGGTACCCCCTGTATATAGCCTCCACATTGACTCTGTACCGGTACCCCCTGTATATAGCCTCCACATTGACTCTGTACCGGTACCCCCTGTATATAGCCTCCACATTGACTCTGTACCGGTACCCCCTGTATATAGCCTCCACATTGACTCTGTACCGGTACCCCCTGTATATAGCCTCCACATTGACTCTGTACCGGTACCCCCTGTATATAGCCTCCACATTGACTCTGTACCGGTACCCCCTGTATATAGCCTCCACATTGACTCTGTACCGGTACCCCCTGTATATAGCCTCCACATTGACTCTGTACCGGTACCCCCTGTATATAGCCTCCACATTGACTCTGTACCGGTACCCCCTGTATATAGCCTCCACATTGACTCTGTACCGGTACCCCCTGTATATAGCCTCCACATTGACTCTGTACCGGTACCCCCTGTATATAGCCTCCACATTGACTCTGTACCGGTACCCCCTGTATATAGCCTCCACATTGACTCTGTACCGGTACCCCCTGTATATAGCCTCCACATTGACTCTGTACCGGTACCCCCTGTATATAGCCTCCACATTGACTCTGTACCGGTACCCCCTGTATATAGCCTCCACATTGACTCTGTACCGGTACCCCCTGTATATAGCCTCCACATTGACTCTGTACCGGTACCCCCTGTATATAGCCTCCACATTGACTCTGTACCGGTACCCCCTGTATATAGCCTCCACATTGACTCTGTACCGGTACCCCCTGTATATAGCCTCCACATTGACTCTGTACCGGTACCCCCTGTATATAGCCTCCACATTGACTCTGTACCGGTACCCCCTGTATATAGCCTCCACATTGACTCTGTACCGGTACCCCCTGTATATAGCCTCCACATTGACTCTGTACCGGTACCCCCTGTATATAGCCTCCACATTGACTCTGTACCGGTACCCCCTGTATATAGCCTCCACATTGACTCTGTACCGGTACCCCCTGTATATAGCCTCCACATTGACTCTGTACCGGTACCCCCTGTATATAGCCTCCACATTGACTCTGTACCGGTACCCCCTGTATATAGCCTCCACATTGACTCTGTACCGGTACCCCCTGTATATAGCCTCCACATTGACTCTGTACCGGTACCCCCTGTATATAGCCTCCACATTGACTCTGTACCGGTACCCCCTGTATATAGCCTCCACATTGACTCTGTACCGGTACCCCCTGTATATAGCCTCCACATTGACTCTGTACCGGTACCCCCTGTATATAGCCTCCACATTGACTCTGTACCGGTACCCCCTGTATATAGCCTCCACATTGACTCTGTACCGGTACCCCCTGTATATAGCCTCCACATTGACTCTGTACCGGTACCCCCTGTATATAGCCTCCACATTGACTCTGTACCGGTACCCCCTGTATATAGCCTCCACATTGACTCTGTACCGGTACCCCCTGTATATAGCCTCCACATTGACTCTGTACCGGTACCCCCTGTATATAGCCTCCACATTGACTCTGTACCGGTACCCCCTGTATATAGCCTCCACATTGACTCTGTACCGGTACCCCCTGTATATAGCCTCCACATTGACTCTGTACCGGTACCCCCTGTATATAGCCTCCACATTGACTCTGTACCGGTACCCCCTGTATATAGCCTCCACATTGACTCTGTACCGGTACCCCCTGTATATAGCCTCCACATTGACTCTGTACCGGTACCCCCTGTATATAGCCTCCACATTGACTCTGTACCGGTACCCCCTGTATATAGCCTCCACATTGACTCTGTACCGGTACCCCCTGTATATAGCCTCCACATTGACTCTGTACCGGTACCCCCTGTATATAGCCTCCACATTGACTCTGTACCGGTACCCCCTGTATATAGCCTCCACATTGACTCTGTACCGGTACCCCCTGTATATAGCCTCCACATTGACTCTGTACCGGTACCCCCTGTATATAGCCTCCACATTGACTCTGTACCGGTACCCCCTGTATATAGCCTCCACATTGACTCTGTACCGGTACCCCCTGTATATAGCCTCCACATTGACTCTGTACCGGTACCCCCTGTATATAGCCTCCACATTGACTCTGTACCGGTACCCCCTGTATATAGCCTCCACATTGACTCTGTACCGGTACCCCCTGTATATAGCCTCCACATTGACTCTGTACCGGTACCCCCTGTATATAGCCTCCACATTGACTCTGTACCGGTACCCCCCTGTATATAGCCTCCACATTGACTCTGTACCGGTACCCCCCTGTATATAGCCTCCACATTGACTCTGTACCGGGTACCCCCTGTATATAGCCTCCACATTGACTCTGTACCGGTACCCCCTGTATATAGCCTCCACATTGACTCTGTACCGGTACCCCCCTGTATATAGCCTCCACATTGACTCTGTACCGGTACCCCCTGTATATAGCCTCCACATTGACTCTGTACCGGTACCCCCTGTATATAGCCTCCACATTGACTCTGTACCGGTACCCCCTGTATATAGCCTCCACATTGACTCTGTACCGGTACCCCCTGTATATAGCCTCCACATTGACTCTGTACCGGTACCCCCTGTATATAGCCTCCACATTGACTCTGTACCGGTACCCCCTGTATATAGCCTCCACATTGACTCTGTACCGGTACCCCCCTGTATATAGCCTCCACATTGACTCTGTACCGGTACCCCCTGTATATAGCCTCCACATTGACTCTGTACCGGTACCCCCTGTATATAGCCTCCACATTGACTCTGTACCGGTACCCCCTGTATATAGCCTCCACATTGACTCTGTACCGGTACCCCCTGTATATAGCCTCCACATTGACTCTGTACCGGTACCCCCCTGTATATAGCCTCCACATTGACTCTGTACCGGTACCCCCCTGTATATAGCCTCCACATTGACTCTGTACCGGTACCCCCCTGTATATAGCCTCCACATTGACTCTGTACCGGTACCCCCCCTGTATATAGCCTCCACATTGACTCTGTACCGGTACCCCCTGTATATAGCCTCCACATTGACTCTGTACCGGTACCCCCCTGTATATAGCCTCCACATTGACTCTGTACCGGTACCCCCTGTATATAGCCTCCACATTGACTCTGTACCGGTACCCCCTGTATATAGCCTCCACATTGACTCTGTACCGGTACCCCCTGTATATAGCCTCCACATTGACTCTGTACCGGTACCCCCCTGTATATAGCCTCCACATTGACTCTGTACCGGTACCCCCTGTATATAGCCTCCACATTGACTCTGTACCGGTACCCCCCTGTATATAGCCTCCACATTGACTCTGTACCGGTACCCCCCCTGTATATAGCCTCCACATTGACTCTGTACCGGTACCCCCTGTATATAGCCTCCACATTGACTCTGTACCGGTACCCCCCTGTATATAGCCTCCACATTGACTCTGTACCGGTACCCCCTGTATATAGCCTCCACATTGACTCTGTACCGGTACCCCCTGTATATAGCCTCCACATTGACTCTGTACCGGTACTCCCCTGTATATAGCCTCCACATTGACTCTGTACCGGTACCCCCCTGTATATAGCCTCCACATTGACTCTGTACCGGTACCCCCCTGTATATAGCCTCCACATTGACTCTGTACCGGTACCCCCCCTGTATATAGCCTCCACATTGACTCTGTACCGGTACCCACCTGTATATAGCCTCCACATTGACTCTGTACCGGTACCCCCTGTATATAGCCTCCACATTGACTCTGTACCGGTACCCCCCTGTATATAGCCTCCACATTGACTCTGTACCGGTACCCCCCTGTATATAGCCTCCACATTGACTCTGTACCGGTACCCCCTGTATATAGCCTCCACATTGACTCTGTACCGGTACCCCCCTGTATATAGCCTCCACATTGACTCTGTACCGGTACCCCCCTGTATATAGCCTCCACATTGACTCTGTACCGGTACCCCCTGTATATAGCCTCCACATTGACTCTGTACCGGTACCCCCCTGTATATAGCCTCCACATTGACTCTGTACCGGTACCCCCCTGTATATAGCATCCACATTGACTCTGTACCGGTACCCCCCTGTATATAGCCTCCACATTGACTCTGTACCGGTACCCCCTGTATATAGCCTCCACATTGACTCTGTACCGGACCCCCTGTATATAGCCTCCACATTGACTCTGTACCGGTACCCCCTGTATATAGCCTCCACATTGACTCTGTACCGGTACCCCCTGTATATAGCCTCCACATTGACTCTGTACCGGTACCCCCTGTATATAGCCTCCACATTGACTCTGTACCGGTACCCCCTGTATATAGCCTCCACATTGACTCTGTACCAGTACCCCCTGTATATAGCCTCCACATTGACTCTGTACCGGTACCCCTGTATATAGCCTCCACATTGACTCTGTACCGGTACCCCCTGTATATAGCCTCCACATTGACTCTGTACCGGTACCCCCTGTATATAGCCTCCACATTGACTCTGTACCGGTACTCCCCTGTATATAGCCTCCACATTGACTCTGTACCGGTACCCCCTGTATATAGCCTCCACATTGACTCTGTACCGGTACCCCCTGTATATAGCCTCCACATTGACTCTGTACCGGTACCCCCCTGTATATAGCCTCTATATTGACTCTGTACCGGTACCCCCTGTATATAGCCTCCACACTGACTCTGTACCGGTACCCCCTGTATATAGCCTCCACATTGACTCTGTACCGGTACCCTCCTGTATATAGCCTCCACATTGACTCTGTACCGGTACCCTCCTGTATATAGCCTCCACATTGACTCTGTACCGGTACCCCCTGTATATAGCCTCCACATTGACTCTGTACCGGTACCCCCTGTATATAGCCTCCACATTGACTCTGTACCGGTACCCCCTGTATATAGCCTCCACATTGACTCTGTACCGGTACCCCCTGTATATAGCCTCCACATTGACTCTTTACCGGTACCCCCCTGTATATAGCCTCCACATTGACTCTGTACCGGTACCCCCTGTATATAGCCTCCACATTGACTCTGTACCGGTACCCCCTGTATATAGCCTCCACATTGACTCTGTACCGGTACCCCCTGTATATAGCCTCCACCTTGACTCTGTACCGGTACCCCCTGTATATAGCCTCCACATTGACTCTGTACCGGTACCCCCTGTATATAGCCTGCACATTGACTCTGTATCGGTACCCCCTGTATACAGCCTCCACATTGACTCTGTATCGGTACCCCCTGTATATAGCCTCCACATTGACTCTGTACCGGTACCCCCTGTATATAGCCTCCACATTGACTCTGTACCGGTACCCCCTGTATATAGCCTCCACATTGACTCTGTACCGGTACCCCCTGTATATAGCCTCCACATTGACTCTGTACCGGTACCCCCTGTATATAGCCTCTACATTGACTCTGTACCGGTACCCCCTGTATATAGCCTCCACATTGACTCTGTACCGGTACCCCCTGTATATAGCCTCCACATTGACTCTGTACCGGTACCCCCTGTATATAGCCTCCACATTGACTCTGTACCGGTACCCCCTGTATATAGCCTCTACATTGACTCTGTACCGGTACCCCCTGTATATAGCCTCCACATTGACTCTGTACCGGTACCCCCTGTATATAGCCTCTACATTGACTCTGTACCGGTACCCCCTGTATATAGCCTCCACATTGACTCTGTACCGGTACCCCCTGTATATAGCCTCCACATTGACTCTGTACCGGTACCCCCTGTATATAGCCTCCACATTGACTCTGTACCGGTACCCCCTGTATATAGTCTCCACATTGACTCTGTACCGGTACCCCCTGTATATAGCCTCCACATTGACTCTGTACCGGTACCCCCTGTATATAGCCTCCACATTGACTCTGTACCGGTACCCCCTGTATATAGCCTCCACATTGACTCTGTATCGGTACCCCCTGTATACAGCCTCCACATTGACTCTGTATCGGTACCCCCTGTATATAGCCTCCACATTGACTCTGTACCGGTACCCTCCTGTATATAGCCTCCACATTGACTCTGTACCGGTACCCCCTGTATATAGCCTCCACATTGACTCTGTACCGGTACCCCCTGTATATAGCCTCCACATTGACTCTGTACCGGTACCCCCTGTATATAGCCTCCACATTGACTCTGTATCGGTACCCCCTGTATACAGCCTCCACATTGACTCTGTATCGGTACCCCCTGTATACAGCCTCCACATTGACTCTGTATCGGTACCCCCTGTATATAGCCTCCACATTGACTCTGTACCGGTACCCTCCTGTATATAGTCTCCACATTGACTCTGTATCGGTACCCCCTGTATATATCCTCCACA
>NC_138306.1:96732500-96735000 GCF_965601325.2 Salmo salar | reverse complement strand
TACCTCTACTAAACCATCTAACAAGGTCTACACCTCTACTAAACCATCTAACAAGGTCTACACCTCTACTAAACCATCTAACAAGGTCTTCTACCTCTACTAAACCATCTAACAAGGTCTACACCTCTACTAAACCATCTAACAAGGTCTTCACCTCTACTAAACCATCTAACAAGGTCTACACCTCTACTACACCATCTAACAAGGTCTTCTACCTCTACTAAACCATCTAACAAGGTCTACACCTCTACTAAACCATCTAACAAGGTCTACACCTCTACTAAACCATCTGACAAGGTCTTCTACCTCTACTAACAAGGTCTACACCTCTACTAAACCATCTAACAAGGTCTTCACCTCTACTAAACCATCTAACAAGGTCTACACCTCTACTAAACCATCTAACAAGGTCTTCACCTCTACTAAACCATCTAACAAGGTCTACACCTCTACTAAACCATCTAACAAGGTCTACACCTCTACTAAACCATCTAACAAGGTCTTCTACCTCTACTAGACCATCTAACAAGGTCTACACCTCTACTAAACCATCTAACAAGGTCTTCTACCTCTACTAAACCATCTAACAAGGTCTACACCTCTACTAAACCATCTAACAAGGTCTTCTACCTCTACTAAAACCATCTAACAAGGTCTACACCTCTACTAAACCATCTGACAAGGTCTACACCTCTACTAAACCATCTGACAAGGTCTTCTACCTCTACTAACAAGGTCTACACCTCTACTAAACCATCTGACAAGGTCTTCTACCTCTACTAACAAGGTCTACACCTCTACTAAACCATCTAACAAGGTCTACACCTCTACTAAACCATCTGACAAGGTCTTCTACCTCTACTAACAAGGTCTACACCTCTACTAAACCATCTAACAAGGTCTACACCTCTACTAAACCATCTAACAAGGTCTTCTACCTCTACTAAACCATCTAACAAGGTCTTCTACCTCTACTAACAAGGTCTACACCTCTACTAAACCATCTAACAAGGTCTTCACCTCTACTAAACCATCTAACAAGGTCTACACCTCTACTACACCATCTAACAAGGTCTTCACCTCTACTAAACCATCTAACAAGGTCTTCACCTCTACTAAACCATCTAACAAGGTCTTCTACCTCTACTAAACCATCTAACAAGGTCTACACCTCTACTAAACCATCTAACAAGGTCTTCTACCTCTACTAAACCATCTAACAAGGTCTTCTACCTCTACTAACCCTATCTAACAAGGTCTACACCTCTACTAACCCATCTAACAAGGTCTACACCTCTACTAAACCATCTGACATGGTCTACACCTCTACTAAACCATCTAACAAGGTCTACACCTCTACTAAACCATCTAACAAGGTCTACACCTCTACTAAACCATCTAACAAGGTCTTCTACCTCTACTAAACCATCTAACAAGGTCTACACCTCTACTAAACCACCTAACAAGGTCTTCTACCTCTACTAAACCATCTAACAAGGTCTTCTACCTCTACTAAACCATCTAACAAGGTCTACACCTTTACTAAACCATCTAACAAGGTCTTCTACCTCTACTAAACCATCTAACAAGGGTCTTCTACCTCTACTAACAAGGTCTTCTACCTCTACTAAACCATCTAACAAGGTCTTCTACCTCTACTAACCCATCTAACAAGGTCTACACCTCTACTAAACCATCTAACAAGGTCTTCTACCTCTACTAAACCATCTAACAAGGTTTTCTACCTCTACTAACCCATCTAACAAGGTCTACACCTCTACTAACCCATCTAACAAGGTCTACACCTCTACTAAACCACTCTAACAAGGTCTACACCTCTACTAAACCACCTAACAAGGTCTTCTACCTCTACTAACCCATCTAACAAGGTCTTCTACCTCTACTAAACCATCTAACAAGGTCTACACCTCTACTAAACCATCTAACAAGGTTTTCTACCTCTACTAACCCATCTAACAAGGTCTACACCTCTACTAAACCATCTAACAAGGTCTTCTACCTCTACTAAACCACCAAACAAGGCGTGACATTTCCAAACACAATCCAACATTTTTGAAGACATTTAGATGCTACTTGGGAGAAATCCCATCTTAGCGTTAACAAACAGACACAAACCCTTAGACCATAACGGATTATAAAAACATGAAGTGTGACAAGTTGTTAAATCCGTCCATTTTCTTGAAGGTTGACTATTCCGTGGCTAAATCGTTTTGATATCTGTGTTAAAATCAAAAATAAACTAAGCTGCAGCCACTTCACGTCGCCATGGCGTCCATGGCGTCAGGCTGTTGAACACTGAGCTGTTCATTAACAACGTTTAAAAGGCCACCTGGATATTAACTGTTTACTAATCTCTCCTCCTTCTCAGCCCTGAGAACACACAACCGTCATAGAAATTATACACGTCGTCGTCCTGACTGTCAGCGTTTGTGAATTCGGGCTTAACCGAATTATTGGAAGAACCGTTATCCCAGATGGT
>NC_138306.1:96700000-96727500 GCF_965601325.2 Salmo salar | reverse complement strand
TATAAGCCCTGGCTGAGAAGATGAGTTAATACAGGGGGATCTCTCTCTCTCTCTCTCTCTCTCTGTGTCTCTGTGTCTCTGTCTCTCTCTCTCGCTCTGCTCTCTCTCTCTCTGTCTCTCTCTCTCTCTGCTCTCTCTCTCTCTGCTCTCTCTCTCTCTTTCTCTCTCTCTCTCTCTCTCTCTGTCTCTCTCTCTCTCTGTCTCTCTCTCTCTCTGCTCTCTCTCTCTCTCTCTCTGCTCTCTCTCTCTCTCTGTGTCTTTCTCTCTCTCTTCATGCTTATTATGAGTCAGGAGGACAGAGAATCAACAACACCTACACAGCACAGACTAAAACACAAACACAATCACACACACAGAGGCTGGAAAACAGACGCTGCCCAAAACCCACCGTTTAGTCCTCTCCGTTGGAAGTAAGCCGCTAGTTTTATAGAAACCTTATCCGACAATTATTTAAATTAAATAAACTAATTCATAAAACTAGCTCTGGTTTTAGTAGCAAAACGGAGAAAGTCTGAGGTCTGATTGACGGCTTATTAATCAATGCCAGAGAGAGTGACATTAGACCAGACAAACTAGAATTGTAGGTCTACTGTAGAGCTGGCCCGCTGCGCTGAATGGTAATTGAGATGTGTTGTGACAGCCGCATTTGAAGTGTGATTGAGCTGTTGGCACTATAAGTGGTGCGAGAGTGACATGAATACAGATCAGTACAGAGTTGGAACGAGGGAGTAGCTGGGAGGAGAGGAAATGGAGAACACAGACAGTCTTCTGAACGACTTCAGAGAGAGAGAGAGAGAGAGAGAGAGAGAGAGAGAGGAGAGAGAGAGAGAGAGAGAGAGAGAGAGAGAGAGACAACAACACCACCACCTACAGAGAGATACACTTTGAGAAGAGTTTCTCTCTCGTCTGTCTTCTCTTGAGAGCCCGGTCTGCCTACGGCGGCCTTTCTCAATAGCAAGGCTATGCTCACTGAGTCTGTACATAGTCAAAGCATTTCCTTAAGTTTGGGTCAGTCACAGTGGTCAGGTATTCTGCCACTGTGTCTCTCTCTGTTTAGGGCCAAATAGCATTCTAGTTTGCTCTGTTATTTTTTGTTTAAATTCTTTCCAATGTGTCAAGTAATTATCTTTTTGTTTTCTCGTGATTTGGATGAGTCTAATTGTGTTGCTGTCCCTGGGGCTCTGTGTTGGGTCTGTTTGTGAACAGAGCCCACAGGAGAAAAAAAACCAGACAGTCTTCTGAACGACATCTTACGGAGACAGACACTAGACAGGGTTGTCCGATGTCACCCATTGTCTTCACACACGACGGCAGTAGGTGGATATTAGGTTGTGAAAGAGGTATAGCAGAGGCCTCGTCTATAGAAGTGTATAGAAACACAGATCTTATCTAGGGCGCTAAGGAGGCTAATTCAGTAACCATGGAACTAACGCTCATGAAGGATTCAAGGAAAACTTTTCAAAACCGTTTTAGGATAAAAAAAATAAAAAAAATGTTTTATTAAATGTATTTTCATGTAGCTAAACTAATAGCTGGAGTTTTATTTTTACTTTTTTTTTATTTCACCTTTAATTTAACCAGGTAGGCTAGTTGAGAACAAGTCCTTTATTTAACCAGGTAGGCTAGTAGAGAACAAGTCCTTTAATTTAACCAGGTAGGCTAGTTGAGAACAAGTCCTTTATTTAACCAGGTAGGCTAGTTGAGAACAAGTCCTTTATTTAACCAGGTAGGCTAGTTGAGAACAAGTCCTTTATTTAACCAGGTAGGCTAGTTGAGAACAAGTCCTTTATTTAACCAGGTAGGCTAGTTGAGAACAAGTCCTTTATTTAACCAGGTAGGCTAGTGGAGAACAAGTCCTTTATTTAACCAGGGTAGGCTAGTTGAGAACAAGTCCTTTAATTTAACCAGGTAGGCTAGTTGAGAACAAGTCCTTAATTTAACCAGGTAGGCTAGTTGAGAACAAGTCCTTTAATTTAACCAGGTAGGCTAGTTGAGAACAAGTCCTTTATTTAACCAGGTAGGCTAGTGGAGAACAAGTCCTTTAATTTAACCAGGTAGGCTAGTTGAGAACAAGTCCTTTATTTAACCAGGTAGGCTAGTTGAGAACAAGTCCTTTAATTTAACCAGGTAGGCTAGTTGAGAACAAGTCCTTTATTTAACCAGGTAGGCTAGTTGAGAACAAGTCCTTTATTTAACCAGGTAGGCTAGTTGAGAACAAGTCCTTTAATTTAACCAGGTAGGCTAGTTGAGAACAAGTCCTTTATTTAACCAGGTAGGCTAGTTGAGAACAAGTCCTTAATTTAACCAGGTAGGCTAGTTGAGAACAAGTCCTTTAATTTAACCAGGTAGGCCAGTTGAGAACAAGTCCTTTAATTTAACCAGGTAGGCTAGTTGAGAACAAGTCCTTAATTTAACCAGGTAGGCTAGTTGAGAACAAGTCCTTTAATTTAACCAGGTAGGCCAGTTGAGAACAAGTCCTTTAATTTAACCAGGTAGGCTAGTGGAGAACAAGTCCTTTAATTTAACCAGGTAGGCTAGTTGAGAACAAGTCCTTAATTTAACCAGGTAGGCTAGTTGAGAACAAGTCCTTTAATTTAACCAGGTAGGCTAGTTGAGAACAAGTCCTTAATTTAACCAGGTAGGCTAGTGGAGAACAAGTCCTTTAATTTAACCAGGTAGGCTAGTTGAGAACAAGTCCTTTATTTAACCAGGTAGGCTAGTTGAGAACAAGTTCTCATTTACAACTGAGACCTGGCCAAGATAAAGCAAAGCAGTGGGACAACAAAACAACAACACAGAGTTAGACATGGATGATAAGACATTATTTTGCTGACTTAGTTTGGTCTTCTAAACTTTCAACATCCCCTTCTTTCCAACTTTTCTTTTGACGCTCAACTAAACCACTAGATGTGTGGGGGTGTAAAGCGACGGTACCGCAGTAAAAAAAATTAAAAATAATTTGATGAGTGGACTTTCTTTGATATAATAATCTTTTCATTGCTTGCTACTTGCTAATAAAGAAATAAAATCGGTCAACAAAAGGTTGTATGTGTCTGACTAATTAATTCATTATTCAACAGTAGTGGCCAAGGTTGTTCTGTCTCTGAGGACCGTCGAAACGCTTGGACGTCTCTGAGGACCGTTGAAACGCTTGGACGTCTCTGAGGACCGTCGAAACGCTTGGACGTCTCTGAGGACCGTCGAAACGCTTGGACGTCTCTGAGGACCGTTGAAACGCTTGGACGTCTCTGAGGACCGTCGAAACGCTTGGACGTCTCTGAGGACCGTCGAAACGCTTGGACGTCTCTCTGAGGACCGTCGAAACGCTTGGACGTCTCTGAGGACCGTCGAAACGCTTGGACGTCTCTGAGGACCGTCGAAACGCTTGGACGTCTCTCTGAGGACCGTCGAAACGCTTGGACGTCTCTCTGAGGACCGTCGAAACGCTTGGACGTCTCTGAGGACCGTCGAAACGCTTGGACGTCTCTCTGAGGACCGTCGAAACGCTTGGACGTCGTCGGTAGTGGAATCAGGCGCAGGAAGCAGAAAAACGTTTGCTACAATGCTTATTTAAATAAGTACCACAAAAGAGAATACGCTCAACAACAAAAAAACGAAAAACCCAAAGTCCAAAAACAGGTGGAGAGGCTTAAAATAACACCACTAATTACCTAAATGAACACAGGTGCAACTAATAAAGACATAACTAACAGAAAAAAGGTAAAAGGGGATCGGTGGCAGCCAGTAGGCCCGGAGACGACGACCGGGGAGCGCCGCCCGAGCGGGGAGAGGGGCCACCCTCCGTAGGAGTCATGACAACCGTAACGCTGAACGTTGTGTCAAATGGACAAACGTGTCGATCCTCTCCGACCTGGCATAGTATTTAATATTATGTTATAATATATTATAATATATATTTAATTTTAAAGGGAAACTTTTATTAATGTATAAGAGTAATAAAAGCAGATCGGGCCCAGTCCTGGCTCATATGTCACCCTCTTATCCTCGCAAAGTACAATAGTAGCCTTGGCTATAAAAAATTTATAATATAAAAAAAGTGTCGGCCCACAATGCACTTTTACGAATACCCATGTGGTAGTAGCACACCGTTTGTAAAACGAGACAATTTATCGTTAATTCCTGTCATTTGGTGACGTTAATTTCTGTTAACGCGTGAATTAATTACAGTAATTTAGAGAACATCACGAGTTCATGTGATGGAGGAAAGAGATCAAATCTCAACTCAGCCTGGACAAAGAAAACTAAAAACAACAATATGGAAGGAATGTCTCAAAACAAGAGAGTCCTATTGGCTGCTGTTAATCAGAGACAGTCCCCTATTGGCTGCTGTTAATCAGAGACAGTCCCCTATTGGCTGCTGTTAATCAGAGACAGTCCCCTATAGGCTGCTGTTAATCAGAGACAGTCCCCTATAGGCTGCTGTTAATCAGAGACAGTCCCCTATAGGCTGCTGTTAACCAGAGACAGTCCCTATTGGCTGCTGTTAATCAGAGACAGTCCCCTATAGGCTGCTGTTAATCAGAGACAGTCCCCTATAGGCTGCTGTTAACCAGAGACAGTCCCCTATAGGCTGCTGTTAACCAGAGACAGTCCCCTATAGGCTGCTGTTAATCAGAGACAGTCCCCTATTGGCTGCTGTTAACTCACTGTTAATCAGAGACAGTCCCCTATTGGCTGCTGTTAATCAGAGACAGTCCCCTATAGGCTGCTGTTAACCAGAGACAGTCCCCTATTGGCTGCTGTTAATCAGAGACAGTCCCCTATAGGCTGCTGTTAACCAGAGACAGTCCCCTATAGGCTGCTGTTAATCAGAGACAGTCCCCTATAGGCTGCTGTTAATCAGAGAAAGTCCCCTATAGGCTGCTGTTAATCAGAGACAGTCCCCTATAGGCTGCTGTTAATCAGAGACAGTCCCCTATAGGCTGCTGTTAACCAGAGACAGTCCCCTATAGGCTGCTGTTAATCAGAGACAGTCCCCTATAGGCTGCTGTAAACTCACTGTTAATCAGAGACAGTCCCCTATTGGCTGCTGTTAATCAGAGACAGTCCCCTATTGGCTGCTGTAAACCAGAGACAGTCCCCTATTGGCTGCTGTAAACTCACTGTTAATCAGTTAACTGAAACGGATTTAATCAGGACTAAGAGACACATACTGCTGCACAAGAGAGGAGAGGAGGAGAGGATAGGAGAGGAGAGAAGGGAGGAGAGAGGAGGAGGGGATGGGAGGGGGGAGAGGAGGGGGGGGAGAGGAGGAGAGGATAGGAGAGGAGAGAAGGGAGGAGGGGATGGGAGGGTAGAGGAGGGGAGGGGGGAGAGGAGGGGGGAGAGGAGGAGAGGATGGGAGAGGAGAGAAGGGAGGAGAGAGGAGGAGGGGATGGGAGGGTAGAGGAGGAGAGGAGGGGGGAGAGGAGGGGACGGCAAAGGAGAGGAGAGAAGGGAGGGGAGAGGAGGAGGGGATGGGAGGGTAGAGGAGGGGAGGGGGGGAGAGAGGAGGGAGAGGACAGACAGACGGACGGATGGACGGACGGACAGGACAGGACAGACAGAGACTCATAAATCAGAGCTCAGTTCTGACTGCAAAAGGTAGTGTGAGCGCGCTCAGTAGATCATGTAGCTCGGGAAACGACAGTGACAAACCAAGGTGAGAGGTGACTGTGATCTGCCAATCAACTGTCAGTCAGACCAGCTACTCCTTTCCACTACAGAAACATCACTCCTTCAGAAACATCCCTCCTGTCCACTACAGAAACATCACTCCTGTCCACTACAGAAACATCACTCCTTCAGAAACATCCCTCCTGTCCACTACAGAAACATCACTCCTGTCCACTACAGAAACATCCCTCCTTCAGAAACATCCCTCCTGTCCACTACAGAAACATCACTCCTGTCCACTACAGAAACATCCCTCCTTCAGAAACATCCCTCCTGTCCACTAGAAACATCCCTCCTTCAGAAACATCCCTCCTTTCCACTACAGAAACATCCCTCCTGTCCACTACAGAAACATCCCTCCTTTCCACTACAGAAACATCCCTCCTTTCCACTACAGAAACATCCCTCCTTTCCACTACAGACACATCCCTCCTTTCCACTACAGAAACATCCCTCCTTTCCACTACAGAAACATCCCTCCTTTCCACTATAGAAACATCCCTCCTTCAGAAACATCCCTCCTTTCCACTACAGAAACATCCCTCCTTTCCACTACAGAAACATCCCTCCTTTCCACTACAGAAACATCCCTCCTTTCCACTACAGAAACATCTCTCCTTTCCACTGTAGAAACATCCCTCCTTTCCACTACAGAAACATCCCTCCTTTCAACTACAGAAACATCCCTCCTTTCAGAAACATCCCTCCTTTCAGAAACATCCCTCCTTCAGAAACATCCCTCCTTTCCACTACAGAAACATCCCTCCTTCAGAAACATCCCTCCTTTCCACTACAGAAACATCACACCTTCAGAAACATCCCTCCAATCCACTACAGAAACATCCCTCCTTTCCACTACAGAAACATCACTCCTTTCCACTACAGAAACATCCCTCCTTTCCACTACAGAAACATCCCTCCTTTCCACTACAGAAACATCACTCCTTTCCACTACAGAAACATCCCTCCTTCAGAAACATCCCTCCTTCAGAAACATCCCTCCTTTCCACTACAGAAACATCCCTCCTGTCCACTACAGAAACATCCCTCCTTTCCACTACAGAAACATCCCTCCTTTCCACTACAGAAACATCCCTCCTTTCCACTACAGAAACATCCCTCCTTTCCACTACAGAAACATCCCTCCTTTCCACTACAGAAACATCCCTCCTTTCCACTATAGAAACATCCCTCCTTTCCACTACAGAAACATCCCTCCTTTCGACTACAGAAACATCCCTCCTTTCCACTACAGAAACATCCCTCCTTTCCACTATAGAAACATCACTCCTTCAGAAACATCACTCCTTCCCACTACAGAAACATCCCTCCTTTCCACTACAGAAACATCCCTCCTTTCCACTATAGAAACATCACTCCTTCAGAAACATCCCTCCTGTCCACTACAGAAACATCCCTCCTTCAGAAACATCCCTCCTTTCCACTACAGAAACATCCCTCCTGTCCACTACAGAAACATCCCTCCTTTCCACTACAGAAACATCCCTCCTTTCCACTACAGAAACATCCCTCCTTTCCACTACAGAAACATCCCTCCTTTCCACTACAGAAACATCCCTCCTTTCCACTACAGAAACATCCCTCCTTTCCACTACAGGAACATCCCTCCTTTCCACTATAGAAACATCCCTCCTTCAGAAACATCCCTCCTTTCCACTACAGAAACATCCCTCCTTTCCACTACAGAAACATCCCTCCTTTCCACTACAGAAACATCCCTCCTTTCCACTGTAGAAACATCCCTCCTTTCCACTACAGAAACATCCCTCCTTTCCACTACAGAAACATCCCTCCTTTCAGAAACATCCCTCCTTCAGAAACATCCCTCCTTTCCACTACAGAAACATCCCTACTTCAGAAACATCCCTCCTTTCCACTACAGAAACAACACTCCTTCAGAAACATCCCTCCTTTCCACTACAGAAACATCCCTCCTTTCCACTACAGAAACATCACTCCTTTCCACTACAGAAACATCCCTCCTTCAGAAACATCCCTTCTTTCCACTACAGAAACATCCCTCCTTTCCACTACAGAAACATCACTCCTTTCCACTACAGAAACATCCCTCCTTCAGAAACATCCCTCCTTCAGAAACATCCCTCCTTTCCACTACAGAAACATCCCTCCTTTCCACTACAGAAACATCCCTCCTTTCCACTACAGAAACATCCCTCCTTTCCACTACAGAAACATCCCTCCTTTCCACTATAGAAACATCCCTCCTTTCCACTACAGAAACATCCCTCCTTTCCACTACAGAAACATCCCTCCTTTCCACTACAGAAACATCCCTCCTGTCCACTACAGAAACATCCCTCCTTTCCACTACAGAAACATCCCTCCTTTCCACTAGAAACATCCCTCCTTCAGAAACATCCCTCCTGTCCACTACAGAAACATCCCTCCTTCAGAAACATCCCTCCTTTCCACTACAGAAACATCCCTCCTTTCCACTACAGAAACATCCCTCCTTTCCACTACAGAAACATCCCTCCTTTCCACTACAGAAACATCCCTCCTTTCCACTATAGAAACATCACTCCTTCAGAAACATCCCTCCTTTCCACTACAGAAACATCCCTCCTTTCCACTACAGAAACATCACTCCTTCAGAAACATCACTCCTTCCCACTACAGAAACATCCCTCCTTTCCACTACAGAAACATCCCTCCTTTCCACTACAGAAACATCCCTCCTTTCCACTACAGAAACATCCCTCCTTTCCACTAGAAACATCCATCCTTCAGAAACATCCCTCCTGTCCACTACAGAAACATCCCTCCTTCAGAAACATCCCTCCTTTCCACTACAGAAGCATCCCTCCTTTCCACTACAGAAACATCCCTCCTTTCCACTACAGAAACATCCCTCCTTTCCACTACAGAAACATCCCTCCTTTCCACTACAGAAACATCCCTCCTTTCCACTACAGAAACATCCATCCTGTCCACTACAGAAACATCCCTCCTTTCCACTACAGAAACATCCCTCCTTTCCACTAGAAACATCCCTCCTTCAGAAACATCCCTCCTGTCCACTACAGAAACATCCCTCCTTTCCACTAGAAACATCCCTCCTTCAGAAACATCCCTCCTTTCCACTACAGAAACATCCCTCCTTTCCACTACAGAAACATCCCTCCTTTCCACTACAGAAACATTACTCCTTCAGAAACATCACTCCTTCCCACTACAGAAACATCCCTCCTTTCCACTACAGAAACATCCCTCCTTTCCACTACAGAAACATCCCTCCTTTCCACTACAGAAACATCCCTCCTTTCCACTATAGAAACATCCCTCCTTCAGAAACACCCCTCCTTTCCACTACAGAAACATCCCTCCTTTCCACTATAGAAACATCACTCCTTCAGAAACATCCCTCCTTCCCACTACAGAAACATCCCTCCTTTCCACTACAGAAACATCCCTCCTTTCCACTACAGAAACATCCCTCCTTTCCACTACAGAAACATCCCTCCTTTCCACTACAGAAACATCCCTCCTTTCCACTATAGAAACATCACTCCTTCAGAAACATCCCTCCTTTCCACTACAGAAACATCCCTCCTTTCCACTACAGAAACATCCCTCCTTTCCACTACAGAAACATCCCTCCTTTCCACTACAGAAACATCCCTCCTTTCCACTACAGAAACATCCCTCCTTCAGAAACATCCCTCCTTTCCACTACAGAAACATCCCTCCTTTCCACTATAGAAACATCCCTCCTTTCCACTACAGAAACATCCCTCCTTTCCACTACAGAAACATCCCTCCTTTCCACTATAGAAACATCCCTCCTTCAGAAACATCCCTCCTGTCCACTACAGAAACATCCCTCCTTCAGAAACATCCCTCCTGTCCACTAGAAACATCCCTCCTTCAGAAACATCCCTCCTTTCCACTACAGAAACATCCCTCCTGTCCACTACAGAAACATCCCTCCTTTCCACTACAGAAACATCCCTCCTTTCCACTATAGAAACATCACTCCTTCAGAAACATCCCTCCTTTCCACTACAGAAACATCCCTCCTTTCCACTACAGAAACATTACTCCTTCAGAAACATCACTCCTTCCCACTACAGAAACATCCCTCCTTTCCACTACAGAAACATCCCTCCTTTCCACTACAGAAACATCCCTCCTTTCCACTACAGAAACATCCCTCCTTTCCACTAGAAACATCCCTCCTTCAGAAACATCCCTCCTGTCCACTACAGAAACATCCCTCCTTCAGAAACATCCCTCCTTTCCACTACAGAAGCATCCCTCCTTTCCACTACAGAAACATCCCTCCTTTCCACTACAGAAACATCCCTCCTTTCCACTACAGAAACATCCCTCCTTTCCACTACAGAAACATCCCTCCTTTCCACTACAGAAACATCCATCCTGTCCACTACAGAAACATCCCTCCTTTCCACTACAGAAACATCCCTCCTTTCCACTAGAAACATCCCTCCTTCAGAAACATCCCTCCTGTCCACTACAGAAACATCCCTCCTTTCCACTAGAAACATCCCTCCTTCAGAAACATCCCTCCTTTCCACTACAGAAACATCCCTCCTTTCCACTACAGAAACATCCCTCCTTTCCACTACAGAAACATCCCTCCTTTCCACTACAGAAACATCCCTCCTTTCCACTACAGAAACATCCCTCCTTTCCACTATAGAAACATCCCTCCTTCAGAAACACCCCTCCTTTCCACTACAGAAACATCCCTCCTTTCCACTATAGAAACATCACTCCTTCAGAAACATCACTCCTTCCCACTACAGAAACATCCCTCCTTTCCACTACAGAAACATCCCTCCTTTCCACTACAGAAACATCCCTCCTTTCCACTATAGAAACATCACTCCTTCAGAAACATCCCTCCTTTCCACTACAGAAACATCCCTCCTTTCCACTACAGAAACATCCCTCCTTTCCACTACAGAAACATCCCTCCTTTCCACTACAGAAACATCCCTCCTTTCCACTACAGAAACATCCCTCCTTTCCACTACAGAAACATCCCTCCTTTCCACTACAGAAACATCCCTCCTTCAGAAACATCCCTCCTTTCCACTACAGAAACATCCCTCCTTTCCACTATAGAAACATCCTACAGAAACATCCCTCCTTTCCACTATAGAAACATCCCTCCTTTCCACTACAGAAACATCCCTCCTTTCCACTACAGAAACATCCCTCCTTTCCACTATAGAAACATCCCTCCTTTCCACTACAGACACATCCCTCCTTTCCACTACAGAAACATCCCTCCTTTCCACTACAGAAACATCCCTCCTTTCCACTATAGAAACATCCCTCCTTCAGAAAAATCCCTCCTTTCCACTACAGAAACATCCCTCCTTTCCACTAGAGAAACATCCCTCCTTTCCACTACAGAAACATCCCTCCTTTCCACTGTAGAAAAATCCCTCCTTTCCACTTCAGAAACATCCCTCCTTTCAACCACAGAAACATCCCTCCTTTCAGAAACATCCCTCCTTTCAGAAACATCCCTCCTTCAGAAACATCCCTCCTTTCCACTACAGAAACATCCCTCCTTCAGAAACATCCCTCCTTTCCACTACAGAAACATCACTCCTTCAGAAACATCCCTCCAATCCACTACAGAAACATCCCTCCTTTCCACTACAGAAACATCACTCCTTTCCACTACAGAAACATCCCTCCTTCAGAAACATCCCTCCTTTCCACTACAGAAACATCCCTCCTTTCCACTACAGAAACATCCCTCCTTTCCACTACAGAAACATCACTCCTTTCCACTACAGAAACATCCCTCCTTCAGAAACATCCCTCCTTTCCACTACAGAAACATCCCTCCTGTCCACTACAGAAACATCCCTCCTTTCCACTACAGAAACATCCCTCCTTTCCACTACAGAAACATCCCTCCTTTCCACTACAGAAACATCCCTCCTTTCCACTATAGAAACATCCCTCCTTTCCACTACAGAAACATCCCTCCTTTCCACTACAGAAACATCCCTCCTTTCCACTACAGAAACATCCCTCCTTTCCACTACAGAAACATCCCTCCTTTCCACTATAGAAACATCACTCCTTCAGAAACATCACTCCTTCCCACTACAGAAACATCCCTCCTTTCCACTACAGAAACATCCCTCCTTTCCACTATAGAAACATCACTCCTTCAGAAACATCCCTCCTGTCCACTACAGAAACATCCCTCCTTCAGAAACATCCCTCCTTTCCACTACAGAAACATCCCTCCTGTCCACTACAGAAACATCCCTCCTTTCCACTACAGAAACATCCCTCCTTTCCACTACAGAAACATCCCTCCTTTCCACTACAGAAACATCCCTCCTTTCCACTACAGAAACATCCCTCCTTTCCACTACAGGAACATCCCTCCTTTCCACTATAGAAACATCCCTCCTTCAGAAACATCCCTCCTTTCCACTACAGAAACATCCCTCCTTTCCACTACAGAAACATCCCTCCTTTCCACTACAGAAACATCCCTCCTTTCCACTGTAGAAACATCCCTCCTTTCCACTACAGAAACATCCCTCCTTTCAGAAACATCCCTCCTTTCAGAAACATCCCTCCTTCAGAAACATCCCTCCTTTCCACTACAGAAACATCCCTCCTTCAGAAACATCCCTCCTTTCCACTACAGAAACATCACTCCTTCAGAAACATCCCTCCTTTCTACTACAGAAACATCCCTCCTTTCCACTACAGAAACATCACTCCTTTCCACTACAGAAACATCCCTCCTTCAGAAACATCCCTTCTTTCCACTACAGAAACATCCCTCCTTTCCACTACAGAAACATCCCTCCTTTCCACTACAGAAACATCACTCCTTTCCACTACAGAAACATCACTCCTTTCCACTACAGAAACATCCCTCCTTCAGAAACATCCCTCCTTCAGAAACATCCCTCCTTTCCACTACAGAAACATCCCTCCTTTCCACTACAGAAACATCCCTCCTTTCCACTACAGAAACATCCCTCCTTTCCACTACAGAAACATCCCTCCTTTCCACTACAGAAACATCCCTCCTTTCCACTATAGAAACATCCCTCCTTTCCACTACAGAAACATCCCTCCTTTCCACTACAGAAACATCCCTCCTTTCCACTACAGAAACATCCCTCCTTTCCACTACAGGAACATCCCTCCTTTCCACTATAGAAACATCCCTCCTTCAGAAACATCCCTCCTTTCCACTACAGAAACATCCCTCCTTTCCACTACAGAAACATCCCTCCTTTCCACTACAGAAACATCCCTCCTTTCCACTGTAGAAACATCCCTCCTTTCCACTACAGAAACATCCCTCCTTTCCACTACAGAAACATCCCTCCTTTCAGAAACATCCCTCCTTTCAGAAACATCCCACCTTCAGAAACATCCCTCCTTTCCACTACAGAAACATCACTCCTTCAGAAACATCCCTCCTTTCTACTACAGAAACATCCCTCCTTTCCACTACAGAAACATCACTCCTTTCCTCTACAGAAACATCCCTCCTTCAGAAACATCCCTTCTTTCCACTACAGAAACATCCCTCCTTTCCACTACAGAAACATCCCTCCTTCAGAAACATCCCTTCTTTCCACTACAGAAACATCCCTCCTTTCCAATACAGAAACATCCCTCCTTTCCACTACAGAAACATCCCTCCTTTCCACTACAGAAACATCCCTCCTTTCCACTATAGAAACATCACTCCTTCAGAAACATCACTCCTTCCCACTACAGAAACATCCCTCCTTTCCACTACAGAAACATCCCTCCTTTCCACTATAGAAACATCACTCCTTCAGAAACATCCCTCCTGTCCACTACAGAAACATCCCTCCTTCAGAAACATCCCTCCTTTCCACTACAGAAACATCCCTCCTGTCCACTACAGAAACATCCCTCCTTTCCACTACAGAAACATCCCTCCTTTCCACTACAGAAACATCCCTCCTTTCCACTACAGAAACATCCCTCCTTTCCACTACAGAAACATCCCTCCTTTCCACTACAGAAACATCCCTCCTTTCCACTACAGGAACATCCCTCCTTCAGAAACATCCCTCCTTTCCACTACAGAAACATCCCTCCTTTCCACTACAGAAACATCCCTCCTTTCCACTACAGAAACATCCCTCCTTTCCACTGTAGAAACATCCCTCCTTTCCACTACAGAAACATCCCTCCTTTCAGAAACATCCCTCCTTTCAGAAACATCCCTCCTTCAGAAACATCCCTCCTTTCCACTACAGAAACATCCCTCCTTCAGAAACATCCCTCCTTTCCACTACAGAAACATCACTCCTTCAGAAACATCCCTCCTTTCTACTACAGAAACATCCCTCCTTTCCACTACAGAAACATCACTCCTTTCCACTACAGAAACATCCCTCCTTCAGAAACATCCCTTCTTTCCACTACAGAAACATCCCTCCTTTCCACTACAGAAACATCCCTCCTTTCCACTACAGAAACATCACTCCTTTCCACTACAGAAACATCACTCCTTTCCACTACAGAAACATCCCTCCTTCAGAAACATCCCTCCTTCAGAAACATCCCTCCTTTCCACTACAGAAACATCCCTCCTTTCCACTACAGAAACATCCCTCCTTTCCACTACAGAAACATCCCTCCTTTCCACTACAGAAACATCCCTCCTTTCCACTACAGAAACATCCCTCCTTTCCACTACAGAAACATCCCTCCTTTCCACTATAGAAACATCCCTCCTTTCCACTACAGAAACATCCCTCCTTTCCACTACAGAAACATCCCTCCTTTCCACTACAGAAACATCCCTCCTTTCCACTACAGGAACATCCCTCCTTTCCACTATAGAAACATCCCTCCTTCAGAAACATCCCTCCTTTCCACTACAGAAACATCCCTCCTTTCCACTACAGAAACATCCCTCCTTTCCACTACAGAAACATCCCTCCTTTCCACTGTAGAAACATCCCTCCTTTCCACTACAGAAACATCCCTCCTTTCCACTACAGAAACATCCCTCCTTTCAGAAACATCCCTCCTTTCAGAAACATCCCACCTTCAGAAACATCCCTCCTTTCCACTACAGAAACATCACTCCTTCAGAAACATCCCTCCTTTCTACTACAGAAACATCCCTCCTTTCCACTACAGAAACATCACTCCTTTCCTCTACAGAAACATCCCTCCTTCAGAAACATCCCTTCTTTCCACTACAGAAACATCCCTCCTTTCCACTACAGAAACATCCCTCCTTCAGAAACATCCCTTCTTTCCACTACAGAAACATCCCTCCTTTCCACTACAGAAACATCCCTCCTTTCCACTACAGAAACATCACTCCTTTCCACTACAGAAACATCACTCCTTTCCACTACAGAAACATCCCTCCTTCAGAAACATCCCTCCTTCAGAAAAATACCTCCTTTCCACTACAGAAACATCCCTCCTTTCCACTACAGAAACATCCCTCCTTTCCACTACAGAAACATCACTCCTTTCCACTACAGAAACATCACTCCTTTCCACTACAGAAACATCCCTCCTTCAGAAACATCCCTCCTTCAGAAACATCCCTCCTTTCCACTACAGAAACATCCCTCCTTTCCACTACAGAAACATCCCTCCTTTCCACTACAGAAACATCCCTCCTATCAGAAACATCCCTCCTTTCCACTACAGAAACATCCCTCCTTTCCACTACAGAAACATCCCTCCTTCAGAAACATCCCTTCTTTCCACTACAGAAACATCCCTCCTTTCCACTACAGAAACATCCCTCCTTTCCACTACAGAAACATCACTCCTTTCCACTACAGAAACATCCCTCCTTCAGAAAAATACCTCCTTTCCACTACAGAAACATCCCTCCTTTCCACTACAGAAACATCCCTCCTTTCCACTACAGAAACATCCCTCCTTTCCACTACAGAAACATCCCTCCTTTCCACTACAGAAACATCCCTCCTTTCCACTACAGAAACATCCCTCCTTTCCACTATAGAAACATCCCTCCTTTCCACTACAGAAACATCCCTCCTTTCCACTACAGAAACATCCCTCCTTTCCACTACAGGAACATCCCTCCTTTCCACTACAGAAACATCACTCCTTTCCACTACAGAAACATCCCTCCTTCAGAAACATCCCTCCTTCAGAAAAATACCTCCTTTCCACTACAGAAACATCCCTCCTTTCCACTACAGAAACATCCCTCCTTTCCACTACAGAAACATCACTCCTTTCCACTACAGAAACATCACTCCTTTCCACTACAGAAACATCCCTCCTTCAGAAACATCCCTCCTTCAGAAAAATACCTCCTTTCCACTACAGAAACATCCCTCCTTTCCACTACAGAAACATCCCTCCTTTCCACTACAGAAACATCCCTCCTTTCCACTCAGAAACATCCCTCCTTTCCACTACAGAAACATCCCTCCTTTCCACTACAGAAACATCCCTCCTTTCCACTACAGAAACATCCCTCCTTTCCACTGTAGAAACATCCCTCCTTTCCACTACAGAAACATCCCTCCTTTCCACTACAGAAACATCCCTCCTTTCAGAAACATCCCTCCTTTCAGAAACATCCCACCTTCAGAAACATCCCTCCTTTCCACTACAGAAACATCACTCCTTCAGAAACATCCCTCCTTTCTACTACAGAAACATCCCTCCTTTCCACTACAGAAACATCACTCCTTTCCTCTACAGAAACATCCCTCCTTCAGAAACATCCCTCCTTTCCACTACAGAAACATCCCTCCTTTCCACTACAGAAACATCACTCCTTTCCACTACAGAAACATCCCTCCTTCAGAAACATCCCTCCTTCAGAAACATCCCTCCTTTCCACTACAGAAACATCCCTCCTTTCCACTACAGAAACATCCCTCCTTTCCACTACAGAAACATCCCTCCTTTCCACTACAGAAACATCCCTCCTTTCCACTACAGAAACATCCCTCCTTTCCACTACAGAAACATCCCTCCTTCAGAAACATCCCTTCTTTCCACTACAGAAACATCCCTCCTTTCCACTACAGAAACATCCCTCCTTTCCACTACAGAAACATCACTCCTTTCCACTACAGAAACATCCCTCCTTCAGAAACATCCCTCCTTCAGAAACATCCCTCCTTTCCACTACAGAAACATCCCTCCTTTCCACTACAGAAACATCCCTCCTTTCCACTACAGAAACATCCCTCCTTTCCACTACAGAAACATCCCTCCTTTCCACTACAGAAACATCCCTCCTTTCCACTACAGAAACATCCCTCCTTTCCACTATAGAAACATCCCTCCTTTCCACTACAGAAACATCCCTCCTTTCCACTACAGAAACATCCCTCCTTTCCACTACAGAAACATCCCTCCTTTCCACTACAGGAACATCCCTCCTTTCCACTATAGAAACATCCCTCCTTCAGAAACATCCCTCCTTTCCACTACAGAAACATCCCTCCTTTCCACTACAGAAACATCCCTCCTTTCCACTACAGAAACATCCCTCCTTTCCACTGTAGAAACATCCCTCCTTTCCACTACAGAAACATCCCTCCTTTCCACTACAGAAACATCCCTCCTTTCAGAAACATCCCTCCTTTCAGAAACATCCCTCCTTCAGAAACATCCCTCCTTTCCACTACAGAAACATCCCTCCTTCAGAAACATCCCTCCTTTCCACTACAGAAACATCACTCCTTCAGAAACATCCCTTCTTTCCACTACAGAAACATCCCTCCTTTCCACTACAGAAACATCCCTCCTTTCCACTACAGAAACATCACTCCTTTCCACTACAGAAACATCCCTCCTTCAGAAACATCCCTCCTTCAGAAACATCCCTCCTTTCCACTACAGAAACATCCCTCCTTTCCACTACAGAAACATCCCTCCTTTCCACTACAGAAACATCCCTCCTTTCCACTACAGAAACATCCCTCCTTTCCACTACAGAAACATCCCTCCTTTCCACTACAGAAACATCCCTCCTTTCCACTACAGAAACATCCCTCCTTTCCACTATAGAAACATCACTCCTTCAGAAACATCACTCCTTCCCACTACAGAAACATCCCTCCTTTCCACTACAGAAACATCCCTCCTTTCCACTACAGAAACATCCCTCCTTTCCACTATAGAAACATCACTCCTTCAGAAACATCCCTCCTTTCCACTACAGAAACATCCCTCCTGTCCACTACAGAAACATCCCTCCTTTCCACTACAGAAACATCCCTCCTTTCCACTACAGAAACATCCCTCCTGTCCACTACAGAAACATCCCTCCTTTCCACTACAGAAACATCCCTCCTTTCCACTACAGAAACATCCCTCCTGTCCACTACAGAAACATCCCTCCTTTCCACTACAGAAACATCCCTCCTTTCCACTAGAAACATCCCTCCTTCAGAAACATCCCTCCTGTCCACTACAGAAACATCCCTCCTTCAGAAACATCCCTCCTTTCCACTACAGAAACATCCCTCCTTTCCAATACAGAAGCATCCCTCCTTTCCACTACAGAAACATCCCTCCTTTCCACTACAGAAACATCCCTCCTTTCCACTACAGAAACATCACTCCTTCAGAAACATCACTCCTTCCCACTACAGAAACATCCCTCCTTTCCACTACAGAAACATCCCTCCTTTCCACTACAGAAACATCCCTCCTTCCCACTACAGAAACATCCCTCCTTTCCACTAGAAACATCCCTCCTTCAGAAACATCCCTCCTGTAAACTACAGAAACATCCCTCCTTCAGAAACATCCCTCCTTTCCACTACAGAAACATCCCTCCTTTCCACTACAGAAGCATCCCTCCTTTCCACTACAGAAACATCCCTCCTTTCCACTACAGAAACATCCCTCCTTTCCACTACAGAAACATCCCTCCTTTCCACTACAGAAACATCCATCCTGTCCACTACAGAAACATCCCTCCTTTCCACTACAGAAACATCCCTCCTTTCCACTAGAAACATCCCTCCTTCAGAAACATCCCTCCTGTCCACTACAGAAACATCCCTCCTTTCCACTAGAAACATCCCTCCTTCAGAAACATCCCTCCTTTCCACTACAGAAATATCCCTCCTTTCCACTACAGAAACATCCCTCCTTTCCACTACAGAAACATCCCTCATTTCCACTACAGAAACATCCCTCCTTTCCACTACAGAAACATCCCTCCTTTCCACTACAGAAACATCCCTCCTTTCCACTATAGAAACATCCCTCCTTCAGAAACACCCCTCCTTTCCACTACAGAAACATCCCTCCTTTCCACTATAGAAACATCACTCCTTCAGAAACATCACTCCTTCCCACTACAGAAACATCCCTCCTTTCCACTACAGAAACATCCCTTCTTTCCACTACAGAAACATCCCTCCTTTCCACTACAGAAACATCCCTCCTTTTCACTACAGAAACATCCCTCCTTTCAACTATAGAAACATCACTCCTTCAGAAACATCCCTCCTTTCCACTACAGAAACATCCCTCCTTTCCACTACAGAAACATCCCTCCTTTCCACTACAGAAACATCCCTCCTTTCCACTACAGAAACATCCCTCCTTCAGAAACATCCCTCCTTTCCACTACAGAAACATCCCTCCTTTCCACTATAGAAACATCCCTCCTTTCCACTACAGAAACATCCCTCCTTTCCACTATAGAAACATCCCTCCTTCAGAAACATCCCTCCTGTCCACTACAGAAACATCCCTCCTGTCCACTACAGAAACATCCCTCCTTCAGAAACATCCCTCCTTTCCACTACAGAAACATCCCTCCTTCAGAAACATCCCTCCTTTCCACTACAGAAACATCCCTCCTTTCCACTATAGAAACATCCCTCCTTTCCACTACAGAAACATCCCTCCTTTCCACTATAGAAACATCCCTCCTTCAGAAACATCCCTCCTGTCCACTACAGAAACATCCCTCCTTTCCACTACAGAAACATCCCTCCTTCAGAAACATCCCTCCTTTCCACTACAGAAACATCCCTCCTTTCCACTACAGAAACATCCCTCCTTTCCACTACAGAAACATCCCTCCTTTCCACTACAGAAACATCTCTCCTTTCCACTACAGAAACATCCCTCCTTTCCACTACAGAAACATCCCTCCTGTCCACTACAGAAACATCCCTCCTATCCACTACAGAAACATCCCTCCTTTCCACTACAGAAACATCCCTCCTTTCCACTACAGAAACATCCCTCCTTTCCACTACAGAAACATCCCTCCTGTCCACTACAGAAACATCGGTCCTTTCCACTACAGAAACATCCCTCCTTCAGAAACATCCCTCCTTCAGAAACATCCCTCCTGTCCACTACAGAAACATCCCTCCTTTCCACTAGAAACATCCCTCCTTCAGAAACATCCCTCCTTTCCACTACAGAAACATCCCTCCTTTCCACTACAGAAACATCCCTCCTTTCCACTACAGAAACATCCCTCCTTTCCACTACAGAAACATCCCTCCTTTCCACTACAGAAACATCCCTCCTTTCCACTATAGAAACATCACTCCTTCAGAAACATCCCTCCTTTCCACTACAGAAACATCCCTCCTTTCCACTACAGAAACATCACTCCTTCAGAAACATCACTCCTTCCCACTACAGAAACATCCCTCCTTTCCACTACAGAAACATCCCTCCTTTCCACTACAGAAACATCCCTCCTTCAGAAACATCCCTCCTTTCCACTACAGAAACATCCCTCCTTTCCACTACAGAAACATCCCTCCTTTCCACTACAGAAACATCACTCCTTCAGAAACATCACTCCTTCCCACTACAGAAACATCCCTCCTTTCCACTACAGAAACATCCCTCCTTTCCACTACAGAAACATCCCTCCTTTCCACTACAGAAACATCCCTCCTTCAGAAACATCCCTCCTTTCCACTACAGAAACATCCCTCCTTTCAGAAACATCCCTCCTTTCAGAAACATCCCTCCTTCAGAAACATCCCTCCTTTCCACTACAGAAACATCCCTCCTTCAGAAACATCCCTCCTTTCCACTACAGAAACATCACTCCTTCAGAAACATCCCTCCTTTCTACTACAGAAACATCCCTCCTTTCCACTACAGAAACATCACTCCTTTCCACTACAGAAACATCCCTCCTTCAGAAACATCCCTTCTTTCCACTACAGAAACATCCCTCCTTTCCACTACAGAAACATCCCTCCTTTCCACTACAGAAACATCACTCCTTTCCACTACAGAAACATCCCTCCTTCAGAAACATCCCTCCTTCAGAAACATCCCTCCTTTCCACTACAGAAACATCCCTCCTTTCCACTACAGAAACATCCCTCCTTTCCACTATAGAAACATCACTCCTTCAGAAACATCCCTCCTTTCCACTACAGAAACATCCCTCCTTTCCACTACAGAAACATCACTCCTTCAGAAACATCACTCCTTCCCACTACAGAAACATCCCTCCTTTCCACTACAGAAACATCCCTCCTTCCCACTACAGAAACATCCCTCCTGTCCACTACAGAAACATCCCTCCTTTCCACTACAGAAACATCCCTCCTTTCAGAAACATCCCTCCTTTCAGAAACATCCCTCCTTTCAGAAACATCCCTCCTTTCAGAAACATCCCTCCTTTCAGAAACATCACTCCTTCAGAAACATCCCTCCTGTCCACTACAGAAACATCCCTCCTTTCCACTACAGAAACATCCCTCCTTTCAGAAACATCCCTCCTTTCAGAAACATCCCTCCTTCAGAAACATCCCTCCTTTCAGAAACATCCCTCCTTTCAGAAACATCCCTCCTTCAGAAACATCCCTCCTTCAGAAACATCCCTCCTTTCCACTACAGAAACATCCCTCCTTTCAGAAACATCCCTCCTTTCCACTACAGAAACATCCCTCCTTTCAGAAACATCCCTCCTTTCAGAAACATCCCTCCTTTCAGAAACATCCCTCCTTCAGAAACATCCCTCCTTCAGAAACATCTCCATCCTTTCCACTACAGAAACATCCCTCCTTCAGAAACATCCCTCCTTAAATGTCTCCATGTCTCCCCCAGCCACTCTAAATGTCTCCATGTCTTCATGTCTCCCCCCAGCCACTCTAAATGTCTCCATGTCTCCCCCCAGCCACTCTAAATGTCTCCATGTCTCCCCCCAGCCTCTCTAAATGTCTCCATGTGTCCCCCTAGCCTCTCTAAATGTCTCCATGTCTCCCCCAGCCACTCTAAATGTCTCCATGTCTCCCCCCAGCCACTCTAAATGTCTTCATGTCTCCCCCCAGCCACTCTAAATGTCTCCATGTCTCCCCCCAGCCACTCTAAATGTCTCCATGTCTCCATGTCTCCCCCCAGCCACTCTAAATGTCTCCATGTCTCCCCCCAGCCTCTCTAAATGTCTCCATGTGTCCCCCAGCCTCTCTAAATGTCTCCATGTCTCCCCCCAGCCTCTCTAAATGTCTCCATGTCTCCATGTGTCCCCCAGCCACTCTAAATGTCTCCATGTCTCCCCCCAGCCACTCTAAATGTCTCCATGTCTCCCCCCAGCCACTCTAAATGTCTCCATGTCTCCCCCCAGCCTCTCTAAATGTCTCCATGTCTCCATCTGTCCCCCAGCCACTCTAAATGTCTCCATGTCTCCCCCAGCCACTCTAAATGTCTCCATGTCTCCCCCCAGCCACTCTAAATGTCTCCATGTCTCCATGTCTCCCCCCAGCCACTCTAAATGTCTCCATGTCTCCCCCAGCCACTCTAAATGTCTCCATGTCTCCCCCCAGCCACTCTAAATGTCTCCATGTCTCCCCCCAGCCACTCTAAAGGTCTCCATGTCTCCCCCAGCCTCTCTAAATGTCTCCATGTCTCCATGTGTCCCCCAGCCTCTCTAAATGTCTCCATGTGTCCCCCAGCCACTCTAAATGTCTCCATGTCTCCCCCCAGCCACTCTAAATGTCTCCATGTGTCCCCCCAGCCTCTCTAAATGTCTCCATGTCTCCATGTCTCCCCCCCAGCCACTCTAAATGTCTCCATGTCTCCCCCCAGCCACTCTAAATGTCTCCATGTCTCCCCCCAGCCACTCTAAATGTCTCCATGTCTCCATGTCTCCCCCCAGCCACTCTAAATGTCTCCATGTCTCCATGTCTCCCCCCAGCCACTCTAAATGTCTCCATGTGTCCCCCCAGCCACTCTAAATGTCTCCATGTCTCCATGTCTCCCCCCAGCCACTCTAAATGTCTCCATGTCTCCCCCAGCCACTCTAAATGTCTCCATGTCTCCCCCCAGCCACTCTAAATGTGTCCATGTCTCCATGTCTCCCCCCAGCCACTCTAAATGTCTCCATGTCTCCCCCCAGCCACTCTAAAGGTCTCCATGTCTCCCCCCAGCCACTCTAAATGTCTCCATGTCTCCCCCCAGCCACTCTAAATGTCTCCATGTGTCCCCCAGCCACTCTAAATGTCTCCATGTCTCCATGTCTCCCCCCCAGCCACTCTAAATGTCTCCATGTCTCCATGTCTCCCCCCAGCCACTCTAAATGTCTCCATGTCTCCCCCCAGCCTCTCTAAATGTCTCCATGTGTCCCCCAGCCTCTCTAAATGTCTCCATGTCTCCATGTCTCCCCCCAGCCACTCTAAATGTCTCCATGTGTCCCCCTAGCCTCTCTAAATGTCTCCATGTCTCCCCCAGCCACTCTAAATGTCTCCATGTCTCCCCCAGCCACTCTAAATGTCTCCATGTCTCCATGTCTCCCCCCAGCCACTCTAAATGTGTCCATGTCTCCATGTCTCCCCCCAGCCTCTCTAAATGTCTCCATGTCTCCCCCCAGCCACTCTAAAGGTCTCCATGTCTCCATGTGGCTGGGTTAGTATCAGTCTGTCTGGTGGCTGGGTTAGCATCAGTATGTCTGGTGGCTGGGTTAGTATCAGTCTGGTGGCTGGGTTAGCATCGGTCTGGTGGCTGGGTTAGTATCAGTCTGTCTGGTGGCTGGGTTAGCATCAGTCCGTCTGGTGGCTGGGTTAGTATCAGTCTGTCTGGTGGCTGGGTTAGTATCAGTCTGGTGGCCGGGTTAGTATCAGACTGGTGGCTGGGTTAGCATCAGTCTGTCTGGTGGCTGGGTTAGCATCAGTCTGTCTGGTGGCCGGGTTAGTATCAGTCTGTCTGGTGGCTGGGTTAGCATCAGTCTGTCTGGTGGCTGGGTTAGCATCAGTCTGTCTGGTGGCTGGGTTAGTATCAGTCTGTCTGGTGGCTGGGTTAGCATCAGTCTGTCTGGTGGCTGGGTTAGCATCAGTCTGTCTGGTGGCTGGGTTAGTATCAGTCTGTCTGGTGGCTGGGTTAGCATCAGTCTGTCTGGTAGCCGGGTTAGCATCAGTCTGTCTGGTGGCTGGGTTAGTATCAGTCTGTCTGGTGGCTGGGTTAGCATCAGTCTCCTCTGTCTGGTGGCTGGGTTAGCATCAGTCTCCTCTGTCTGGTGGCTGGGTTAGTATCAGTCTGTCTGGTGGCTGGGTTAGTATCAGTATCAGTCCGTCTGGTGGCTGGGTTAGCATCAGTCTGTCTGGTAGCCGGGTTAGCATCAGTCTGTCTGGTGGCTGGGTTAGTATCAGTCTGTCTGGTGGCTGGGTTAGCATCAGTCTGTCTGGTAGCCGGGTTAGCATCAGTCTGTCTGGTGGCTGGGTTAGTATCAGTCTGTCTGGTGGCTGGGTTAGCATCAGTCTCCTCTGTCTGGTGGCTGGGTTAGCATCAGTCTCATCTGTCTGGTGGCTGGGTTAGCATCAGTCTGTCTGGTGGCTGGGTTAGTATCAGTATCAGTCCGTCTGGTGGCTGGGTTAGCATCAGTCCGTCTGGTGGCTGGGTTAGTATCAGTCTGTCTGGTGGCTGGGTTAGCATCAGTCTGTCTGGTGGCTGGGTTAGTATCAGTCTGGTGGCTGGGTTAGCATCAGTCCGTCTGGTGGCCGGGTTAGTATCAGTCTGGTGGCTGGGTTAGCATCAGTCCGTCTGGTGGCCGGGTTAGTATCAGTCTGGTGGCTGGGTTAGCATCAGTCCGTCTGGTGGCCGGGTTAGTATCAGTCTGGTGGCTGGGTTAGTATCAGCCTGGTGGCTGGGTTAGTATCAGTATCAGTCCGTCTGGTGGCTGGGTTAGCATCAGTCTGTCTGGTAGCCGGGTTAGCATCAGTCTGTCTGGTGGCTGGGTTAGTATCAGTCTGTCTGGTGGCTGGGTTAGCATCAGTCTGTCTGGTAGCCGGGTTAGCATCAGTCTGTCTGGTGGCTGGGTTAGTATCAGTCTGTCTGGTGGCTGGGTTAGCATCAGTCTCCTCTGTCTGGTGGCTGGGTTAGCATCAGTCTCATCTGTCTGGTGGCTGGGTTAGCATCAGTCTGTCTGGTGGCTGGGTTAGTATCAGTATCAGTCCGTCTGGTGGCTGGGTTAGCATCAGTCCGTCTGGTGGCTGGGTTAGTATCAGTCTGTCTGGTGGCTGGGTTAGCATCAGTCTGTCTGGTGGCTGGGTTAGTATCAGTCTGGTGGCTGGGTTAGCATCAGTCCGTCTGGTGGCCGGGTTAGTATCAGTCTGGTGGCTGGGTTAGCATCAGTCCGTCTGGTGGCCGGGTTAGTATCAGTCTGGTGGCTGGGTTAGCATCAGTCCGTCTGGTGGCCGGGTTAGTATCAGTCTGGTGGCTGGGTTAGTATCAGCCTGGTGGCTGGGTTAGCATCAGTCCGTCTGGTGGCTGGGTTAGTATCAGTCTGTCTGGTGGCTGGGTTAGCATCAGTCTGGTGGCTGGGTTAGCATCAGTCTGTCTGGTGGCTGGGTTAGTATCAGTCTGTCTGGTGGCTGGGTTAGTATCAGTCTCCTCTGTCTGGTGGCTGGGTTAGTACCAGTCTGTCTGGTGGCTGGGTTAGTATCAGTCTCCTCTGTCTGGTGGCTGGGTTAGTATCAGTCCGTCTGGTGGCTGGGTTAGTATCAGTCTGTCTGGTGGCTGGGTTAGTATCAGTATGTCTGGTGGCTGGGTTAGCATCAGTCTGTCTGGTGGCTGGGTTAGTATCAGTCTGTCTGGTGGCTGGGTTAGCATCAGCCTGGTGGCTGGGTTAGCATCAGTCTGTCTGGTGGCTGGGTTAGTATCAGTCTGTCTGGTGGCTGGGTTAGTATCAGTCTCCTCTGTCTGGTGGCTGGGTTAGTACCAGTCTGTCTGGTGGCTGGGTTAGTATCAGTCTCCTCTGTCTGGTGGCTGGGTTAGTACCAGTCTGTCTGGTGGCTGGGTTAGTATCAGTCTGTCTGGTGGCTGGGTTAGTATCAGTATGTCTGGTGGCTGGGTTAGCATCAGTCTGTCTGGTGGCTGGGTTAGTATCAGTCTGTCTGGTGGCTGGGTTAGTATCAGTCTCCTCTGTCTGGTGGCTGGGTTAGTACCAGTCTGTCTGGTGGCTGGGTTAGTATCAGTCTCCTCTGTCTGGTGGCTGGGTTAGTACCAGTCTGTCTGGTGGCCGGGTTAGTATCAGTCTGGTGGCTGGGTTAGCATCAGTCCGTCTGGTGGCTGGGTTAGTATCAGTCTGGTGGCCGGGTTAGTATCAGTCTGGTGGCCGGGTTAGCATCAGCCTGGTGGCTGGGTTAGCATCAGTCTGTCTGGTGGCTGGGTTAGTATCAGTCTGTCTGGTGGCTGGGTTAGTATCAGTCTGTCTGGTGGCTGGGTTAGCATCAGTCCGTCTGGTGGCTGGGTTAGTATCAGTCTGTCTGGTGGCTGGGTTAGTATCAGTCTGTCTGGTGGCTGGGTTAGTATCAGTCTGGTGGCCGGGTTAGCATCAGCCTGGTGGCTGGGTTAGCATCAGTCTGTCTGGTGGAACCCTATTCCTAATGTAGAGCACTACCGCAGCCCCCGTTCTCTATACTAGATAGGGAATAAGGGTCCCATTTGGGACGTAGGAAGCCTCGGCCTGGTGGAGCGAATCCCAGAGCTTTGGTTCCCTGATCACATCAGTATTTATATTCCCACGTGGAGTCTCATCTCAACACGGGGTTACGCAGGGGGACGACCACGGGGGGACGACCACGGGGGGACGACCACGGGGGGACGACCACGGGGGGGACCACGGGGGGAATGACCACGGGGGGACGACCACGGACACGACCACGGGGGGAAGACCACGGGGGGACGACCACGGGACGACCACGGGGGGACGACCACGGGGGGACCACGGGGGGACGACCACGGGGGGAACGACCACGGGGGGACGACCACGGGGGGAATGACCACGGGGGGAATGACCACGGGGGGACGACCACGGGGGGACGACCACGGGGGGAACGACCACGGGGGGACGACCACGGACACAACCACGGGGGGACGACCACGGGGGGACGACCACGGGGGGGACGACCACGGACACGACCACGGGGGGACCACGGGGGAAACGGGAACTCCGCTTGCGTTTCCATCAGATAATCTTCCGTTTTTCACAGGTTGAAATGTAAAAAAAACGGACAGGTGGGAGGAACACTGAACGATCTCCTCCTCCTCCTCCTCCTCCTCCTCCTCCTCCTCCTCCTCCTCCGATCTGAAACCTCACGGGTTACGTCACAGCGCTTCTAGGACTCTGGCAGAGACCATCTATTAAACTAACTCTCTGTGTGTGTGTGAGGCAGTGTGAGTGTGTGTGAGGCAGTGTGTGTGTTAATGTGTGTGTGTGTGTTAATGTGTGTGTGTGTGTGTGTGTGTGTGTGTGTGTGTGTGTGTGAGGCAGTGTGAGGCAGTGTGAGTGTGTGTGAGGCAGTGTGTGTGTTAATGTGTGT
>NC_138306.1:96650000-96697500 GCF_965601325.2 Salmo salar | reverse complement strand
CAGAACAGTCATTCCATCAGGATCCAGAACAGTCATTCCAGTCAGAAACCAAGAGGGAAAAAACAGTTTGATAGCAGAGATACTTCATTTCCTTCCTTATCTGGTCCTCAGTCAATTACTGCCCAATCAGATAGTATCCAGAGCTGCTGCAAACCAATCAGACTGGCAGGTTTACACCGTCCCAAAACACCACCCTATTCCCTACTGACTGTACTACTTTTGGGCAGGGCCCTTTAGGGAATAGGGTGCCATTTGGGATAAAAGATGGAGAAACAGAGGAAGGATGTGAGGCCTGGGAAAGGGAGGAAGGGAGGCAGGGAGGCAGGGAGGGATGGAGGGAGGGAGGGAGGGAGGGAGGGAGGGAGGGAGGGAGGGAGGGAGGGAGGGAGGGAGGGAGGAGGGGGGGGGGGGTCTGGGGAAGGGAAGGATGTGAGGGAGAGGGGAGGGAGGGAGAGAGAGCAAGGAGGGGGGATCTGGGGGAGGGAGGGAGGGAGGCAGGGAGGGAGGGAGGGAGGGAGGGAGGAGGGCAGGGAGGGAGGGAGGGAGGGAGGGAGGAGGTCTGGGGAAGGGAAGGATGGGAGGGAGCGTCACAGTTTGGGGATAGGAGTTATCATTGAACCTGGTGGTCAGTCTTGTTTACGCTGCTGTGCGTTTTTGTTGCCGATCTTACTTTGATACCTGACGGTTTTTTACTTTTTCATTACCGTATATTTTTACTTTTTCCCTCACTCAACTTTTTTCATTCAACTTTTTCACCCCGGAGGTTTTATCTGGACATGGTTCGTCAGGACTTCAAACAGCCGAAGCTAAGTAACATTAACATGATGCCTTCTAATTGCAGTCGTTGTACTTATAATATACAGGAGAACGATCGCCTTACGGCAAGGATAGCTGTGCTGCAAGCCCAGCTTCAGACGCGATCGTTAGGCAAGGGTAATTTCAGTGTAGGAAAGGATGAAACAGCGTCTGTGCCACCAGTAAGTACAGATAGTAACGTTAGTATAAACCCCCTCGCACGGTCCCCGCAGCCGGACATCTTTCTCATGGCTTCTGGAGGGAAACGCTGTAGGAATGCTCAACCGGTGTCGCTTATTCAGCCGACAGAAACTTTCAACCGGTTCTCCCCATTAAGCGAGTCGGAGTCGGAGGCCGAGACTTCTCTGGTCTGTACTCCTCCCGTTGTGGGGTCTGAGACGCCGACGGCTCCCACCATTAGCTCTGACAAATTGAAAACCCTAGTCATTGGCGACTCCATTACCCGCAGTATTAGACTTAAAACTAATCATCCAGCGATCATACACTGTTTACCAGGGGGCAGGGCTACCGACGTTAAGGCTAATCTAAAGACGGTGCTGGCTAAAGCTAAAACTGGCGAGTGTAGAGAGTATAGAGATATTGTTATCCACGTCGGCACCAACGATGTTAGGATGAAACAGTCAGAGGTCACCAAGCGCAACATAGCTTCAGCGTGTAAATCAGCTAGAAAGATGTGTCGGCATCGATTAATTGTCTCTGGCCCCCTCCCAGTTAGGGGGAGTGATGAGCTCTACAGCAGAGTCTCACAACTCAATCGCTGGTTGAAAACTGTTTTCTGCCCCTCCCAAAAGATAGAATTTGTAGATAATTGGCCCTCTTTCTGGGACTCACCCACAAACAGGACCAAGCCTGGCCTGTTGAGGAGTGACGGACTCCATCCTAGCTGGAGGGGTGCTCTCATCTTATCTACGAACATAGACAGGGCTCTAACTCCTCTAGCTCCACAATGAAATAGGGTGCAGGCCAGGCAGCAGGCTGTTAGCCAGCCTGCCAGCTTAGTGGAGTCTGCCACTAGCACAGTCAGTGTAGTCAGCTCAGCTTTCCCCATTGAGACCGTGTCTGTGCCTCGATCTAGGTTGGGCAAAATTAAAAATGGCGGTGTTCGCTTTAGCAATCTCACTAGTATAAAGACCTCCTCCATTCCTGCCATTATTGAAAGAGATTGTGATACCTCACATCTCAAAATTGGGTTACTTAATGTTAGATCCCTCACTTCCAAGGCAGTTATAGTCAATGAACTAATCACTGATAATAATCTTGATGTGATTGGCCTGACTGAAACATGGCTTAAGCCTGATGAATTTACTGTGTTAAATGAGGCCTCACCCCCAGGTTACATTAGTGACCATACCCCCCGTGCATCCGGCAAAGGCGGAGGTGTTGCTAACATTTACGATAGCAAATTTCAATTTACAAAAAAAAAAACAACAATGACGTTTTCGTCTTTTGAGCTTCTAGTCATGAAATCTATGCAGCCTACTCACTCACTTTTTATAGCTACTGTTTATAGGCCTCCTGGGCCATATGCAGTGTTCCTCACTGAGTTCCCTGAATTCCTATCGGATCTTGTAGTCATAGCAGATAATATTCTAATTTTTGGTGACTTTAACATTCACATGGAAAAGTCCACAGACCCACTCCAAAAGGCTTTCGGAGCCATCATCGACTCAGTGGGTTTTGTCCAACATGTCTCTGGACCTACTCACTGCCACAGTCATACTCTGGACCTAGTTTTGTCCCATGGAATAAATGTTGTGGATCTAAATGTTTTTCCTCATAATCCTGGACTATCGGACCACCATTTTATTACGTTTGCAATTGCAACAAATAATCTGCTCAGACCCCAACCAAGGAGCATTAACCTGTTGGGTCTAGGGGGCAGCATTTGCACGTCTGGATAAAAAAAATGTACCCGATTTAATCTGGTTACTAATCCTACCCAGTAACTAGAATATGCATATACTTATTATATATGGATAGAAAACACTCTAAAGTTTCCAAAACTGTTTGAATGGTGTCTGTGAGTATAACAGAACTCATTTGGCAGGCAAAACCCTGAGACATTTTCTGACAGGAAGTGGATACCTGATGTGTTGTATTGAGTTTAAACCTCTCCCATTGAAAAACACAGGGGTTTAGGAATATTTTGGCACTTCCTATTGCTTCCACTAGATGTCACCAGCCTTTACAAAGTGTTTTGAGTCTTCTGGAGGGAGATCTGACCGAACAAGAGCCATGGAACGGTGATGTCCCATTAGACACCTGGCGCGCTACTTCATGTTGGGTACCCTCGTTCCAATACGTTATAAAAGGCTATGCATTCGTCCACCTTGAATATTATTCATGTTCTGGTTAAAAAAGGCCCTAATGATTTATGCTATACAACGTTTGACATGTTTGAACGAACGGAAATATATTTTTTCCCCTCGTTCATGACGAGAAGTCCGGCTGGCTTACATCATGTGCTAACGAGACGGAGATTTTTGGACATAAATGATGAGCTTTTTTGAACAAAACTACATTCGTTATGGACCTGTGATACCTGGAAGTGACATCTGATGAAGAGAATCAAAGGTAATGGATTATTTACATAGTATTTTCGATTTTAGATCTCCCCAACATGACGTCTAGTCTGTATCGCAACGCGTATTTTTCTGGGCACAGTGCTCAGATTATTGCAAAGTGTGATTTCCCAGTAAGGTTATTTTTAAATCTGGCAAGTTGATTGCGTTCAAAAGATGTAAATCTATAATTCTTTAAATGACAATATAATATTTTACCAATGTTTTCTAATTTTAATTATTTAATTTGTGACGCTGACTTGACTGCCGGTTATTGGAGGGAAACGATTTCCTCAACATCAATGCCATAGTAAAACGCTGTTTTTGTATATAAATATGAACTTGATAGAACTAAAAATGCATGCATTGTCTAACATAATGTCCTAGGAGTGTCATCTGATGGAGATTGTAAAAGGTTAGTGTATCATTTTAGCTGGTTTTATGGTTTTGGTGACCCTGTCTTTGACTTGACAAAACATTACACACAACTCTTGTAAATGTACTGTCCTAACATACTCTAAATTTATGCTTTCGCTGTAAAACCTTTTTGAAATCGTAAAACGTGGTTAGATTAAGGAGATGTTTATCTTTCAAATGGTGTAACATAGTTGTATTTTTGAAAAATTTGAATTTTGACATTTATTTGGATTCAAATTTGCCGCTCTTGAAATGCACCTGCTGTTGATGGAGTGCACCACAGGTGGCACGCTAGCGTCCCACCTAGCCCCAAGAGGTTAAAAGTCGTGCTATAAATTCTCAGACAACCCAAAGATTCCTTGATGCCCTTCCAGACTGCCTCTGCCTACCCAAGGACGTCAGAGGACAAAAATCAGTTAACCACCTAACCGAGGAACTCAATTTAACCTTGCGCAATACCCTAGATGCAGTTGCACCCCTAAAAACTAAAAACATCTGTCATAAGAAACTAGCTCCCTGGTATACAGAAAATACACGAGCTCTGAAGCAAGCTTCCAGAAAATTGGAACGGAAATGGCGCCACACCAAACTGGAAGTCTTCCGACTAGCTTGGAAAGACAGTACCGTGCAGTATCGAAGAGCCCTTACTGCTGCTCGATCATCCTATTTTTCCAACTTAATTGAGGAAAATAAGAACAATCCGAAATTTCTTTTTGATACTGTCGCAAAGCTAACTAAAAAGCAGCCTTCGCAAATGGAGGATGGCTTTCACTTCAGCAGTAATAAATTTATGAACTTCTTTGAGGAAAAGATCATGATCATTAGAAAGCAAATTACAGACTCCTCTTTAAATCTGGGTATTCCTCCAAAGCTCCATTGTCCTGAGTCTGCACAACTCTGCCAGGACCTAGGATCAAGGGAGATACTAAAGTGTTTTAGTACTATATCTCTTGACGCAATGATGAAAATAATCATGGCCTCCAAACCCTCAAGCTGCATACTGGACCCTATTCCAACTAAACTACTGAAAGAGCTGCTTCCTGTGCTTGGCCCTCCTATGTTGAACATAATAAACGGCTCTCTATCCACCGGATGTGTACCAAGCTCACTAAAAGTGGCAGTAATAAAGCCTCTCTTGAAAAAGCCGAATCTTGATCCAGAAATTATAAAAAACTATCGGCCTATATCGAATCTTCCATTCCTCTCCAAAATTTTAGAAAAAGCTGTTGCACAGCAACTGACTGCCTTCCTGAAGACAAACAATGTATACGAAACGCTTCAGTCTGGTTTTAGACCCCATCATAGCACTGAGACTGCACTTGTGAAGGTGGTAAATGACCTTTTAATGACGTCAGACCGAGGCTCTGCATCTGTCCTCGTGCTCCTAGATCTTAGTGCCGCTTTTGATACCATCGATCACCACATTCTTTTGGAGAGATTGGAAACCCAAATTGGTCTACATGGACAAGTTCTGGCCTGGTTTAGATCTTATCTGTCGGAAAGATATCAGTTTGTCTCTGTGAATGGTTTGTCCTCTGACAAATCAATTGTAAATTTCGGTGTTCCTCAAGGTTCCGTTTTAGGACCACTATTGTTTTCACTATATATTTTACCTCTTGGGGATGTCATTCGAAAACATAATGTTAAATTTCACTGCTATGCAGACGACACACAGCTGTACATTTCAATGAAACATGGTGAAGCCCCAAAATTGCCCTCGCTAGAAGCCTGTGTTTCAGACATAAAGAAGTGGATGGCTGCAAACTTTCTACTTTTAAACTCGGACAAAACAGAGATGCTTGTTCTAGGTCCCAAGAAACAAAGAGATCTTCTGTTGAATCTGACAATTAATCTGGATGGTTGTACAGTCGTCTCAAATAAAACTGTGAAGGACCTCGGCGTTACTCTGGACCCTGATCTCTCTTTTGAAGAACATATCAAGACTGTTTCAAGGACAGCTTTTTTCCATCTACGTAACATTGCAAAAATCAGAAATTTTCTGTCCAAAAATGACGCAGAAAAATTAATCCATGCTTTTGTTACTTCTAGGCTGGACTACTGCAATGCTCTACTTTCCGGCTACCCGGATAAAGCACTAAATAAACTTCAGTTAGTGCTAAATACGGCTGCTAGAATCCTGACTAGAACCAAAAAATTTGATCATATTACTCCAGTGTTAGCCTCCCTACACTGGCTTCCTGTTAAGGCAAGGGCTGATTTCAAGGTTTTACTGCTAACCTACAAAGCATTACATGGGCTTGCTCCTACCTATCTTTCCGATTTGGTCCTGCCGTACATACCTACACGTACGCTACGGTCACAAGACGCAGGCCTCCTAATTGTCCCTAGAATTTCTAAGCAAACGGCTGGAGGTAGGGCTTTCTCCTATAGAGCTCCATTTTTATGGAATGGTCTGCCTACCAATGTGAGAGACGCAGACTCAGTCTCAACCTTTAAGTCTTTACTGAAGACTTATCTCTTCAGTAGGTCCTATGATTAAGTATAGTCTGGCCCAGGAGTGTGAAGGTGAACGGAAAGGCTGGAGCAACGAACCGCCCTTGCTGTCTCTGCCTTGCCGGTTCCCCTCTTTCCACTGGGATTCTCTGCCTCTAACCCTTTTACAGAGGCTGAGTCACTGGCCTACTGGTGTTCTTCCATGCCGTCCATGGGAGGGGTGCGTCACTTGAGTGGGTTGAGTCACTGACGTGGTCTTCCTGTCTGGGTTGGCGCCCCCCCCCCCCCCTTGGGTTGTGCCATGGCGGAGATCGTTGTGGGCTATACTCGGCCTTGTCTTAGGACGGTAAGTTGGTGGTTGGAGACATCCCTCTAGTGGTGTGGGGGCTGTGCTTTGGCAAAGTGGGTGGGGTTATATCCTGCCTGTTTGGCCCTGTCCGGGGGTATCATCGGATGGGGCCACAGTGTCTTCTGATCCCTCCTGTCTCAGCCTCCAGTATTTATGCTGCAGTAGTTTATGTGTCGGGGGGCTAGGGTCAGTCTGTTACATCTGGAGTATTTCTCTTGTCTTATCCGGTGTCCTGTGTGTATTTAAATATGCTCTCTCTAATTCTCTCTTTCTCTCTTTCTGTCTTTCTCTCGGAGGACCTGAGCCCTAGGACCATGCCTCAGGACTACCTGGTATGATGACTCCTTGCTGTCCCCAGTCCACCTGGCCGTGCTGCTGCTCCAGTTTCAACTGTTCTGCCTGCGGCTATGGAACCCTGACCTGTTCACCGGACGTGCTTGTTGCACCCTCGACAACTACTATGATTATTATTATTTGACCATGCTGGTCATTTATGAACATTTTAACATTTTAACATTTTGACCATGTTCTGTTATAATATCCACCCTGCACAGCCAGAAGAGGACTGGCCACCCCTCATAGCCTGGTTCCTCTCTAGGTTTCTTCCTAGGTTTTTGGCCTTTCTAGGGAGTTTTTCCTAGGGAGTTTTTCCTAGCCACCGTGCTTCTTTCACATGCTTTGCTTGCTGTTTGGGGTTTTAGGCTGGGTTTCTGTACAGCACTTTGAGAATATCAGCTGATGTACGAAGGGCTATATAAAAATAAATTTGATTTGATTTGATTTGAGAAGGGAGGGAGGCAGGGAGGGAGGGAGGGAGGGAGGAGGGGGGGTCTGGGGAAGGGAAGGATGTGAGGGAGAAGGGAGGGAGGGAGAGAGAGGAAGGAGGGGGGGTCTGGGGGAGGGAGGGAGGGAGGGAGGGAGGGAGGGAGGGAGGGAGGGAGGGAGGGAGGAAGGGAGGAGGGGGGGTCTGGGGAAGGGAAGGATGGGAGGGAGAAGGGAGGGAGGGAGAGAGAGGAAGGAGGGGGGGTCTGGGGGAGGGAGGGAGGGAGGGAGGGAGGGAGGGAGGGAGGGAGGGAGGGAGGGAGGGAGGGAGGGAGGGAGGGAGGGAGGGAGGAGGGGGGGTCTGGGGAAGGGAAGGATGGGAGGGAGAAGGGAGGGAGGGAGGGAAAAGTGAGGGATGGGAGAGAGGAAGTCTGGGGAAGGCAGGGAGGGAGGGAGGGAGGGAGGGAGGGAGGGAGGGAGGGAGGGAGGGAGGGAGGGAAGGAGGGAGGGAGGGAGGGGAGGGAGGGAGGAGGGGGGGTCTGGGGAAGGGAAGGATGGGAGGGAGAAGGGAGGGAGGGAGAGACTGGGGGAGGGAGGGAGGGAGGGATGGGAGGGAGGGAGGAGGGTCTGGGTAAAGGAGGGAGGAATGGAGGGAGGGAGGGTCTGGGGAAGGGAGGGGAGGGAGGCAGGGAGGAAGGGAGGGAGGGAGGGTCTGGGGAAGGGAGGGGAGGGAGGCAGGGAGGAAGGGAGGGAGGGAGGGTCTGGGGAAGGGAGGGTCTGGGGAAGGGAGGGAGGGAGGGAGGGTCTGGGGGAGGGAGGGGAGGGAGGGAGGGTCTGGGGAAATGAGGGGAGGGAGGGGAGGGAGGGAGGGTCTGGGGGAGGGAGGGAGGGTCTGGGGAAAGGAGGGAGCTGACAAGGTACAAATCTGTCGTTCTGCCCCTGAACAAGGCAGTTAACCCACTGTTCCCCTGAACAAGGCAGTTAACCCACTGTTCCCCTGAACAAGGCAGTTAACCCACTGTTCCCCTGAACAAGGCAGTTAACCCACTGTTCCCCTGAACAAGGCAGTTAACCCACTGTTCCCCTGAACAAGACAGTTAACCCACTGTTCCCCTGAACAAGGCAGTTAACCCACTGTTCCCCTGAACAAGGAAGTTAACCCACTGTTCCCCTGAACGAGGCAGTTAACCCACTGTTCCCCTGAACGAGGCAGTTAACCCCACTGTTCCCCTGAACGAGGCAGTTAACCCCACTGTTCCCCTGAACAAGGCAGTTAACCCACTGTTCCCCTGAACAAGGCAGTTAACCCACTGTTCCCCTGAACAAGGCAGTTAACCCACTGTTCCCCTGAACAAGGCAGTTAACCCCACTGTTCCCCTGAACGAGGCAGTTAACCCACTGTTCCCCTGAACAAGGCAGTTAACCCACTGTTCCCCTGAACAAGGCAGTTAACCCACTGTTCCCCTGAACAAGGCAGTTAACCCACTGTTCCCCTGAACGAGGCAGTTAACCCACTGTTCCCCTGAACGAGGCAGTTAACCCACTGTTCCCCTGAACGAGGCAGTTAACCCCATTGTTCCCCTGAACAAGGCAGTTAACCCACTGTTCCCCTGAACAAGTCAGTTAACCCACTGTTCCCCTGAACAAGGCAGTTAACCCACTGTTCCCCTGAACAAGGCAGTTAACCCACTGTTCCCCTGAACAAGGCAGTTAACCCCACTGTTCCCCTGAACGAGGCAGTTAACCCACTGTTCCCCTGAACAAGGCAGTTAACCCACTGTTCCCCTGAACAAGGCAGTTAACCCCACTGTTCCCCTGAACAAGGCAGTTAGCCCTTTTTCAAGTTTTCATAAAAATCATTAATCGGTATTTTTGGACACTGATTTGCCGATTTTTTGTAATTAATTTTTTTACACTTTTATTTAACGAGGCAAGTCAGTTAAGAACAAATTCTTATTTTCAATTATGGCCGACCGGGGAACGGTGGGTTAACTGCCTTGTTCAGGGGCAGAACGACAGATTTTTACCTTGTCAGCTCGGGGATTCGATCCAGCAACCTTTCGGTTAACTAGTCCAACGCTCTAACCACCTGCTTTACATTGCACTCCACGAGGAGCCTGCCTGATACGCGAATGCAGTAAGAAGCCATGGTAAGTTGCTAGCTAGCATTAAACTTATCTTATAAAAAACAATCAATCAATCATAATCACTAGTTAACTACACATGGTTGATGATATTACTAGTTTGTCCTGCGTTGCATATAATCGATGAGGTGCGCATTCGCAAAAAAGGACCGTCTTTGCTCCAATTTACCTAATCATAAACATCAATGTCTTTCTTAAAATCAATACACAAGTATATATTTTTAAACCTGCATATTTAGTTAATATTGCCTGCTAACATGAAATTATTTTAACTAGGGAAAATGTGTCACTTCTCTTGCAAACAGAGTCAGGGTAAATGCAGCAGTTTGGGCCGCCTGGCTCGTTGCGAACTGTGAAGACTATTTCTTCCTAACAAAGACAGCCGACTTCGCCAAACGGGGGATGATTTAACAAAAGCGCATTTTGAGAAAAAAGCCCAATTGTTGCACGACTGTACCTAACCATAAACATCAACGCCTTTCTTAAAATCAATACACAGAAGTATATATTTTTAAACCTGCATATATAGCTAAAAGAAATCCAGGTTAGCAGGCAATATTAACCAGGTGAAATTGTGTCACTTCTCTTGCGTTCATTGCATGCAGAGTCAGGGTATATGCAACAGTTTGGGCCGCCTGGCTCGTTGCGAACTAATTTGCCAGAATTTTACGTAATTAGGACATAACATTGAAGGTTGTGCAATGTAACAGCAATATTTAGACTTAGGGATGCCATCCGTTAGATAAAATACGGAACGGTTCCGTATTTCACTGACAGAAAAAACGTTTTGTTTTCGAGATGATCGTTTCCGGATTCGACCATATTAATGACCTAAGGCTCGTATTTCTGTGTGTTATTATGTTATAATTAAGTCAATGATTTGATAGAGCAGTCTGACTGAGCGGTGGTAAGCACCAGCAGGCTGTTTATGACTTCAAGCCTATCAACTCCCGAGATTAGGCTGGTGTAACCGATGTGAAATGGCTAGCTAGTTAGCGGGGTGCGCGTTAATATCGTTTCAAACGTCAATCGCTCTGAGACTTGGAGTAGTTGTTCCCCTTGCTCTGCATGGGTAACGCTGCTTCGAGGGTGGCTGTTGTCGATGTGTTCCTGGTTCAAGCCCAGGTAGGAGCGAGGAGATGGACAGAAGCTATACTGTTACACTGGCAATACTAAAGTGCCTATAAGAACATCCAATAGTCCAAAGGTATATGAAATACAAATCGTGTAGAGAGAAATAGTCCTATAATTCCTATAATAACTACAACCTAAAACTTCTTACCTGGGAATATTGAAGACTCATGTTATAAGGAACCACCAGCTTTCATATGTTCTCATGTTCTGAGCGAGGAACTTAAACATTAGCTTTCTCACATGGCACATATTGCACTTTTACTTTCTTCTCCAACACTTAGTTTTTGCATTATTTAAACCAAATTGAACATGTTTCATTATTTATTTGAGGCTAAATTGATTTTCTTGACGTATTATATTAAGTTAAAATAAGGGTTCATTCAGTATTGTTGTAACTGTCATTATTACAAATAACTTTTTTTTTATTTTTTAAATCAGCCGATTAATCGGTATCTGCGTTTTTGTTGTAATTGTCATTAGTACAAATCAAAGAAAAAAAAAGAAAATAAGAATCGGCCGATTAATCGGTATCGACTTTTTTGATCGGCCGATTAATCGGTATCGCCCCTTTTTTGGTCCTCCAATAATCGGTATCGGCGTTGAAAAATCATAATCGGGCGACCTCTAGTGTGGTGGTGTGGGATGGGGTGGTGTGGGGTGTGGGGTGTTGTGTGGTGTGGTGTGGTGTGGTGGGGTGGGGTGTGGTGTGTGTGGGGTGTGTGGTGTGGTGTGGTGTGGTGTGTGTGGGGTGTGGTGTGGTGTGGTGGGGTGGGGTGTGGTGTGGTGCGGTGGGGTGTGGTGTGTGTGGGGTGTGTGGTGTGGTGTGGGGTGTGTGGGGTGTGTGGTGTGGTGTGTGGTGTGTGTGGTGGTATGGTGTGGGGTGTGTGGTGTGGTGTGAGTATGTGGTGTGGTGTGGTGTGGGTGTGGTGTGTGTTGTGGTGTGGGTGTGGTGTGTGTTGTGGTGTGGGTGTGTGCGTGATAGCAGCTATAACTCTGTGTGAATCCTGAATAATGGAAAGATGCTTTGCAGAAGTAAAGAACACTGTTCTGTGAAATGGTCAATATTCCCGTTGGCCATCAATCTAAAAGCTCTCCGGGCAAAACAGGAAACAAACGACTTCATCTCCTCCTCATCAATTCTTAATGACGACTGCAATCTTCACTTCAGAGACACAATGTCAAATGGAAGCACGTTTAGTCAAATCAGTGGAAGTTAAACGGTGCAGAGAGAGAGAGAGAGAGAGAGAGAGAGAGAGAGAGAGAGAGAGAGAGAGAGAGAGAGAGAGAGAGAGAGAGAGAGGAGAGAGAGAGAGAGAGAGAGAGGAGAGAGAGAGAGAGGAGAGAGAGAGAGAGAGAGAGAGAGAGAGAGAGAGAGAGAGAGAGCGGCCCAGCGAGTGTTTCCCGTCGTTGTTGTAGAAATACAGAAACAAATCGACAGTCAGGAGAACAGCACCTTGTTCCCTACCTTAAACTGACTGGTACAGCTGGTCAGGAGAACAGCACCTTGTTCCCTACCTTAAACTGACTGTGTTACAGCTGGTCAGGAGAACAGCACCTTGTTCCCTACCTTAAACTGACTGGTTACAGCTGGTCAGGAGAACAGCACCTTGTTCCCTACCTTAAACTGACTGGTACAGCTGGTCAGGAGAACAGCACCTTGTTCCCTACCTTAAACTGACTGGTACAGCTGGTCAGGAGAACAGCACCTTGTTCCCTACCTTAAACTGACTGTGTTACAGCTGGTCAGGAGAACAGCACCTTGTTCCCTACCTTAAACTGACTGGTACAGCTGGTCAGGAGAACAGCACCTTGTTCCCTACCTTAAACTGACTGGTACAGCTGGTCAGGAGAACAGCACCTTGTTCCCTACCTTAAACTGACTGTGTTACAGCTGGTCAGGAGAACAGCACCTTGTTCCCTACCTTAAACTGACTGGTACAGCTGGTCAGGAGAACAGCACCTTGTTCCCTACCTTAAACTGACTGGTACAGCTGGTCAGGAGAACAGCACCTTGTTCCCTACCTTAAACTGACTGGTACAGCTGGTCAGGAGAACAGCACCTTGTTCCCTACCTTAAACTGACTGTGTTACAGCTGGTCAGGAGAACAGCACCTTGTTCCCTACCTTAAACTGACTGGTACAGCTGGTCAGGAGAACAGCACCTTGTTCCCTACCTTAAACTGACTGGTACAGCTGGTCAGGAGAACAGCACCTTGTTCCCTACCTTAAACTGACTGTGTTACAGCTGGTCAGGAGAACAGCACCTTGTTCCCTACCTTAAACTGACTGGTACAGCTGGTCAGGAGAACAGCACCTTGTTCCCTACCTTAAACTGACTGTTACAGCTGGTCAGGAGAACAGCACCTTGTTCCCTACCTTAAACTGACTGGTTACAGCTGGTCAGGAGAACAGCACCTTGTTCCCTACCTTAAACTGACTGTGTTACAGCTGGTCAGGAGAACAGCACCTTGTTCCCTACCTTAAACTGACTGGTACAGCTGGTCAGGAGAACAGCACCTTGTTCCCTACCTTAAACTGACTGGTACAGCTGGTCAGGAGAACAGCACCTTGTTCCCTACCTTAAACTGACTGTGTTACAGCTGGTCAGGAGAACAGCACCTTGTTCCCTACCTTAAACTGACTGGTACAGCTGGTCAGGAGAACAGCACCTTGTTCCCTACCTTAAACTGACTGTGTTACAGCTGGTCAGGAGAACAGCACCTTGTTCCCTACCTTAAACTGACTGGTACAGCTGGTCAGGAGAACAGCACCTTGTTCCCTACCTTAAACTGACTGTGTTACAGCTGGTCAGGAGAACAGCACCTTGTTCCCTACCTTAAACTGACTGTGTTACAGCTGGTCAGGAGAACAGCACCTTGTTCCCTACCTTAAACTGACTGGTACAGCTGGTCAGGAGAACAGCACCTTGTTCCCTACCTTAAACTGACTGGTACAGCTGGTCAGGAGAACAGCACCTTGTTCCCTACCTTAAACTGACTGTGTTACAGCTGGTCAGGAGAACAGCACCTTGTTCCCTACCTTAAACTGACTGGTACAGCTGGTCAGGAGAACAGCACCTTGTTCCCTACCTTAAACTGACTGTGTTACAGCTGGTCAGGAGAACAGCACCTTGTTCCCTACCTTAAACTGACTGTGTTACAGCTGGTCAGGAGAACAGCACCTTGTTCCCTACCTTAAACTGACTGTGTTACAGCTGGTCAGGAGAACAGCACCTTGTTCCCTACCTTAAACTGACTGTGTTACAGCTGGTCAGGAGAACAGCACCTTGTTCCCTACCTTAAACTGACTGGTTACAGCTGGTCAGGAGAACAGCACCTTGTTCCCTACCTTAAACTGACTGTGTTACAGCTGGTCAGGAGAACAGCACCTTGTTCCCTACCTTAAACTGACTGGTACAGCTGGTCAGGAGAACAGCACCTTGTTCCCTACCTTAAACTGACTGTGTTACAGCTGGTCAGGAGAACAGCACCTTGTTCCCTACCTTAAACTGACTGGTACAGCTGGTCAGGAGAACAGCACCTTGTTCCCTACCTTAAACTGACTGTGTTACAGCTGGTCAGGAGAACAGCACCTTGTTCCCTACCTTAAACTGACTGGTACAGCGGTCAGGAGAACAGCACCTTGTTCCCTACCTTAAACTGACTGGTACAGCTGGTCAGGAGAACAGCACCTTGTTCCCTACCTTAAACTGACTGTGTTACAGCTGGTCAGGAGAACAGCACCTTGTTCCCTACCTTAAACTGACTGTGTTACAGCTGGTCAGGAGAACAGCACCTTGTTCCCTACCTTAAACTGACTGGTACAGCTGGTCAGGAGAACAGCACCTTGTTCCCTACCTTAAACTGACTGGTACAGCTGGTCAGGAGAACAGCACCTTGTTCCCTACCTTAAACTGACTGTGTTACAGCTGGTCAGGAGAACAGCACCTTGTTCCCTACCTTAAACTGACTGGTACAGCTGGTCAGGAGAACAGCACCTTGTTCCCTACCTTAAACTGACTGGTACAGCTGGTCAGGAGAACAGCACCTTGTTCCCTACCTTAAACTGACTGTGTTACAGCTGGTCAGGAGAACAGCACCTTGTTCCCTACCTTAAACTGACTGGTACAGCTGGTCAGGAGAACAGCACCTTGTTCCCTACCTTAAACTGACTGGTACAGCTGGTCAGGAGAACAGCACCTTGTTCCCTACCTTAAACTGACTGTGTTACAGCTGGTCAGGAGAACAGCACCTTGTTCCCTACCTTAAACTGACTGGTACAGCTGGTCAGGAGAACAGCACCTTGTTCCCTACCTTAAACTGACTGGTACAGCTGGTCAGGAGAACAGCACCTTGTTCCCTACCTTAAACTGACTGTGTTACAGCTGGTCAGGAGAACAGCACCTTGTTCCCTACCTTAAACTGACTGGTACAGCTGGTCAGGAGAACAGCACCTTGTTCCCTACCTTAAACTGACTGGTACAGCTGGTCAGGAGAACAGCACCTTGTTCCCTACCTTAAACTGACTGTGTTACAGCTGGTCAGGAGAACAGCACCTTGTTCCCTACCTTAAACTGACTGGTACAGCTGGTCAGGAGAACAGCACCTTGTTCCCTACCTTAAACTGACTGGTACAGCTGGTCAGGAGAACAGCACCTTGTTCCCTACCTTAAACTGACTGGTACAGCTGGTCAGGAGAACAGCACCTTGTTCCCTACCTTAAACTGACTGGTACAGCTGGTCAGGAGAACAGCACCTTGTTCCCTACCTTAAACTGACTGTGTTACAGCTGGTCAGGAGAACAGCACCTTGTTCCCTACCTTAAACTGACTGGTACAGCTGGTCAGGAGAACAGCACCTTGTTCCCTACCTTAAACTGACTGGTACAGCTGGTCAGGAGAACAGCACCTTGTTCCCTACCTTAAACTGACTGTGTTACAGCTGGTCAGGAGAACAGCACCTTGTTCCCTACCTTAAACTGACTGGTACAGCTGGTCAGGAGAACAGCACCTTGTTCCCTACCTTAAACTGACTGTGTTACAGCTGGTCAGGAGAACAGCACCTTGTTCCCTACCTTAAACTGACTGGTTACAGCTGGTCAGGAGAACAGCACCTTGTTCCCTACCTTAAACTGACTGGTACAGCTGGTCAGGAGAACAGCACCTTGTTCCCTACCTTAAACTGACTGGTACAGCTGGTCAGGAGAACAGCACCTTGTTCCCTACCTTAAACTGACTGTGTTACAGCTGGTCAGGAGAACAGCACCTTGTTCCCTACCTTAAACTGACTGGTACAGCTGGTCAGGAGAACAGCACCTTGTTCCCTACCTTAAACTGACTGTGTTACAGCTGGTCAGGAGAACAGCACCTTGTTCCCTACCTTAAACTGACTGGTACAGCTGGTCAGGAGAACAGCACCTTGTTCCCTACCTTAAACTGACTGGTACAGCTGGTCAGGAGAACAGCACCTTGTTCCCTACCTTAAACTGACTGGTACAGCTGGTCAGGAGAACAGCACCTTGTTCCCTACCTTAAACTGACTGTGTTACAGCTGGTCAGGAGAACAGCACCTTGTTCCCTACCTTAAACTGACTGTGTTACAGCTGGTCAGGAGAACAGCACCTTGTTCCCTACCTTAAACTGACTGGTACAGCTGGTCAGGAGAACAGCACCTTGTTCCCTACCTTAAACTGACTGGTACAGCTGGTCAGGAGAACAGCACCTTGTTCCCTACCTTAAACTGACTGGTACAGCTGGTCAGGAGAACAGCACCTTGTTCCCTACCTTAAACTGACTGGTACAGCTGGTCAGGAGAACAGCACCTTGTTCCCTACCTTAAACTGACTGGTACAGCTGGTCAGGAGAACAGCACCTTGTTCCCTACCTTAAACTGACTGTGTACAGCTGGTCAGGAGAACAGCACCTTGTTCCCTACCTTAAACTGACTGGTACAGCTGGTCAGGAGAACAGCACCTTGTTCCCTACCTTAAACTGACTGGTACAGCTGGTCAGGAGAACAGCACCTTGTTCCCTACCTTAAACTGACTGTGTTACAGCTGGTCAGGAGAACAGCACCTTGTTCCCTACCTTAAACTGACTGGTACAGCTGGTCAGGAGAACAGCACCTTGTTCCCTACCTTAAACTGACTGTGTTACAGCTGGTCAGGAGAACAGCACCTTGTTCCCTACCTTAAACTGACTGGTACAGCTGGTCAGGAGAACAGCACCTTGTTCCCTACCTTAAACTGACTGTGTTACAGCTGGTCAGGAGAACAGCACCTTGTTCCCTACCTTAAACTGACTGTGTTACAGCTGGTCAGGAGAACAGCACCTTGTTCCCTACCTTAAACTGACTGGTACAGCTGGTCAGGAGAACAGCACCTTGTTCCCTACCTTAAACTGACTGTTACAGCTGGTCAGGAGAACAGCACCTTGTTCTCTACCTTAAACTGACTGGTAAGCTGGTCAGGAGAACAGCACCTTGTTCCCTACCTTAAACTGACTGTGTTACAGCTGGTCAGGAGAACAGCACCTTGTTCCCTACCTTAAACTGACTGGTACAGCTGGTCAGGAGAACAGCACCTTGTTCCCTACCTTAAACTGACTGGTACAGCTGGTCAGGAGAACAGCACCTTGTTCCCTACCTTAAACTGACTGTGTTACAGCTGGTCAGGAGAACAGCACCTTGTTCCCTACCTTAAACTGACTGGTACAGCTGGTCAGGAGAACAGCACCTTGTTCCCTACCTTAAACTGACTGTGTTACAGCTGGTCAGGAGAACAGCACCTTGTTCCCTACCTTAAACTGACTGTTACAGCTGGTCAGGAGAACAGCACCTTGTTCCCTACCTTAAACTGACTGGTACAGCTGGTCAGGAGAACAGCACCTTGTTCCCTAGCTTAAACTGACTGGTACAGCTGGTCAGGAGAACAGCACCTTGTTCCCTACCTTAAACTGACTGTGTTACAGCTGGTCAGGAGAACAGCACCTTGTTCCCTACCTTAAACTGACTGGTACAGCTGGTCAGGAGAACAGCACCTTGTTCCCTACCTTAAACTGACTGTGTTACAGCTGGTCAGGAGAACAGCACCTTGTTCCCTACCTTAAACTGACTGTGTACAGCTGGTCAGGAGAACAGCACCTTGTTCCCTACCTTAAACTGACTGTGTTACAGCTGGTCAGGAGAACAGCACCTTGTTCCCTACCTTAAACTGACTGGTACAGCTGGTCAGGAGAACAGCACCTTGTTCCCTACCTTAAACTGACTGTTACAGCTGGTCAGGAGAACAGCACCTTGTTCCCTACCTTAAACTGACTGTTACAGCTGGTCAGGAGAACAGCACCTTGTTCCCTACCTTAAACTGACTGGTACAGCTGGTCAGGAGAACAGCACCTTGTTCCCTACCTTAAACTGACTGGTACAGCTGGTCAGGAGAACAGCACCTTGTTCCCTACCTTAAACTGACTGGTACAGCTGGTCAGGAGAACAGCACCTTGTTCCCTACCTTAAACTGACTGTGTTACAGCTGGTCAGGAGAACAGCACCTTGTTCCCTACCTTAAACTGACTGTGTTACAGCTGGTCAGGAGAACAGCACCTTGTTCCCTACCTTAAACTGACTGGTACAGCTGGTCAGGAGAACAGCACCTTGTTCCCTACCTTAAACTGACTGTGTTACAGCTGGTCAGGAGAACAGCACCTTGTTCCCTACCTTAAACTGACTGGTACAGCTGGTCAGGAGAACAGCACCTTGTTCCCTACCTTAAACTGACTGTGTTACAGCTGGTCAGGAGAACAGCACCTTGTTCCCTACCTTAAACTGACTGTGTTACAGCTGGTCAGGAGAACAGCACCTTGTTCCCTACCTTAAACTGACTGTGTTACAGCTGGTCAGGAGAACAGCACCTTGTTCCCTACCTTAAACTGACTGGTACAGCTGGTCAGGAGAACAGCACCTTGTTCCCTACCTTAAACTGACTGTGTTACAGCTGGTCAGGAGAACAGCACCTTGTTCCCTACCTTAAACTGACTGGTACAGCTGGTCAGGAGAACAGCACCTTGTTCCCTACCTTAAACTGACTGTGTTACAGCTGGTCAGGAGAACAGCACCTTGTTCCCTACCTTAAACTGACTGTGTTACAGCTGGTCAGGAGAACAGCACCTTGTTCCCTACCTTAAACTGACTGGTACAGCTGGTCAGGAGAACAGCACCTTGTTCCCTACCTTAAACTGACTGTGTTACAGCTGGTCAGGAGAACAGCACCTTGTTCCCTACCTTAAACTGACTGTGTTACAGCTGGTCAGGAGAACAGCACCTTGTTCCCTACCTTAAACTGACTGTTACAGCTGGTCAGGAGAACAGCACCTTGTTCCCTACCTTAAACTGACTGGTACAGCTGGTCAGGAGAACAGCACCTTGTTCCCTACCTTAAACTGACTGGTACAGCTGGTCAGGAGAACAGCACCTTGTTCCCTACCTTAAACTGACTGTGTTACAGCTGGTCAGGAGAACAGCACCTTGTTCCCTACCTTAAACTGACTGTGTTACAGCTGGTCAGGAGAACAGCACCTTGTTCCCTACCTTAAACTGACTGGTACAGCTGGTCAGGAGAACAGCACCTTGTTCCCTACCTTAAACTGACTGGTACAGCTGGTCAGGAGAACAGCACCTTGTTCCCTACCTTAAACTGACTGGTACAGCTGGTCAGGAGAACAGCACCTTGTTCCCTACCTTAAACTGACTGTGTTACAGCTGGTCAGGAGAACAGCACCTTGTTCCCTACCTTAAACTGACTGTGTTACAGCTGGTCAGGAGAACAGCACCTTGTTCCCTACCTTAAACTGACTGTGTTACAGCTGGTCAGGAGAACAGCACCTTGTTCCCTACCTTAAACTGACTGGTACAGCTGGTCAGGAGAACAGCACCTTGTTCCCTACCTTAAACTGACTGTGTTACAGCTGGTCAGGAGAACAGCACCTTGTTCCCTACCTTAAACTGACTGGTACAGCTGGTCAGGAGAACAGCACCTTGTTCCCTACCTTAAACTGACTGTGTTACAGCTGGTCAGGAGAACAGCACCTTGTTCCCTACCTTAAACTGACTGGTACAGCTGGTCAGGAGAACAGCACCTTGTTCCCTACCTTAAACTGACTGGTACAGCTGGTCAGGAGAACAGCACCTTGTTCCCTACCTTAAACTGACTGTGTTACAGCTGGTCAGGAGAACAGCACCTTGTTCCCTACCTTAAACTGACTGTGTTACAGCTGGTCAGGAGAACAGCACCTTGTTCCCTACCTTAAACTGACTGGTACAGCTGGTCAGGAGAACAGCACCTTGTTCCCTACCTTAAACTGACTGTGTTACAGCTGGTCAGGAGAACAGCACCTTGTTCCCTACCTTAAACTGACTGGTACAGCTGGTCAGGAGAACAGCACCTTGTTCCCTACCTTAAACTGACTGGTACAGCTGGTCAGGAGAACAGCACCTTGTTCCCTACCTTAAACTGACTGTGTTACAGCTGGTCAGGAGAACAGCACCTTGTTCCCTACCTTAAACTGACTGGTACAGCTGGTCAGGAGAACAGCACCTTGTTCCCTACCTTAAACTGACTGTGTTACAGCTGGTCAGGAGAACAGCACCTTGTTCCCTACCTTAAACTGACTGGTACAGCTGGTCAGGAGAACAGCACCTTGTTCCCTACCTTAAACTGACTGGTACAGCTGGTCAGGAGAACAGCACCTTGTTCCCTACCTTAAACTGACTGTGTTACAGCTGGTCAGGAGAACAGCACCTTGTTCCCTACCTTAAACTGACTGGTACAGCTGGTCAGGAGAACAGCACCTTGTTCCCTACCTTAAACTGACTGGTACAGCTGGTCAGGAGAACAGCACCTTGTTCCCTACCTTAAACTGACTGTGTTACAGCTGGTCAGGAGAACAGCACCTTGTTCCCTACCTTAAACTGACTGGTACAGCTGGTCAGGAGAACAGCACCTTGTTCCCTACCTTAAACTGACTGGTACAGCTGGTCAGGAGAACAGCACCTTGTTCCCTACCTTAAACTGACTGTGTTACAGCTGGTCAGGAGAACAGCACCTTGTTCCCTACCTTAAACTGACTGGTACAGCTGGTCAGGAGAACAGCACCTTGTTCCCTACCTTAAACTGACTGGTACAGCTGGTCAGGAGAACAGCACCTTGTTCCCTACCTTAAACTGACTGTGTTACAGCTGGTCAGGAGAACAGCACCTTGTTCCCTACCTTAAACTGACTGGTACAGCTGGTCAGGAGAACAGCACCTTGTTCCCTACCTTAAACTGACTGGTACAGCTGGTCAGGAGAACAGCACCTTGTTCCCTACCTTAAACTGACTGTGTTACAGCTGGTCAGGAGAACAGCACCTTGTTCCCTACCTTAAACTGACTGGTACAGCTGGTCAGGAGAACAGCACCTTGTTCCCTACCTTAAACTGACTGGTACAGCTGGTCAGGAGAACAGCACCTTGTTCCCTACCTTAAACTGACTGTGTTACAGCTGGTCAGGAGAACAGCACCTTATATTATATACTAGAATAACAGTTTAAAATGGAGGCCCTCACTCACACACATGCAGACAAACACACACACACACACACGTAGACAAACACACACACACACACACACACGTAGACAAACACACACACACACACGTAGACAAACACACACACACACACACACACACACACACACACACACACACACACACACACACACACACACACACACACACACACACACACACACACACACACACACACAAACACAGAGACACTCACACACACCCCCCTAACCTTTCCAGCAGACATTAGTAGTCAGTGTGTGAGGTGGTGTCTTGTCTCAGCCGGACTCAAGATCTGGACTGCAATTCCAATTCACACCCCTGGGGACCTGGGAATAGGCTACAGTACTACACTATACAGACAGAGATATATCAGTACTACACTATACAGACAGAGATATATCAGTACTACACTATACAGACAGAGATATAGCAGTACTACACTATACAGACAGAGATATATCAGTACTACACTATACAGACAGAGATATAGCAGAGAGGGAACAGTACTACACTATACAGACAGAGATATAGCAGTACTACACTATACAGACAGAGCTATAGCAGAGAGGGATCAGTACTACACTATACAGACAGAGATATAGCAGAGAGAGAACAGTAGTACACTATACAGACAGAGATATAGCAGAGATGGGACAGTACTACACTATACAGACAGAGATATATCAGTACTACACTATACAGACAGAGATATAGCAGAGAGAGAACAGTACTACACTATACAGACAGAGATATAGCAGAGATATAGCAGTACTACACTATACAGACAGAGATATAGCAGAGGGGGAACAGTACTACACTATACAGACAGAGATATAGCAGAGAGGGAACAGTACTACACTATACAGACAGAGATATAGCAGAGAGGGAACAGTAATACACTATACAGACAGAGATATATCAGTACTACACTATACAGACAGAGATATAGCAGAGAGAGAACAGTACTACACTATACAGACAGAGATATAGCAGAGATATAGCAGTACTACACTATACAGACAGAGATATAGCAGAGGGGGAACAGTACTACACTATACAGACAGAGATATAGCAGAGAGGGAACAGTACTACACTATACAGACAGAGATATAGCAGAGAGGGAACAGTAGTACACTATACAGACAGAGATATAGCAGAGAGGAAACAGTAGTACACTATACAGACAGAGATATATCAGTACTACACTATACAGACAGAGATATAGCAGAGAGGGAACAGTACTACACTATACAGACAGAGATATAGCAGTACTACACTATACAGACAGAGCTATAGCAGAGAGGGAACAGTAGTACACTATACAGACAGAGATATAGCAGAGAGAGAACAGTACTACACTATACAGACAGAGATATAGCAGAGATATAGCAGTACTACACTATACAGACAGAGATATAGCAGAGGGGGAACAGTACTACACTATACAGACAGAGATATAGCAGAGAGGGAACAGTAGTACACTATACAGACAGAGATATAGTAGAGATATAGCAGTACTACACTATACAGACAGAGGTATAGCAGAGAGGGAACAGTACTACACTATACAGACAGAGATATAGCAGTACTACACTATACAGACAGAGATATAGCAGAGAGGGAACAGTACTACACTATACAGACAGAGATATAGCAGAGAGAGAACAGTAGTACACTATACAGACAGAGATATAGCAGAGAGAGGACAGTACTACACTATACAGACAGAGATATAGGCTACAGTAGTACACTATACAGACAAAGATATAGCAGAGAGGGGACAGTACTACACTATACAGACAGAGATATAGCAGAGAGGGAACAGTACTACACTATACAGACAGAGGTATAGCAGAGAGGGAACAGTACTACACTATACAGACAGAGATATAGCAGTACTACACTATACAGACAGATATATAGCACTACTACACTATACAGACAGAGATATCGCAGTACTACACTATACAGACAGAGATATAGCACTACTACACTATACAGACAGAGATATAGTAGAGAGGGAACAGTACTACACTATACAGACAGAGATATAGCAGAGAGGGAACAGTAGTACACTATACAGACAGAGATATAGCAGAGAGGGAACAGTACTACACTATACAGACAGAGATATAGCAGTACTACACTATACAGACAGAGATATAGCAGAGAGAGGAACAGTAGTACACTATACAGACAGAGATATAGCAGAGATATAGCAGTACTACACTATACAGACAGAGATATAGCAGAGAGGGAACAGTAGTACACTATACAGACAGAGATATAGCAGAGAGAGAACAGTACTACACTATACAGACAGAGCTATAGCAGTACTACACTATACAGACAGAGATATAGCACTACTACACTATACAGACAGAGATATAGCAGTACTACACTATACAGACAGAGATATAGTAGAGAGGGAACAGTACTACACTATACAGACAGCGATATAGCAGTACTACACTATACAGACAGAGATATAGCAGTACTACACTATACAGACAGAGATATAGCACTACTACACTATACAGACAGAGATATAGTAGACAGGGAACAGTACTACACTATACAGACAGAGATATAGCAGAGAGGGAACAGTAGTACACTATACAGACAGAGATATAGCAGAGAGGAAACAGTACTACACTATACAGACAGAGATATAGCAGAGAGAGGAACAGTAGTACACTATACAGACAGAGATATAGCAGAGAGGGAACAGTACTACACTATACAGACAGAGATATAGCAGTACTACACTATACAGACAGAGATATAGCAGAGAGAGAACAGTACTACACTATACAGACAGAGCTATAGCAGAGAGGGAACAGTAATACACTATACAGACAGATATATAGCAGAGAGGGAACAGTACTACACTATACAGACAGAGATATAGCAGAGAGGAAACAGTAATACACTATACAGACAGAGATATAGCAGTACTACACTATACAGACAGAGATATAGCAGTACTACACTATACAGACAGAGATATAGCAGTACTACACTATACAGACAGAGATATAACATTACTACACTATACAGACAGAGATATAGCAGTACTACACTATACAGACAGAGATTTAGCAGAGAGGGAACAGTAATACACTATACAGACAGAGATATAGCAGAGAGGAAACAGTACTACACTATACAGACAGAGATATAGCAGTACTACACTATACAGACAGAGATATAGCAGAGAGAGAACAGTACTACACTATACAGACAGAGCAGAGAGGGAACAGTAGTACACTATACAGACAGAGATATAGCAGGGAACAGTACTACACTATACAGACAGAGATATAGCAGTACTACACTATACAGACAGAGATATAGCAGAGAGGGAACAGTAGTCTGTGGTCGTGGGCTGCAGGACCAGAAGGATTAATTATTCCTGGTTAACTGGAACGCTACTTAAAAAAAGCCATTTCAATCACGGTTTATCTGAGAGAATATTCAATAATTCATTAATGAAGGAACTGCCTTATATAGTTCTAAACCTCCGTCCACATGGGTACAGCACTGGGTACAGCACTGGGTACAGCACTGGGTACAGCACTGGGTACAACACTGGGTACAACACTGGGTACAACACTGGGTACAACACTGGGTACAGCCCATATAAATAAGTACACCTCTGAAGTATTGAAGTACATCTCTGTGAAGTATTGAAGTACTATTGAAGTACATCTCTATGAAGTATTGACGTACATCTCTAAACTACAGAAGTACACCTCTGAAGTATTAAAGTACATCTCTGTGAAGTATTGAAGTACATCTCTGTGAGTATTGATGTACATCTCTGTGAAGTATTGATGTACATCTCTGTGAAGTATTGATGTACGTCTCTGTGAAGTATTGAAGTACATCTCTGTGAAGTATTGAAGTACATCTCTGTGAAGTATTGAAGTACATCTCTGTGAAGGATTGATGTACATCTCTGTGAAGTATTGATGTACATCTCTGTGAAGTATTGATGTACATCTCTGTGAAGTATTGAAGTACATCTCTGTGAAGTATTGAAGTACATCTCTGTGAAGTATTGAAGTACATCCCTGTGAAGGATTGATGTACATCTCTGTGAAGTATTGAAGTACATCTCTGTGAAGTATTGAAGTACATCTCTGTGAAGTATTGAAGTGCATCTCTGTGAAGTATTGAAGTACATCTCTGTGAAGTATTGAAGTACATCTCTGTGAAGTATTAAAGTACATCTCTGTGAAGTATTAAAGTACATCTCTGTGAAGTATTAAAGTACATCTCTGTGAAATATTGAAGTACATCTCTGTGAAATATTGAAGTACATCTCTGTGAAGTATTGAAGTACATCTCTATGAAGTATTGACGTACATCTCTGTGAACTACAGAAGTACACCTCTGAAGTATTAAAGTACATCTCTGTGAAGTATAGAAGCAGGCTGCCATGCTGTCACTGAGCCTCATCATAGGGCAGTGAAACGAACACAGAACTCAGAGTGTCCGTCGCTTGTCCGACCATCCCTTCTGATAGGACATGAGGTCAGGTAGACGGGACCCTCTCTCCTTCCCGTACTGCTCTGCTGCTGCCCAGGACAGAACAGGTGCATCAAAGCTGGGTCCGAGAGACTGGTAAACAGCTTCTATCTCCAGGCCGTCAGACTGATAAACAGCTTCTATCTCCAGGCCGTCAGACTGATAAACAGCTTCTATCTCCAGACCATCAGACTGGTAAACAGCTTCTATCTCCAGGCCATCAGACTGATAAACAGCTTCTATCTCCAGGCCATCAGACTGATAAACAGCTTCTATCTCCAGGCCATCAGACTGATAAACAGCTTCTATCTCCAGGCCATCAGACTGATAAACAGCTTCTATCTCCAGACCATCAGACTGATAAACAGCTTCTATCTCCAGGCCATCAGACTGTTAAACAGCTTCTATCTCCAGACCATCAGACTGTTAAACAGCTTCTATCTCCAGGCCATCAGACTGATAAACAGCTTCTATCTCCAGGCAATCAGACTGGTAAACAGCTTCTATCTCCAGGCCATCAGACTGGTAAACAGCTTCTATCTCCAGGCCATCAGACTGGTAAACAGCTTCTATCTCCAGGCCATCAGACTGATAAACAGCTTCTATCTCCAGGCCATCAGACTGATAAACAGCTTCTATCTCCAGGCCATCAGACTGATAAACAGCTTCTATCTCCAGACCATCAGACTGGTAAACAGCTTCTATCTCCAGGCCATCAGACTGGTAAACAGCTTCTATCTCCAGGCCATCAGACTGGTAAACAGCTTCTATCTCCAGACCATCAGACTGGTAAACAGCTTCTATCTCCAGACCATCAGACTGATAAACAGCTTCTATCTCCAGACCATCAGACTGATAAACAGCCATCGCTAACACAGAGAGGCTGCTGCCAACATACAGACTCAAATCTCTAACCACTTTAATAAATTAATCTTTAGCCACTTTAATAATGTTTACATACCCTACATTACTCATCTCATATGTATATACTGTACTCTATACCATCTACTGCATCTTGCCAATGCCGTTCAGCCATCGCTCATCCATATATTTATATGTACATATTCTCATTCACCCCTTTATATGTGTGTTTATTAGGTAGTTGTTGTGGGACTGGTAGATTACTTGTTAGATATTACTGCACTGTCAGAACTAGAAGCACAAGCATTTCACTACACTAGCAATAACATCTACATGTGACCAATAAAATATATGATTTGATTTTAATATGGCTGGAGCGCACTCTAGAGGCCAGCAACAGGTATTACAACATGGTACAAACCATCCTGCTTCACCATACGGCTGGAGCGCACTCTAGAGGCCAGTAACAGGTATTACAACATGGTACAAACTCTCCCTCCCTCCCCCTGACCCCCAGGTTCCTCCATTACATCGTTGTCTCCGTAACAGCCTGCCTCCCTCCCTCTCCCTCTCTCCCCCCCCTCCCTCCCTCCCTCCCGCCCTCTCCCTCCCTCCCTCCTCCCTCCCTCTCTCCCTCCCCCCCTCTCCCTCCCTCCCTCCCTCCCTCCCTCCCTCCTCTCCCTCCCTCCCTCCTCCCCCCCTCCCTCTCTCCCTCCCCCCCTCTCCCTCCCTCACTCCCTCCCTCCTCCCCCCCTCCCTCCCTCTCCCTCCCTCCCTCCCTCCCCCCCCTCCCTCCCTCTCCCTCTCCCTCCCCCTCCCCTCCCCTCCCCTCCCTCCCTAACAGCTAGGTTCAAGGAGCTTCCAGCTACGCCCCAGGCTCTCATTACCACCCCATTAAACGTGGCTTCAACTGGCCAATCAGGGTCTCTGACTGAGCTGTCTGACCAAATCAGGGCCTCTGATCCCCAGGGCACAGTAGCAGGGACCCCGGCACTGAGGCAACCAGACCCAACTCCACCGACTGTGTCCCAAACGGCACCCTATTCCCTATGAAGTGCACTACTACAGACCAGAGCCCTATTCCCTATGTAGTGCACTACTATAGACCAGAGCCCTATTCCCTATGTAGTGCACTACTACAGACCAGGTCCCTATAGAGCCCTATTCCCTATGTAGTGCACTACTTTAGACCAGGGCCCTATAGAACCCTATTCCCTATGTAGTGCACTACTTTAGACCAGAGCCCTATTCCCTATGTAGTGCACTACTATAGACCAGAGCCCTATTCCCTATGTAGTGCACTACTATAGACCAGAGCCCTATTCCCTATGTAGTGCAGTAATACAGACCAGAGCCCTATTCCCTATGTAGTGCACTACTGCAGAGCAGGGCCCTATTCCCTATGTAGTGCACTACTATAGACCAGAGCCCTATTCCCTATGTAGTGCACTACTTTAGACCAGGGCCCTATAGAGCCCTATTCCCTATGTAGTGCACTACTTTAGACCAGGGCCCTATAGAGCCCTATTCCCTATGTAGTGCACTACTACAGACCAGGGCCCTATAGAGCCCTATTCCCTATGTAGTGCACTACTTTAGACCAGGGCCCTATAGAGCCCTATTCCCTATGTAGTGCACTACTATAGACCAGGGCCCTATAGAGCCCTATTCCCTATGTAGTGCACTACTACAGACCAGAGCCCTATTCCCTATATAGTGCACTCTGGCAGCGCGTCTGTCTGTCTGTCTGGCAGCGCGTCTGTCTGTCTGTCTGGCAGCGTGTCTGTCTGTCTGTCTGGCAGCGCGTCTGTCTGTCTGGCTGGCAGCGCGTCTGTCTGTCTGGCAGCGCTTCTGTCTGTCTGGCAGCGCGTCTGTCTGGCTGGCAGCGCATCTGTCTGGCTGGCAGCGCATCTGTCTGGCTGGCAGCGCGTCTGTCTGGCAGCGTGTCTGTCTGTCTGGCAGCGTGTCTGGGTGGCTGCCAGCGTGTCTGGGTGGCTGCCAGCGTGTCTGGGTGGCTGGCAGCGTGCGTGTCTGTCTGTCTGGCAGCGTGCGTGTCTGTCTGTCTGGCAGCGTGCGTGTCTGTCTGTCTGGCAGCGTGCGTGTCTGTCTGGCAGCGTGCGTGTCTGTCTGTCTGGCAGCGTGCGTGTCTGTCTGTCTGGCAGCGTGCGTGTCTGTCTGTCTGGCAGCGTGCGTGTCTGTCTGTCTGGCAGCGTGTCTGTCTGTCTGGCAGCGTGTCTGTCTGTCTGGCTGCGTGTCTGTCTGTCTGGCTGCGTGTCTGTCTGTCTGGCAGCGTGTCTGTCTGTCTGGCAGCGTGTCTGTCTGTCTGGCAGCGTGTCTGTCTGGCAGCGTGTCTGTCTGTCTGGCAGCGTGTCTGTCTGTCTGGCTGCGTGTCTGTCTGTCTGGCAGCGTGTCTGTCTGTCTGGCAGCGTGTCTGTCTGGCTGGCAGCGTGTCTGTCTGGCAGCGTGTCTGTCTGGCTGGCAGCGTGTCTGGCTGGCAGCATGTCTGTCTGGCAGCGTGTCTGTCTGGCAGCGTGTCTGTCTGTCTGGCAGCGTGTCTGTCTGGCTGGCAGCGTGTCTGTCTGGCTGGCAGCGTGTCTGTCTGGCTGGCAGCGTGTCTGTCTGTCTGGCAGCGTGTCTGTCTGTCTGGAAGCGTGTCTGTCTGGCAGCGTGTCTGTCTGGCTGGCAGCGTGTCTGGCTGGCAGCGTGTCTGTCTGGCTGGCAGCGTGTCTGTCTGGCTGGCAGCGTGTCTGTCTGTCTGGCAGCGTGTCTGTCTGGCTGGCAGCGTGTCTGTCTGTCTGGCAGCGTGTCTGTCTGTCTGGCAGCGTGTCTGTCTGTCTGGCAGCGTGTCTGTCTGTCTGGCAGCGTGTCTGTCTGGCGGGCAGCGTGTCTGGCTGGCAGCGTGTCTGTCTGGCTGCGTGTCTGTCTGGCTGGCAGCGTGTCTGTCTGTCTGGCTGCGTGTCTGTCTGTCTGGCAGCGTGTCTGTCTGGCTGGCAGCGTGTCTGTCTGGCTGGCAGCGTGTCTGTCTGTCTGGCAGCGTGTCTGTCTGTCTGGCAGCGTGTCTGTCTGTCTGGCTGCGTGTCTGTCTTGTCTGGCTGCGTGTCTGTCTGTCTGGCAGCGTGTCTGTCTGTCTGGCTGCGTGTCTGTCTGTCTGGCAGCGTGTCTGTCTGTCTGGCAGCGTGTCTGTCTGTCTGGCAGCGTGTCTGTCTGTCTGGCAGCGTGTCTGTCTGTCTGGCTGCGTGTCTGTCTGTCTGGCAGCGTGTCTGTCTGTCTGGCTGCGTGTCTGTCTGTCTGGCAGCGTGTCTGTCTGTCTGGCTGCGTGTCTGTCTGTCTGGCAGCGTGTCTGTCTGTCTGGCAGCGTGTCTGTCTGGCAGCGTGTCTGTCTGTCTGGCTGCGTGTCTGTCTGTCTGTCTGGCTGCGTGTCTGTCTGTCTGTCTGGCTGCGTGTCTGTCTGTCTGTCTGGCTGCGTGTCTGTCTGTCTGTCTGGCTGCGTGTCTGTCTGTCTGGCAGCGTGTCTGTCTGTCTGGCAGCGTGTCTGTCTGTCTGGCAGCGTGTCTGTCTGTCTGGCAGCGTGTCTGTCTGTCTGGCAGCGTGTCTGTCTGGCAGCGTGTCTGTCTGTCTGGCAGCGTGTCTGTCTGTCTGGCAGCGTGTCTGTCTGTCTGGCAGCGTGTCTGTCTGTCTGGCAGCGTGTCTGTCTGGCAGCGTGTCTGTCTGGCAGCGTGTCTGGCTGGCAGCGTGTCTGTCTGTCTGGCAGCGTGTCTGTCTGGCTGGCAGCGTGTCTGTCTGTCTGGCAGCGTGTCTGTCTGTCTGGCAGCGTGTCTGTCTGGCTGGCAGCGTGTCTGTCCTGGCTGGCTGCGTGTCTGTCTGGCTGGCAGCGTGTCTGTCTGGCTGGCAGCGTGTCTGTCTGGCAGCGTGTCTGGCTGGCAGCGTGTCTGTCTGTCTGGCAGCGTGTCTGTCTGGCTGGCAGCGTGTCTGTCTGTCTGGCAGCGTGTCTGTCTGTCTGGCAGCGTGTCTGTCTGGCTGGCAGCGTGTCCTGTCTGGCTGGCTGCGTGTCTGTCTGGCTGGCAGCGTGTCTGTCTGGCTGGCAGCGTGTCTGGCTGGCAGCGTGTCTGGCTGGCAGCGTGTCTGGCTGGCTGCGTGTCTGTCTGGCTGGCTGCGTGTCTGTCTGGCTGGCTGCGTGTCTGTCTGGCAGCGTGTCTGTCTGGCTGCGTGTCTGTCTGGCTGGCTGCGTGTCTGTCTGGCTGGCTGCGTGTCTGTCTGGCTGGCTGCGTGTCTGTCTGTCTGGCTGCTTGTCTGTCTGTCTGGCTGCGTGTCTGTCTGTCTGGCTGCGTGTCTGTCTGTCTGGCAGCGTGTCTGTCTGGCAGCGTTTCTGTCTGTCTGGCTGCGTGTCTGTCTGGCTGGCAGCGTGTCTGTCTGTCTGGCAGCGTGTCTGGCAGCGTGTCTGTCTGGCTGGCAGCGTGTCTGTCTGGCTGGCAGCGTGTCTGTCTGGCAGCGTGTCCTGTCTGGCAGCGTGTCTGTCTGGCAGCGTGTCTGTCTGGCAGCGTGTCTGTCTGGCAGTGTGTCTGTCTGGCTGGCAGCGTGTCTGTCTGGCTGGCAGCGTGTCTGTCTGTCTGGCAGCGTGTCTGTCTGTCTGGCAGCGTGTCTGTCTGTCTGGCAGCGTGTCTGTCTGGCTGGCAGCGTGTCTGTCTGGCTGGCAGCGTGTCTGTCTGTCTGGCTGCGTGTCTGTCTGTCTGGCTGCGTGTCTGTCTGTCTGGCTGCAGATTGGTGATTATTCAATTGAAACAAGGTGAAGAAAAACGTATTACTTGACATACGAGAAAAGCTGTTCTATACAATTACAACAACCCCCCCCCCCCACACACACACACACACACACACACACACACACACACACACACACACACACACACACACACACACACACACACACACACACACACACACACACACACACACAGCCTGTTTGCGCCTACAGTCCCATATAGACAGATTGCTGTGGATAATGTATTGGATCAAACACACTCCTGGAGAGACAGTAATGAATAAAACATTGCAGGGCCATTCATACATAACACTGTTGATTCTGCTGGGGATTTCAATAAGTGTCTGAAGCCCTAATCGCACCCTATTCCCTAGGGGCCCTACTCCCTAGGGGCCCTATTCCCTAGGGGCCCTATTCTCTAGGGGCCCTATTCTCTAGGGGCCCTACTCCCTAGGGGCCCTATTCTCTAGGGGCCCTACTCCCTAGGGGCCCTACTCCCTAGGGGGCCCTACTCCCTAGGGGCCCTATTCCCTAGGGGCCCTACTCCCTAGGGGCCCTATTCTCTAGGGGCCCTATTGTCTAGGGGCCCTGGTCGATAAGGCTGCCATTTGGGACACAGAGAGAGAGAAGTAGCCAGGTCAGTGATAGGTCTGTGAGAGAGAGAGAGAGAGAGGTAGCCAGGTCAGTGATAGGTCTGTGAGAGAGAGAGAGAGAGAGGTAGCCAGGTCAGTGATAGGTCTGTGAGAGAGAGAGAGAGAGGTAGCCAGGTCAGTGATAGGTCTGTGAGAGAGAGAGAGAGAGGTAGCCAGGTCAGTGATAGGTCTGTGAGAGAGAGAGAGAGGTAGCCAGGTCAGTGATAGGTCTGTGAGAGAGAGGGAGAGAGGGAGAGAGAGAGAGGGAGAGAGAGAGAGAGAGGAGAGAGAGAGGGAGAGAGAAAAAGAGGGAGAGCGAGAAAGAGAGAGAGAGAGAGAGAGAGAGAGAGAGAGAGAGAGAGAGAGAGAGAGAGAGAGAGAGAGAGAGACAGAGAGAAAGAGAGAGAGGAGACAGAGAGAGAGAGACAGAGAGAGAGAGAGAGAGAGAAAGAGAGAAAGAGAGAGAGAGAGAGAAAGAGAGAGAGAGAGAGAGAGAGAGAGAGAGAGAGAGAGAGAGAGAGAGAGAAAGAGAGAGAGAGAGGTAGCCAGGTCAGTGATAGGTCTGTGAGAGAGAGAGAGAGACGTAGCCAGGTCAGTGATAGGTCTGTGAGAGAGAGAGGTAGCCAGGTCAGTGATAGGTCTGTGAGAGAGAGAGAGACATAGCCAGGTCAGTGATAGGTCTGTGAGAGAGAGAGAGAGAGAGAGAGAGAGGTAGCCAGGTCAGTGATAGGTTTGTGAGAGAGAGAGAGAGAGAGGTAGCCAGGTCAGTGATAGGTCTGTGAGAGAGAGAGAGAGAGAGATAGCCAGGTCAGTGATAGGTCTGTGAGAGAGAGAGAGACGTAGCCAGGTCAGTGATAGGTCTGTGTGTGTGAGGTAGGGGAGTGGTTTTATACCTCTTGACCACATCAGCGCCGTTCCAGCAGGCCAGTCCATCAGCGGAGGCGAGCTGGTTCACACACAGCTGGTCCGCCAGGCCACCGTAGAAGGTACGGTACAAACGTAGACTGTTCAGGAACTCTCTGTTGAGACAGACACACAGGTGACCAACACTGGTTTTACTTCCACACCCCCCCCCCCCCCCCTACAGTCCTCTCAAGAGCGTCATAACGCTAAAATAGTAATCTAAGAAAACCTAAATCAACAATACAATAATGCCCTGAAAGATCAACCTTTTGAGGACTGTGTAAAAGCGCAGACTGAAGTGTTGAGTAAGTAGAAAATGAGGACTATAAAGTGACCGGTGTTGAACTGAGACTGTAAATACTCACGTTGTCACGGTAACCAGGGCGTTTCCTGTTTCTCTGACGGAGGCTTTGAGAGGGATGGACTCTCTAGCGCCGTCCCTCTGGTCACTGACCGACTGGGCAGGTTGTCTACTGGGGCGACCACATACTTTATACACCTGGAGGACAACAACCGCAGAGAACAAAAATCAGCTGACGTACAGCTTCCTAGTGTTAGAGAGCTACTAACAGGGTGCAGTGGCAGGATGTCGCCACTAGATGGACCCAGAGGACTCTGGACACCCCTCCTAACAGGATGCAGTGGCAGGATGACGCCACTAGATGGAACCAGAGGACTCTGGACACCCCTCCTAACAGGATGCAGTGGCAGGATGTCGCCACTAGATGGACCCAGAGGACTCTGGACACCCCCTCCTAACAGTGTGCAGTGGCAGGATGTTGCCACTAGATGGACCCAGAGGACTCTGGACACCCCTCCTAACAGGATGACGCCACTAGATGGACCCAGAAGACTCTGGACACCCCTCCTAACAGTGTGCAGTGGCAGGATGTTGCCACTAGATGGACCCAGAGGACTCTGGACACCCCTCCTAACAGGATGTCGCCACTAGATGGAACCAGAGGACTCTGGACACCCCTCCTAACAGGGTGCAGTGGCAGGATGTCGCCACTAGATGGACCCAGAGGACTCTGGACACCCCTCCTAACAGGATGACGCCACTAGATGGACCCAGAAGACTCTGGACACCCCTCCTAACAGGGTGCAGTGGCAGGATGTCGCCACTAGATGGACTCAGAAGACTCTGGACACCCCTCCTAACAGGGTGCAGTAGCAGGATGACGCCACTAGATGGACCCAGAGGACTCTGGACACCCCTCCTAACAGGATGCAGTGGCAGGATGTCGCCACTAGATGGACCCAGAGGACTCTGGACACCCCTCCTAACAGGGTGCAGTGGCAGGATGTCGCCACTAGATGGACTCAGAAGACTCTGGACACCCCTACTAACAGGGTGCAGTGGCAGGATGTCACCACTAGATGGACTCAGAAGACTCTGGACACCCCTACTAACAGGGTGCAGTGGCAGGATGTCGCCACTAGATGGACCCAGAGGACTCTGGACACCCCTCCTAACAGGGTGCAGTGGCAGGAATGTCGCCACTAGATGGACCCAGAGGACTCTGGACACCCCTCCTAACAGGGTGCAGTGGCAGGATGTCGCCACTAGATGGACCCAGAGGACTCTGGACACCCCTCCTAACAGGGTGCAGTGGCAAGATGTCGCCACTAGATGGACCCAGAGGACTCTGGACACCCTCCTAACAGGGTGCAGTGGCAGGATGTCGCCACTAGATGGACCCAGAGGACTCTGGACACCCCTCCTAACAGGATGTTGCCACTAGATGGACCCAGAAGACTCTGGACACCCCTCCTAACAGGGTGCAGTGGCAGGATGACGCCACTAGATGGACCCAGAGGACTCTGGACACCCCTCCTAACAGGATGACGCCACTAGATGGACCCAGAAGACTCTGGACACCCCTCCTAACAGGGTGCAGTGGCAGGATGACGCCACTAGATGGACCCAGAGGACTCTGGACACCCCTCCTAACAGGGTGCAGTGGCAGGATGTCGCCACTAGAAGGACCCAGAGGTCTCTGGACACCCCTCCTAACAGGGTGCAGTGGCAGGATGTCGCCACTAGATGGACCCAGAGGACTCTGGACACCCCTCCTAACAGGATGACGCCACTAGATGGACCCAGAAGACTCTGGACACCCCTCCTAACAGGGTGCAGTGGCAGGATGACGCCACTAGATGGACCCAGAGGACTCTGGACACCCCTCCTAACAGGATGACGCCACTAGATGGACCCAGAAGACTCTGGACACCCCTCCTAACAGGGTGCAGTGGCAGGATGACGCCACTAGATGGACCCAGAGGACTCTGGACACCCCTCCTAACAGGGTGCAGTGGCAGGATGTCGCCACTAGATGGACCCAGAGGACTCTGGACACCCCTCCTAACAGGGTGCAGTGGCAGGATGTTGCCACTAGATGGACCCAGAGGACTCTGGACACCCCTCCTAACAGGATGACGCCACTAGATGGACCCAGAAGACTCTGGACACCCCTCCTAACAGGGTGCAGTGGCAGGATGACGCCACTAGATGGACCCAGAGGACTCTGGACACCCCTCCTAACAGGATGACGCCACTAGATGGACCCAGAAGACTCTGGACACCCCTCCTAACAGGGTGCAGTGGCAGGATGTTGCCACTAGATGGACCCAGAGGACTCTGGACACCCCTCCTAACAGGATGTCGCCACTAGATGGACCCAGAGGACTCTGGACACCCCTCCTAACAGGGTGCAGTGGCAGGATGTCGCCACTAGATGGACCCAGAGGACTCTGGACACCCCTCCTAACAGGATGACGCCACTAGATGGACCCAGAAGACTCTGGACACCACTCCTAACAGGGTGCAGTGGCAGGATGTTGCCACTAGATGGACCCAGAGGACTCTGGACACCCCTCCTAACAGGATGTCGCCACTAGATGGACCCAGAGGACTCTGGACACCCCTCCTAACAGGATGTCGCCACTAGATGGACCCAGAGGACTCTGGACACCCCTCCTAACAGGGTGCAGTGGCAGGATGTCGCCACTAGATGGACCCAGAGGACTCTGGACACCCCTCCTAACAGGATGACGCCACTAGATGGACCCAGAAGACTCTGGACACCCCTCCTAACAGGGTGCAGTGGCAGGATGTCGCCACTAGATGGACACAGAAGACTCTGGACACCCCTCCTAACAGGATGCAGTGGCAGGATGTCGCCACTAGATGGACCCAGAGGACTCTGGACACCCCTCCTAACAGGGTGCAGTGGCAGGATGACGCCACTAGATGGACCCAGAGGACTCTGGACACCCCTCCTAACAGGATGTCGCCACTAGATGGACCCAGAAGACTCTGGACACCCCTCCTAACAGGGTGCAGTGGCCGGATGTCGCCACTAGATGGACCCAGAGGACTCTGGTCTAAAGTAATGCACCGCAGGGTATGGATTATCAACTAGATTCAGCCGCGGGACCATTTTGTCTTGAGCTGATGATCAGGGGACCTGAACGTAATTAGATATAAGACTATAAGAAGCACAAACAGATATAATATTTGACTAAAACATAATCATTTAAACTTTGCTTACATTGGTATATGATCACATATACACTGAGTGTACCAAACATTATTACACACTGGAGTCTATGTTGAAGTGAGCCAATCTAGTGTACACTACTCACGGTGGTCTATGTTGAAGTGGGCCAGTCTAGTGTACACTACGTTGAAGTGGGCCAGTCTAGTGTACACTACTCACTGTAGTCTATGTTGAAGTGGGCCAGTCTAGTGTACACTACTCACCGTAGTCTATGTTGAAGTGGGCCAGTCTAGTGTACACTACCCACTGTAGTCTATGTTGAAGTGGGCCAGTCTAGTGTACACTACTCACGGTAGTCTATGTTGAATTGGGCCAGTCTAGTGTACACTACGTTGAAGTGGGCCAGTCTAGTGTACACTACTCACCGTGGTCTATGTTGAAGTGGGCCAGTCTAGTGTACACTACTCACCGTAGTCTATGTTGAAGTGGGCCAGTCTAGTGTACACTACGTTGAAGTGGGCCAGTCTAGTGTACACTACTCACCGTGGTCTATCTTGAAGTGGGCCAGTCTAGTGTACACTACTCACTGTAGTCTATGTTGAAGTGAGCCAGTCTAGTGTACACTACTCACTGTAGTCTATGTTGAAGTGAGCCAGTCTAGTGTACACTACTCACTGTAGTCTACGTTGAAGTGGGCCAGTCTAGTGTACACTACTCACGGTAGTCTATGTTGAAGTGAGCCAGTCTAGTGTACACTACTCACGGTAGTCTATGTTGAAGTGGGCCAGTCTAGTGTACACTACTCACTGTAGTCTATGTTGAAGTGAGCCAGTCTAGTGTACACTACTCACGGTAGTCTACGTTGAAGTGAGCCAATCTAGTGTACACTACGTTTAAGTGGGCCAGTCTAGTGTACACTACGTTGCAGTGGGCCAGTCTAGTGTACACTACTCACGGTAGTCTACGTTGAAGTGAGCCAGTCTAGTGTACACTACTCACTGTAGTCTATGTTGAAGTGAGCCAGTCTAGTGTACACTACTCACCGTAGTCTATGTTGAAGTGAGCCAGTCTAGTGTACACTACTCACGGTAGTCTACGTTGAAGTGAGCCAGTCTAGTGTACACTACTCACGGTAGTCTATGTTGAAGTGAGCCAATCTAGTGTACACTACTCACCGTAGTCTACGTTGAAGTGAGCCAGTCTAGTGTACACTACTCACGGTAGTCTACGTTGAAGTGAGCCAGTCTAGTGTACACTACTCACTGTAGTCAATGTTGAAGTGAGCCAGTCTAGTGTACACTAGTCACTGTAGTCTACACTGAGTGGACAAAACATTAAGAACACCTTCCTAATTTTGAGTTACACCCTTTTTTGCCCTCAGAACAGACTCAATTCATCGGGGCAGCGACTCTACGAGGTGTGGAAAGACTTCCACAGGGATGCTGGTCCATGTTAAATCCAATGCTTCCCACAGTTGTGTCAAGTTGGCTCTTTCTATTCTGGTTAGAGCCAGTTTGTGCTGTTCTGTGAAGGGAGTAGTACACAGCGTTGTACAAGATCTTCCGTTTCTTGGCAATTTCTCACATGGAATAAGAATAGACTGACGAGTTTCAGAAGAAAGGTCTTTGTTTCTGGCCATTTTGAGCCTGTAATCGAACCCACAAATGCTGATGCTCCAGATACTCAACTAGTCTAAAGGCCAGTTTTATTGCTTCTCTCAGGTTAACAGTCTGGATAACCTCTTCTGGCTACTGGGGATGAACTAACTCTCTCTGGTTAAACAGTCTGGACAACCTCTTCTGGTTACTGGGGATGAACTAACTCGCTCTCTGGTTAACAGTCTGGACAACCTCTTCTGGCTACTGGGGATGAACTCTCTCTCTCTGGTTAACAGTCTGGACAACCTCTTCTGGCTACTGGGGATGAACTAACTCTCTCTGGTTAACAGTCTGGACAACCTCTTCTGGTTACTGGGGATGAACTAACTCTCTCTGGTTAACAGTCTGGACAACCTCTTCTGGTTACTGGGGATGAACTAACTCTCTCTGGTTAACAGTCTGGACAACCTCTTCTGGCTACTGGGGATGAACTCTCTCTCTCTGGTTAAACAGTCTGGACAACCTCTTCTGGTTACTGGGGATGAACTAACTCTCTCTGGTTAAACAGTCTGGACAACCTCTTCTGGCTACTGGGGATGAACTAACTCTCTCTGGTTAACAGTCTGGACAACCTCTTCTGGCTACTGGGGATGAACTAACTCTCTCTGGTTAAACAGTCTGGACAACCTCTTCTGGTTACTGGGGATGAACTAACTCTCTCTGGTTAAACAGTCTGGACAACCTCTTCTGGTTACTGGGGATGAACTAACTCTCTCTGGTTAAACAGTCTGGATAACCTCTTCTGGTTACTGGGGATGAACTAACTCTCTCTGGTTAACAGTCTGGACAACCTCTTCTGGCTACTGGGGATGAACTAACTCTCTCTGGTTAAACAGTCTGGACAACCTCTTCTGGCTACTGGGGATGAACTAACTCTCTCTGGTTAAACAGTCTGGATAACCTCTTCTGGCTACTGGGGATGAACTAACTCTCTCTGGTTAAACAGTCTGGATAACCTCTTCTGGCTACTGGGGATGAACTAACTCTCTCTGGTTAAACAGTCTGGACAACCTCTTCTGGCTACTGGGGATGAACTAACTCTCTCTGGTTAACAGTCTGGATAACCTCTTCTGGTTACTGGGGATGAACTAACTCTCTCTGGTTAACAGTCTGGACAACCTCTTCTGGCTACTGGGGATGAACTAACTCTCTCTGGTTAACAGTCTGGACAACCTCTTCTGGCTACTGGGGATGAACTAACTCTCTCTGGTTAACAGTCTGGACAACCTCTTCTGGCTACTGGGGATGAACTAACTCTCTCTGGTTAACAGTCTGGATAACCTCTTCTGGCTACTGGGGATGAACTAACTCTCTCTGGTTAAACAGTCTGGATAACCTCTTCTGGCTACTGGGGATGAACTAACTCTCTCTGGTTAACAGTCTGGACAACCTCTCCTGGCTACTGGGGATGAACTAACTCTCTCTGGTTAACAGTCTGGACAACCTCTTCTGGCTACTGGGGATGAACTAACTCTCTCTGGTTAACAGTCTGGATAACCTCTTCTGGCTACTGGGGATGAACTAACTCTCTCTGGTTAACAGTCTGGACAACCTCTCCTGGCTACTGGGGATGAACTAACTCTCTCTGGTTAAACAGTCTGGACAACCTCTTCTGGCTACTGGGGATGAACTAACTCTCTCTGGTTAACAGTCTGGATAACCTCTTCTGGCTACTGGGGATGAACTAACTCTCTCTGGTTAACAGTCTGGACAACCTCTTCTGGCTACTGGGGATGAACTAACTCTCTCTGGTTAACAGTCTGGATAACCTCTTCTGGCTACTGGGGATGAACTAACTCTCTCTGGTTAACAGTCTGGACAACCTCTCCTGGCTACTGGGGATGAACTAACTCTCTCTGGTTAACAGTCTGGACAACCTCTTCTGGTTACTGGGGATGAACTAACTCTCTCTGGTTAACAGTCTGGACAACCTCTTCTGGCTACTGGGGATGAACTAACTCTCTCTGGTTAACAGTCTGGACAACCTCTTCTGGCTACTGGGGATGAACTAACTCTCTCTGGTTAACAGTCTGGACAACCTCTTCTGGCTACTGGGGATGAACTAACTCTCTCTGGTTAACAGTCTGGACAACCTCTTCTGGCTACTGGGGATGAACTAACTCTCTCTGGTTAACAGTCTGGATAACCTCTTCTGGTTACTGGGGATGAACTAACTCTCTCTGGTTAACAGTCTGGACAACCTCTTCTGGCTACTGGGGGCTCGCTGCCCACAATGGTCTATTCTGAGAAGGTTCTGGGCACGCTGTTGTTGAGTGGTGTGTGTGTGTGTGTGTGTGTGTGTGTGTGTGTGTGTGTGTGTGTGTGTGTGTGTGTGTGTGTGTGTAGTCTGCAGTACATTCCTGGGTGACGGAGTCGTAGCAGATGAAATGGAGAGTTTGGTTCAGTCTTTAAACCTCTCTTCAGTAGTGGAACTCTCTCTGTCTCTCTGAGAAAATGTGTGTTTCTTATTCGTAGACGTTATTCACTTAGTCTGGTGACTGGTTGGTTTCACGTTATTATGACAATCCAACGGGGGGGACGACGACGACAACGCCTCACCAAAAACCTCACCTGTCTAGAGAGGTGTGGTCCGTTCTTCTGAGCGTGTGCGACGGCGTCGTGGACGACGGCGTGAACTCCCAGCAGCACTTGCTCCAGGTCCTGAGTTCCGTGCATGCGGGCCGACAGCCCCTCTAACGACCTTACGAATTCTCTCCAATGGGGGTCCACCTCAAATCAAAATCAAAATTCTATTTACAACCTTTCCCAGTAAAAAGTTAAAAAATAAACAAATACAAATCACATGAAAACAAGAATCCACAAGAAAGATGAATAGATAACAAGCAGAATAATATATATTGTTATTATTATTATTATGTGTAAAACAACAAAGCCAGAGTTACCTCAGCCATGCTAGCCAGACAGCCTCGCATCACGTTGAGGCAGTAGCCCATACAGGGTTTAGAGAGGGTGAATCCGTGGCAGTGGGGACAGTACTGCATCCTGAGCAGAGCTTTACGACACTCCCTGCTAAACACCAGGTGGTCCGTGGTGTTGATCACCTCAACGCCGAGGTGCAACGCCTGTAACAGCACGCGACCCTCGACCCCGGACCTCCCGATCTGATTGGCTAGGAGTCCCGGAGAGGAGCCGAACGGGGTCAGATCGCGGCGGGCGGAGCGGACGCACTCGGAGTATCCGGGGGCGACGTGGCCGAGGCCGGGGTCGACGACGCGGTTGTAGACCAACGGGAAGAGGGCGTCGAAGAAGCGGCTGGTGACGTCGTCGACGTCGAGGTCGGAGCCGATGAGGAAGAGGCCGACGTCAGCGAACAACTCTCTCACCGGAACCGACGCCTCCCCGGCCATGTCACGGTACGACGCCTGGAGGAGAAGGTTGGTGTGGTTCTCTGATGCCTTCATCAGAGACTCAAAGGTTTCTACAGGAGGAGAGAGAGAGGCAGAAGGGGAGAGAGAGAGGGAGAGAGAGAGGCAGAGGGGGAGAGAGAGGGAGAGGGGAGAGCGAGAGAGATGGTTAATACTAGAGGACAAGGTTGGTGTGGTTCTCTGATGCCTTCATCAGAGACTCAAAGGTTTCTACAGGAGGAGAGAGAGAGGCAGAAGGGGAGAGAGAGAGGGAGAGAGAGAGGCAGAGGGGGAGAGAGAGAGGGAGAGGGGGAGAGAGAGAGGGAGAGAGAGAGGCAGAGGGGGAGAGAGAGAGGGAGAGAGAGAGGCAGAGGGGGAGAGAGAGAGGCAGAGGGGGAGAGAGAGAGGGAGAGAGAGAGGCAGAGGGGGAGAGAGAGAGGGAGAGGGGGAGAGAGAGAGGGAGAGAGAGAGGCAGAGGGGGAGAGAGAGAGGGAGAGGGGGAGAGAGAGAGGGAGAGAGAGAGGCAGAGGGGGAGAGAGAGGGAGAGGGGAGAGCGAGAGAGATGGTTAATACTAGAGGACCAGGTTGGTGCGGTTCTCTGATGCCTTCATCAGAGACTCAAAGGTTTCTACAGGAGGAGAGAGAGAGGCAGAAGGGGAGAGACTGAAAGGGTTTCTACAGGAGGAGGGGGGGACTGAAAGGGTTTCTGCAGGAGGAGGGGGGGACTGAAAGGGTTTCTACAGGAGGAGGGGGGGACTGAAAGGGTTTCTACAGGAGGAGGGAGGGACTGAAAGGGTTTCTACAGGAGGAGGGGGGACTGAAAGGGTTTCTACAGGAGGATGGGGGGACTGAAAGGGTTTCTACAGGAGGAGGGGGGGACTGAAAGGGTTTCTACAGGAGGAGGGGGGGACTGAAAGGGTTTCTACAGGAGGAGGGGGGGGACTAAAAGGGTTTCTACAGGAGGAGGGGGGGGACTGAAAGGGTTTCTACAGGAGGAGGGGGGACTGAAAGGGTTTCTACAGGAGGAGGGGGGGACTGAAAGGGTTTCTACAGGAGGAGGGGGGGACTGAAAGGGTTTCTACAGGAGGAGGGGGGGACTGAAAGGGTTTCTACAGGAGGAGGGGGGGACTGAAAGGGTTTCTACAGGAGGAGGGGGGGACTGAAAGGGTTTCTACAGGAGGAGGGGGGGGACTAAAAGGGTTTCTACAGGAGGATGGGGGGACTGAAAGGGTTTCTACAGGAGGAGGGGGGGACTGAAAGGGTTTCTACAGGAGGAGGGGGGGGACTGAAAGGGTTTCTACAGGAGGAGGGGGGGGACTGAAAGGGTTTCTACAGGAGGAGGGGGGGACTGAAAGGGTTTCTACAGGAGGAGGGGGGGGGACTAAAAGGGTTTCTACAGGAGGAGGGGGGGGACTGAAAGGGTTTCTACAGGAGGAGGGGGGACTGAAAGGGTTTCTACAGGAGGAGGGGGGGACTGAAAGGGTTTCTACAGGAGGAGGGGGGGACTGAAAGGGTTTCTACAGGAGGAGGGGGGGGACTGAAAGGGTTTCTACAGGAGGAGGGGGGGGACTAAAAGGGTTTCTACAGGAGGAGGGGGGGACTAAAAGGGTTTCTACAGGAGGAGGGGGGGGACTGAAAGGGTTTCTGGGGCGCAGTAGAACAGGAGGTTTAGACCCCTGGGACGAGCTAGGACGTGGCCAGTGGGTCTCTCCTTCCCCCAGGCTGGGACGAGCTAGGACGTGGCCAGTGGGTCTTTCCTTCCCCCAGGACCCAGGCTGGGACGAGCTAGGACGTGGCCAGTGGGTCTCTCCTTCCCCCAGGCTGGGACGAGCTAGGACGTGGCCAGTGGGTCTCTCCTTCCCCCAGGACCCAGGCTGGGACGAGCTAGGACGTGGCCAGTGGGTCTCTCCTTCCCCCAGGCTGGGACGAGCTAGGACGTGGCCAGTGGGTCTCTCCTTCCCCCAGGACCCAGGCTGGGACGAGCTAGGACGTGGCCAGTGGGTCTCTCCTTCCCCCAGGACCCAGGCTGGGACGAGCTAGGACGTGGCCAGTGGGTCTCTCCTTCCCCCAGGACCCAGGCTGGGACGAGCTAGGACGTGGCCAGTGGGTCTCTCCTTCCCCCAGGACCCAGGCTGGGACGAGCTAGGACGTGGCCAGTGGGTCTCTCCTTCCCCCAGGACCCAGGCTGGGACGAGCTAGGACGTGGCCAGTGGGTCTCTCCTTCCCCCCAGGCTGGGACGAGCTAGGACGTGGCCAGTGGGTCTCTCCTTCCCCCAGGACCCAGGCTGGGACGAGCTAGGACGTGGCCAGTGGGTCTCTCCTTCCCCCAGGACCCAGGCTGGGACGAGCAAGGACGTGGCCAGTGGGTCTCTCCTTCCCCCAGGCTGGGACGAGCTAGGACGTGGCCAGTGGGTCTCTCCTTCCCCCAGGCTGGGACGAGCTAGGACGTGGCCAGTGGGTCTCTCCTTCCCCCAGGCTGGGACGAGCTAGGACGTGGCCAGTGGGTCTCTCCTTCCCCCAGGCTGGGACGAGCTAGGACGTGGCCAGTGGGTCTCTCCTTCCCCCAGGACCCAGGCTGGGACAAGCTAGGACCTGGCCAGTGGGTCTTTCATTCCCCCAGGACCCAGGCTGGGACGAGCTAGGACGTGGCCAGTGGGTCTCTCCTTCCCCCAGGACCCAGGCTGGGACGAGCTAGGACGTGGCCAGTGGGTCTCTCCTTCCCCCAGGCTGGGACGAGCTAGGACGTGGCCAGTGGGTTTCTCCTTCCCCCAGGACCCAGGCTGGGACGAGCTAGGACGTGGCCAGTGGGTCTCTCCTTCCCCCAGGACCCAGGCTGGGACGAGCTAGGACGTGGCCAGTGGGTCTCTCCTTCCCCCAGGCTGGGACAAGCTAGGACGTGGCCAGTGGGTCTCTCCTTCCCCCAGGCTGGGACGAGCTAGGACGTGGCCAGTGGGTTTCTCCTTCCCCCAGGACCCAGGCTGGGACGAGCTAGGACGTGGCCAGTGGGTCTCTCCTTCCCCCAGGACCCAGGCTGGAACGAGCTAGGACGTGGCCAGTGGGTCTCTCCTTCCCCCAGGACCCAGGCTGGGACGAGCTAGGACGTGGCTAGTGGGTCTCTCCTTCCCCCAGGACCCAGGCTGGGACGAGCTAGGACGTGGCTAGTGGGTCTCTCCTTCCCCCAGGACCCAGGCTGGGACGAGCTAGGACGTGGCCAGTGGGAAGTCTCTCCTTCCCCCAGGACCCAGGCTGGGACGAGCTAGGATCCCACACCATGTGCCTGTCATGAGGCTACGGTGCTGTGACTCTGCTGTAGGGGTGAAAGAGGGAGCAGGGTGCTGAGCTGTAGAGCTGAGGACAGAGAGAGAGGCGACGGCAGGCGGTTTAGAGAGAGAGACTGGTGAGGGGGGTTGGAAGGAGACGTGCCTGAGCCTAGGTAACACCCAGCACTGGGATGTGACGGCTCTGGGTGCCGGGCTGAGAGAAAGGGATCTGTCTGATTAAAGGGGATTAACACATCTGATCTCAGAGTCTGGTGACTGGGGAGAGGAGAGGAGAGGAAAGGGGGGGAGAGGTGAGGTGAGGAGAGGAGAGGAGAGGAGAGGAGAGGAGAGGAGAGGAGAGGAGAGGAGAGGAGAGGAGAGGAGAGGAGAGGAGAGGAGAGGAGAGGAGAGGAGAGGAGAGGAGAGGAGAGGAGAGGAGAGGAGAGGAGAGGAGAGGAAGCTACTGAAAACCCCATAGGGATTATAGGGTGAGACTAGACTGGGCTTCTCTGGGGGGTCTCAGCTCCCAGACATTCATTCACTATGTTAAAGCTCCCAGGCATTCATTCACTATGATAAAGCTCCCAGGCATTCATTCATCATGATAAAGCTCCCAGGCATTCATTCACTATGATAAAGCTCCCAGGCATTCATTCACTATGATAAAGCTCCCAGACATTCATTCACTATGTTAAAGCTCCCAGGCATTCATTCACTATGATAAAGCTCCCAGGCATTCATTCACTATGATAAAGCTCCAGGCATTCATTCACTATGATAAAGCTCCCAGGCATTCATTCACTATGTTAAAGCTCCCAGGCATTCATTCACTATGATAAAGCTCCCAGGCATTCATTCACTATGATAAAGCTCCCAGGCATTCATTCATCATGATAAAGCTTCCAGGCATTCATTCACTATGATAAAGCTCCCAGGCATTCATTCACTATGTTAAAGCTCCCAGGCATTCATTCACTATGTTAAAGCTCCCAGGCATTCATTCACTATGTTAAAGCTCCCAGACATTCATTCACTATGTTAAAGCTCCCAGGCATTCATTCACTATGATAAAGCTCCCATACATTCATTTACTATGATAAAGCTCCCAGGCATTCATTCACTATGATAAAGCTCCCAGGCATTTATTCACTATGATAAAGCTCCCAGGCATTCATTCACTATGATAAAGCTCCCAGGCATTCATTCACTATGTTAAAGCTCCCAGGCATTCATTCACTATGATAAAGCTCCCAGGCATTCATTCACTATGTTAAAGCTCCCAGGCATTCATTCACTATGATAAAGCTCCCAGGCATTCATTCATCATGATAAAGCTCCCAGGCATTCATTCACTATGATAAAGCTCCCAGGCATTCATTCACTATGTTAAAGCTCCCAGGCATTCATTCACTATGATAAAGCTCCCAGGCATTCATTCACTATGATAAAGCTCCCATACATTCATTTACTATGATAAAGCTCCCAGGCATTCATTTACTATGATAAAGCTCCCAGGCATTCATTCACTATGATAAAGCTCCCAGGCATTCATTCATCATGATAAAGCTCCCAGGCATTCATTCACTATGATAAAGCTCCCAGGCATTCATTCACTATGATAAAGCTCCCAGGCATTCATTCACTATGATAAAGCTCCCAGGCATTCATTCACTATGATAAAGCTCCCAGGCATTCATTCACTATGATAAAGCTCCCAGGCATTCATTCACTATGATAAAGCTCCCAGGCATTCATTCACTATGATAAAGCTCCCAGGCATTCATTCACTATGTTAAAGCTCCCAGGCATTCATTCACTATGTTAAAGCTCCCAGGCATTCATTCACTATGATAAAGCTCCCAGGCATTCATTCACTATGTTAAAGCTCCCAGGCATTCATTCACTATGATAAAGCTCCCAGGCATTCATTCACTATGTTAAAGCTCCCAGGCATTCATTCACTATGATAAAGCTCCCAGGCATTCATTCACTATGATAAAGCTCCCAGGCATTCATTCATCATGATAAAGCTTCCAGGCATTCATTCACTATGATAAAGCTCCCAGGCATTCATTCACTATGTTAAAGCTCCCAGGCATTCATTCACTATGATAAAGCTCCCAGGCATTCATTCACTATGTTAAAGCTCCCAGGCATTCATTCACTATTTTAAAGCTCCCAGGCATTCATTCACTATGATAAAGCTCCCAGACATTCATTCACTATGATAAAGCTCCCAGGCATTCATTCACTATGATAAAGCTCCCAGGCATTCATTCACTATGATAAAGCTCCCAGGCATTCATTCACTATGATAAAGCTCCCAGGCATTCATTCACTATGTTAAAGCTCCCAGGCATTCATTCACTATGATAAAGCTCCCAGGCATTCATTCACTATGTTAAAGCTCCCAGGCATTCATTCACTATGATAAAGCTCCCAGGCATTCATTCACTATGATAAAGCTCCCAGGCATTCATTCACTATGATAAAGCTCCCAGGCATTCATTCACTATGTTAAAGCTCCCAGGCATTCATTCACTATGATAAAGCTCCCAGGCATTCATTCACTATGATAAAGCTCCCAGACATTCATTCACTATGTTAAAGCTCCCAGGCATTCATTTACTATGATAAAGCTCCCAGGCATTCATTCACTATGATAAAGCTCCCAGGCATTCATTCATCATGATAAAGCTCCCAGGCATTCATTCACTATGATAAAGCTCCCAGGACATTCATTCACTATGATAAAGCTCCCAGGCATTCATTCACTATGATAAAGCTCCCAGG